>NC_086332.1:77707279-78029466 GCF_032445375.1 Bacillus rossius redtenbacheri
ATCACACTCTTTCATTAACATATTATGTACCTACTCTCTCAGCAATTATAAGCTGAATCTTATTGGAAGGTAGGCAAATGTCATGAGGATCTGCAAGATTAAAAACATAAATAACACTGATGAAAATTAATTAAGTTTTTACTAAAGAAAATAATCAGTACACAATTCAGCCCAGCTGATGTCATGTCATTTCTGCTAGGAAATACTAGACACTCAGTCAATTATGTAAAAATTAAAATTTTGTATATTCCTCACTTTTAGCATTATTTAAGATGCTTGAAATATGTTAGCTAAAGTTATATTCGCTTACAAAAATAAGGATGCACTATTAACTATGAGAGTTGCATCTCTCTATGTACTCTGTACACAAAGCTTTCCAAATATGGGCCCTAATTTAAAAAAAAACTATAAAAACAGAAATTCATGTCAGAAAAGCAGTACAAATAAATAATAATAAATATATCTCATAATTATTCTATTAAAGTGCAACTTGTCATAACATGAAGAGTTTTATCTAATTTTATATCATCACCATTGCCAAATGCAGTAGTACTCTAACTAAACAAAAATTACTGTAACAAAATTAATCATACACGATAATGGGTATTTGAAAAACAAACTGGCTTGCCACAGCTTTGCAAAAGGTCTCTAAAGAAAATATTTAAACATCATTTTTAAAATTTATTTCAGAGATGGTTGACAACATATACAAAATGTTCATAAATTACAAGTAATTGGTAATATGGAACACTTAAATTAGGACAGCTGATAACTTACTACATACATGTATAGCATAGCTGTCAAGTTACCATTACAAAACTAGCAAGTAGTTATAGATCAAATGTCATGTTCCTAGATGCGTCTTACACAGCATTACACAACATTATGACAATTACAGCACCTAGATACTCAAACTCAAATCAGCATAGCATTTAAATTCTTAGGACAGGTTTTAACACACAACTCAGTCAAAAATGAGATGTGCCATTGTTTAGGTGCAACTATGAAATACTTTTACTTAGTGAAAATTAGACCAAAATTTGGGATGATTGTGACATGGTCAAAACTTGCTGGTGTTGGATGACAGCAGTTTCCTAACACTGAACGTGGACAGCCCCAGTCCGAAGGTGGCGAGGACGACGGCAGACGGCAGAACGAGCCGGCCACCTGTCTGTCGGCCACTCACGTAGCTCGCCTGCACACAATACCACAAGTTCCTTTAAGGGATTGCTCCCCCTTTTGATAACCCAGCCCTCTTAGCATTAGCCCTACTGGCCTGGGGCCCCCACGGGCGAGGATACGGAATACGCTGTATACGTGAATCGGGAAAGGTGTTAGGGCTTCGGCTATGACCAGAGGCTGAGGCTACCCATCCCAGCTCCGTCACCACCTCGGCCCCCTGCCTCACTCGGCTGACCAGACAGCTGGCTGCTTCCTCAGCCCTTAGACATCAGCACTGCTGGCGCCTACCCCAATCTCCCACATCACACTGGGACTCCTCAGTCACCCAGAGAATCCGTGGTCCGGTGGAGGCCTACCCAACCTCTCCTAGCTGTCCTGACTAGTACCGGAGCTGTGTAGTAGCTCAAGTTGACTCATCAAAGGGCTAGGGGAACCCTTAGAGTTTGCTCCAAGCAATCTGAGCACCATCACCAAGTACGAGACCTGCCCAATCAACTCCAGGGCCTTAGAGGATACTGGAACAAGAATCCTTTCACTTTCACGGATCCTTCCCGTACTATTACCAACTTCGGTGTCTATATTGGGCATAGACTGTTCACCAAAAGTTAGCTGACCAGCCGTGTGTCGGAGCCACTCTACTGGATCGACCTCATCTCCTCGGATGATCCTCCGACCCACTGTACCTCGGCCCAATGGGCTTACAGCTGATTAAGGCCCAGACGTGTACGGACTCCTCAGATACGAAAGTCATGCTATAACTAACCGCCTAGGCCATGCCAAAGAGCTGGAGGGTCTCAGAGTTGCCTCTGTACCTCCCCTGACCGCTGGGCAGAGCTCAGACGGTTTACAGCCCTTTAGACCCGGGTGCCCCCGATCACCCCAGCGGCATTCTCAGTCCTTACCATTACAATGGACCTTGTCCTCATTCACTATGAGGGGCCTTTGGGACCCAGACACCAGGGCTCGGGAGTCGAACCCCCCAGAAAGGTTTCATCGCATCTGCTGTTGCCCGCGGATTAAGCCCATTCACCATTTCCGGTGCTAGCCAGGCAATTGAGGATGCCGTGAGGCGGGGTTACGCCCGTAAGAGTCCTCTTTAGTTACAGATGCAGCTAAGATCAGAGGCTGAGGAAACCCATCTCAGCATAGCCACCACCAGACCCCACAACAGCAGTGCCACGAGGAGGCAGAGGATTGCCATTGGTGCGGACAGGCTATGTATTCGCTTCAATGCACCCATTCCGTGAACCTGCTGGGTCATGTCTTGGATAACTAGAGCCGACAACAGCTCAAGACACCTCAGGCGACAATCACCTCCCCCGCAGGGTCAGGCCTACTTCCGCACAATACCACAGTCGGCCAGCATACTATATTGCAATGTTACTTAAATTAGTCTTGCAATAGAGAAGATTTATTTAATTCATTATTTTGTCATACACCATTGTCAGTTTATAGTGTTATGCCATAGAGAAAACCTGAAGAACAAACAAAGAAAGATGAATATACTAACACATAGAAAAAAAAGCCAAAATCAGCTGATGTCAAATGTTAAACGTTCCAACCAATTCCTCCCATGAAATTCTCTGTGCTGTCTTAACATTTAGCATTGGACATCAGCTGATTTTAGCTTGTTTTCTATGTGTTTGTATATTCATCTATCTTTCTTTGTCTGTTCTTTGGGTTTTCTCTATGCCACCAGTAGAAACTAGCAATGATGTACCGTTATGTCCAAAATAATGATTTAAATACTATCTTGGTGTTCCCACGTTCATAGTTAAGTTTAACAAAACCATAAAATCACATTCTCTACATAGGCACATCAATTTTTTTTTAATTTTCACCTTTGTTTTTTCTTAAGAGTTCAATTGAGGTATTTCCAATAATAATCACACTTCTTTTAAAAAGTAAAATGTAATGTTCACAATTCATAAAGAATAAATTACCCTCTTTTTAGAATTTCCTTCTTTTTTTTTTAAAAAAAATTCCTATACATTAATTATATTTGGCATCTTCAAGACAAATGCTATTTTCACAGCTTGCAAATCATGCCCAATATAGTAAATAAATGAAATTGAAAAAATAAAAAATGTTTGTACGATTATGTTTCTGAAAGTAATTTTTTTGACAAAAAAAACTTTCAATTAGAAATGTTACAACCGTCTACAGAAAGCCAGGTAATGTCTAAAGGGCAGCACTGTAGTGACAATTTTTAAGTGTGATGGAACGATTATGTGATATTTACAAACTGTAAATTCAAATGACAGCATGTAAAGTTTATGAATATCACAGTCTCTTTCTTTTGTTCATTGAGCACCAGACATTCGAATGTTACACAGTGTCCCCAAAACCAAATTAAACTGCAAGCAAGTTTACTCCTTCAAGCTTCCAGAATATTGAAATATTGTGGACCATTGGGTATTATCACATCAGGCCTCTACAAATTCTCTGAAAGTTTAGGAGCCTGACACAAAAACTAGAAGCTTTTGCTTATGTAGATTATTTACCACACCTCACGAAGGGGACAAGTAAACAACAACACAGCACCAGCGCAGCACTGCGCCCGTCATACTTGTCCGTTGTCAGATTGTTGCCAGTTGTAAATATGCAATGTGTCCAGGCATTTGGAGCACATGGGTGCTTCATTAGCGGTGAGTGAGTCCACCAAGGGAATACTGACAACCAATCTGTAGGAAGATATGGCAACCTGGGCTCGGAATTTGTAGTCCTGGGTATTAGTAAAACAAAATAGGGTAATTCCAACATAAAATAACTCGAAATGCTACTGGAACTATTTTATACCACAATAAAAAGTGTACTGACTAGCCTGCCAATAGCTGTGCAATATTCAGCGTCTATCCTTATTGTCACCTCATAGTGGAAAATAGTCCTTTGAAAAATTTTAAGACCCACATGTACACACACATTATGTGCACGGAATATTTTGGAACTGCTGCAATAATACCCATCAAAAATTTCCCCATTTTTATAATACTGTTACGATTTATTAATGTGGAGAGAACTGGATTTGTAATAAAGATTTATTACAGTTATATTGATTACTAACACAAATCACACACACTTAAAAATGTTTATCAAGTAACTCAATGTTTGCAATTTCTGCAGTTCGCACTCCTCACGGCACTCACCGTCGCGGGACTCGGACACCAAACCTCCATCACCGAACTCTTGCTGTACTTGCAGCACTCACCATCACAGGACTCACGCTGCAACTGTCACTGAACTCAGTCGCCCAGTCAAACTCAGCATCACACCACTCTCAGGGGGGTCTCTCACCCTCTTCACCGCTGTCGCATTTCCCTTCGCTCGAAACTCTCGCCGCACCCGCAGCACTCTTGCCACTCTCTGTCGCGGTACCCTCGCCACCCCAAGAACTCACGCGCCCAAAAACCGTCGCAGAGGTCAAAGTCCCAGCTTAAGTACCTAGGGGCGTCCTCCTCGAATGGACCAGAGCGGCTGATGACGCGAGTCTTGTCATACCGGGCTGACCCGACGCCCAAACAGTTGAGAATTACGTCGTTAGCTCACGCGATGGCCCACGGAATTCCCAAGGCTGCTCAGCAACATATAACGGCGCCAAGGCAGGATGATGCGCAGGGAGCGGAGGGGGGAGGGGGGGGGGAGCTAAACCCTTGAAAACCCCTGAAATCCGGCCAGGCATGTGTGGCATGTCTTATGTCAGTGGTGGCCACGTGATACGTGCATGACACCTGTAGCCTGGCAGGGCCGCCAGCCAGTTCCAAACCTAGCGCGCACCGTGGTCTGGTCTCTCACGTTCGTAACAATACATTATTGTAAGTATCACACATATATAAATAAAACACAGTATTATTTTTATATAAAATACAATAATGAATGCTTACTTGTGTGATGGAAAGACGAACAGCATAGTTCAGAATTTTGGAAGAATGCATTTCTCACTGTACACTGCAGTTCTGTTAATCTGCAAACACAGGTTACATACACCTATTAGGCAACCACGTAAATAGCTTGAAACAGAATCACATTCCTAGGTTTGCAAAACTACTATTCCACTATAATCCTTATTTTGAAAAGAAATGAAATTGATTGTAAAAATAGAAAAATTGTTTAAATTAGTCCATTATTTTTTATACGCTTCCGAAAACATGATGGTATCAAGTTTTATTCCAATACCTTTGCATGACTAAAATTGAGCACTGAGTGAGTACCAACCCAAATACATAATTCAAAGCTCAATATAATTTTGAAAGTCTCATCACCTTAATCCTCTGATCAAAACAGTGAGAATTAAAAAATTAACTTTACCTTTTTACAGATATGTTATATAATGAATGAATCGCAGCTTAAGGGCCCCACCTATCTGAGCCCACCCACGGTGTGCGCAACTCCAAAAGAAACCACGTGATTTGAAAACTGCTCAATACATCTGAGTGGTGTCTGTTAGCGAAAAGCATTTAATAATCTACTGAGGGCGGATAAGTAGGTCTGTTCCCATATTTTGTTTTATAACTGAATTTTAGGGCAGTGAAGATGGCTAAAATCATGTTTTCAGAATAATTTTTGGACACAAAATGCCTGGTAGTTTCTTGAAACCACTCAAAGAACTAGCATTACACTTTTATCTTCAGTTCTCCACCATATGTTATGGTCACCATTCATATTCACAGTCACTCTACGCACGACAAGAAAGCTGCACACCAGTCCACAACCTTGCACTTAGAAATGATAACCTGGTAGAAGAACCATTGAATGTCGCACTTATCATCTCGCCTCACCAACACAAATACACCTCCGACTAGGCAGGCCCCTTAACATCTGGTCACATCTTAGTCTTTGGAAATGATGAAGGTGGCGAAATGAGCAACAAGGATGAAATGAGTAAGGGAAACAGAAGCACCAAGAGAAAACCCAATGGCTCACCGAAAAAATCAGCTACATTTCCTAACTCCAACATATTCAGGGTGACCCCACCAGGAGGTGACTGATCTAACCACTCCACCATTGCAAGACCCTCCTCGTCATTTTATAAAAGTAAAATTTTTAAAACCTAAATATAAGTAAAACTGGTTTATTTCATGATACTTCTTCTGGTGATGTATGATGCTTCATAGTATAATTCAAAGTCAAATTAGAAATGTTAATAAGTTAGATATAGCTTAACTTTAAAAAAATGTTTGGAACAAACATTTGTAACCATGTGTACAGTTTTTACTGAAACTCATCAATTGAGTGTGTTTCTAGTCTTATCACCAGTGTTGGTGAATCTCAATTTGATATACAACTGTTAGTGCTGTACACGAGCTGCCCCAGTTGGCAAAGGGAGCGACTATGCGCGGCGTGACGTCAGAGCCCCAGAGGACGAGGCTGAGGAGAAGCTGATCGACGAGCGCCCGAGCACGACCAGACAACGCCGCATTACAGAAGGGCACAGTGCGGTGCCAGTATCTGTATGACGTAAAGGTGCAGCAAGTGAGAACGAGCCACATCAGATGTAGTGAGAGTTGCAGGTTTGTGACCACAGACCACTGTTCTTCAGAGGTGCTCCGCAGCATAGACCATGGAGACCAGGTTGGGAAGCGAATTACTATATCCGCTCGACCTGGAAGGCAGAGGGTCGGAAGGCTGCGGGAGAGTGATACCGCACGATGAGTGCTGGTCTTAACAAAGATAGAAGTTTCAATCAGAGAGCTGTGGAGTCCAGCGTAGCTAGGAACAACCACGGCCAAGTTAAGGCGGCATGCACAAGAACCACCGTCATCAGCTGGGCCGAACAAGGAAGTAGTCACAGGGGAATCCAATCCAGTCCGGAGCAAGTGGGTACTCACTGAGCGAGAAATGTCAGAGTCGAGTTGCCTGAGCCGAGGTGAATTCGTAGAGTATTCTTTGCCTGATGCTGAAACCACCTCACATTAATTGAGGACAACTCAGGATGATGAAACCAAAGTACGCTGTTCCAATAGAGATTCAGGTGACTCTGTGACAAACTCATTCCAGGTTAAATACTCTATTGTGAATTGTAAAACATTACTCTATGACTTTATTATAAAGTAATGAACCAGATTGTCTGACCTACATTTTAGTGTTAGCATTGAGGATTATTGAGTGATTTAATTTAGTGACTGTGTCTGTGAAATTGGATAGAGCAAGAAATGTTATTAGAAATAAGCAAGCTAGTGTAGTGAGCACAGGAGGTCATACCAAAATAATCAGTCAGAATCAATTGATTAGGACTTCAAATTTTTATTTCATCCAGTTCTCACAGCTATAAAAAAAATTAACATCTATTTATTTTACTGAATCAACATTACTTCACTGCGTGACATCTAGGAGTGTTGGAAATACCAAAATCAGGTAAAACATTTATAGCCATGAACAAATATTTCCTCGACTAGTCTAAATGTAACCTGTGTTCTTATGAAAATGACTTGTGTTTGAAAACTGTGCAGCATCATCAGAAGTTGTAAACTTAAAACTGACAGCTTATGCTATCATTAAAAAAATAAAAAAATAAAAAAGGTATCTTTCTAAAAATAATTGTTTCACACCTCACTTTAAATTTCTTTACAATATGATTTTAATAAATTTATCTCTGATGGAAAAGCATCAAAATGAACGTCAACTTTTAAGTAGTCTGCAGCTTACAATAAACAAAATCCACTAGCACGCACAATGCAAATACCTACAAATCATCCCGAAACTAACTTCCTTGGCAAGTGGTTTCAGTAGAACCTTCTGGGACAACGAGATCCGAATCAACCGATTTCATTTGGTCGTAGGCCACTTCATCATCATTCTATAAGAGATTGAGTGTATTTAGTAGGCCATTGTAGATTAACACTGTGATTTCTGCCCAGAACACACCAGTCTTACAGAAGTCTTGGCCTCATTGCCCTCCTGACAGAAGGTATGGCAAAAGGCCTGCACAAATGCAAGGCTGAGAACACTAAATTTACCACAGCTGTGGAGGCTGAGTAGTGCCAATAAAATTTAATTTCGGCATTTTATTCACCTAACTTGCCTAAAAATATTGGTTTCTGATGCCAGAGAATGGTATTATTAAATATCAAGGTAATATCTCGTGTCAAGTTTCAGACGTAATGTGTGTATAGAAGGCTAGAACTTTCTTTTTATCCTAAGTATTGCATTTTCCCGTATCAAACTATAGCATAGTCAAAGCAAATATGCTTTAAATCAAATTATTAAGTGTAATTTACATTTTCATGAACTACATTATTTAATAAAGAAGCTCTAGGAAATTTTTAAACAGATTAAGTGTTGATGTCTTGCAAATTGCATGCATATTTTATAAACTACAATAGTTATCTTTTGTTTGTTGCATGTTGCACCATTGTGCTCTTGAGTTTCTTGTTAAATGCATAACCCCAGTCTAGTAGCAGGCACGGACACACCCAGATTGATGGCATTCGATTGAACAAAGAAATTGAAAATAAATTATATGGGCAATTCTTATTTTTAATCATTAAATTCTTGCACATATTTATTATTTGGGAATTTTCAAACTCAATCTATTAGGTATTATTAGCTAGTGTCTATATCAGCAATATCTTAAAATTCTTACATTGCGGCTTTCCCGTAAATAAAATAATAAAATTCTGAAAATAGTGTTTTCCAGTACCACAGGCTTTCCTCTATTTACCTTTAAAACAGCATTTTCATATCCCAACTGGTTTCAGAGAAATTACCATTTATAGGTTACTTTAGTTAGTCTGCACAGTGACGCGGCCACCGCCACCGCGCCTAAGCATAGCAACTTGAGAAACCTAAGATTTACACCTATTTATTCCGAGGTCTGAACAGTTCTGAAATTCACCACTTGCTCGTGCAACTTCGATAGCACATAATGTAGGGAAATTAGAGAATTGTCAAGCTACGTTAAAAATTACATTAAAATAGTGTGGACAGTTGGTTAAGTTAGCTACATTACAAATATTATAAAATAAAACAACAGAACATGACTGACTTTGAACGGTCGCTGCCTCCATCTCCATGGGCTCGCTAATGTATGCAAAATGAATGAACTCCACTGCCCTGCGCTGGGAAGAGGAAGGCGGCCATAAGATCATGCACCTCCCCTCTGCCACATAGGGCCTAGCCAGGTCCCATCTGATTCTGTGTAGATTGCTTGTATATAAATACTTGGAAATCAACTTTCAGGGAATGGAAGAATGAAGAAGAGGGAGAAAAACACAATTACTAGTGTATGTAGCTGTATCTAAATTAATTAATTACTAGTGCACATAGTTAATTTTAAGATATAAAAGATACAGGATCTTGAGTGCGCAAATACAAAAACGTCCCAACAAACCTATATCCACGGCTTCAGTGTCCGTGGTTCTTCTTAAAGAAACAAATGTTCAAGAGAAAAAACCAAATTATCACCACCAAGAAAACAGTATCCCATTCAACTTTTATTATATAAATAAAAAGAGCTAAATTTTGCAATACAACATAGACTATGTTCCTTGTAGAGACTTCAAGATCAAACATTAATACTATTTTCACATTAATGTATATTGTTACAGCTTTAGACAAAGTCTATAAAAATATATAATACCTATAAATAAACAAATATAGGCTTTATTGTTATTTGCAAAATTTAGAATAGCATAAGTATTGTAATTAATTATAAAGTAATTATTTGGCAAATTAAATAAAATTTAGTAAACATAAGAAAAAGCATAGAAGAGAGTTGGGGCTCGTGCTGTCAAGTTACACAGGTGCCCCCAAAGCGATAAAAATTAACATTTCACTATAATACAGTCTTAATGAAAGTTAGATTATAATGGCCAATCCCGTAAGTTTGCAAATTCAAGGGTGGATCCAGCTTGGCTGCCAAAGCTGAGAATCTATGTTATGTTTCTTAGCGAAGTCGCTGACACCAGCAGGCATTTGCGTGACTCATTAAAAAAAAACTCAAATGCTTTAGTCGGTCAGTCCTATAAGTGGTAACCTCGCGGTGTAGTCACATGGCAAGGTGAAGTTTAAGATGGTTGGGTTAGGCTATGCACTGCAAAGTGACTAGGGAACAGATGGAAAGTTATTAAAAAATATTTCTAGGGGTGATGAATTATAATTACCACTATGAAATGATTAACGTCGTACCTCCTGCGGCGGTAAAGCCCGGTCCCCACCCTGTCAGCACCGAATCCCACTGGCGGAACGAACCCCTCGCGCGGCCCACACGGAGAAAGTTCGCGATGTTGCCCCGAGGCAGTAGCCAACAGAATGCGGCCTAGGGTGGATGCTCCGTCCCGCGGTAAAGAACATAACTGTGCATCTTGATAAGGACGACAACATTCGCGATTGCACTCGACAGCGCACGTTAACAGCGACAGACGATAATCGTGTGTGGTTACATCCACCCTATTGTAGCAGCTGCCACAACAAACAACAGGTAATTTATGTAGTAGAAGACTCATATTTACTGTGTAAGAACCATGTGCCTGAACCAGCTTTATCTGGAAGCTCTTGTAAGGTTTATAAATTAATAATCGCCGCGAGTCCAGTGATCCACGCTAGGGCCGACGACCCATGCAATCACAACAGCTAGCCTGGCACCCCATCATAAAGAAAATAACTAAATAATCTCCGCCAGCAATCACTGGGCTCATCCCGGGTCCCGAACCCTAGACCTCGGGTGACGGCATTATCAGTAGCCCAAATGCTCAAGGCTCCCCACTGAATAGAGGTCTGATGACTACTGGAAGATCATGGTACGATGGAAGGGGGCAGTATTAACAGGTGCAAAAAACACAAAAATATACGTGCCAGGGTATTCTATTGCTGGCATATGCCTGGCTATGCGCTCTGCAGGGCCATGGCTGCTCATTGGCTCGCTCGGCTTCAGTAGCATGTTGAGGCAAGTTGGTGCTGACATTATTGTTAATAATTTATGTAAAAACTTATAGACTAATTACAATTTTCCCATATTAATTTCTTTACAACAAATAGGTGGCTAAGGGCCCAGAAGTATTGTAATTAATTATAAAGTAATTAATTGGTTTCAATATGTGAATCAAATTGGAAATGGTTAGTTGTATGCTGGTACTGTACCTTCTGTTAATATTTGGCATTTGTATAATTACTTGACACACTCAGATGACGGTGAGAATTAATTGAGGCTCAAATCCGAAGGGTTAATAAAGAAAGTTCATAAAGCACAGATCCCTTAAGGGGTTACACACTTGTCTCATATCGCACTTTCCTTTGTGAGCACTACTGGGTTTATATTATGATTTCACCTCCAGTGCTCCGTCCGACCGCTTAGGACGTTGTTGCCTATTGCCTCCCCTCACACAGAAGCAGTGTGAAGTGCAGCATAAAGAATGGCCTAGTGGCAGTTTTAGCGATAGCTGCACGCACGACTATCACATGACTCTGTTGTGTGCATCTGTTGTGTATCAATCTGCCGGATATAAATCTATTCATTTATTTATTGGATGTATTTATTACAAGTTTTGTAGTGTCAGAACATTTCTTCTGTTAAGTCATTTGTTATTCACTGTGAGCTTCCATTCACGTCATTGGCCAGGGCTGTCTCTTGTTTCACGGACACTTCGGACACTGAAAGCAGCCCACACGGCTCGGCAGGGGCGCAAGAACTAAATTTCCAAAGGGGGGGCAATATAGCTTTTTTAAAGAATCATCGATCCCCCCTATTGAAGCGGGGGGGTCCGGGGGTCCTCCCCCAGGAAAACTTGTATTTCAAAGTGGAAAATGGTGCTATTTAGGCAGTTTTATTATCTAAAAATTGATTACACAACACTTTCTTTGCCCCCGTTTGCCCCCACTTCAAGGTTTCAGAGGGGGGAAAAATACCCTTGCCACGCCCTGTTGTTGCGCCCCTGTGGCTCGGTACCGTGTCGAGCGAGCTCAGTCGTCGATCTCTCAGCATAGAGGCCGGATGCGCTCGTGCACCGTGGAGCCAGCATCACCTTGATGTCACCTTCCACCTTAGCTGCAACAGTCGTTCAGTCTTATCTCTTTGTTTTTTTAGCTCCGCGGCCGGCCTCCACTCGCTTGGTCTATCAAGTCTGACATCGTACCGACCATGGCCTTTAAGCCCGTGCTCCGCACCGCCAGTACCGTATCCCGTTTTCGGAGCGCGCCCCTTGCCCAGCCGGATTGAGTCAGGCGAGCGCCTCGGGCGTGACCCCAATAGACAACAAACCAAATTAACAGTCACCGCGGCCACTGGCCTTAATTAAAATGCCCGTGAATGTCGGAATAGGAGAAGTCCCTCTAAAACAATTCACAGTGGGACAACATGGTAGTAAATTTACAGTCGCCAACTTGATGTCACATTTTAAATAATTAAATACATTAAAACTATTGTTAAGCCTTAAGCACCCAATTACCAGGTGCTACATTTTAATTGGGCACCTGGAACATGTTTTAACTGGTAATATAGTAAATTAAATTAATATATGTTTTTTGACGCCGACTCACAAAGAAGAGAAAGTTTCTCTTCCTTGCGAGGCGGCCATGTCCGGCAGTCTCGAACCACTCCGCGCCGGGAACAGACGTGTGTCCGTGGGCAGCATCCAAGTTTCTTTCATTTTATTACTTTTTATTCTATACTAAATCTTTAAATTTAAACCTCATTAATTCATAGCTGCCCACGTCGACTCGGCGCGTATTTTACAGAACCGGGCCTATCCCGACCGTCTTCACCGTGATACCGTGCTGCAGACCGTATCACTCACGTAAGTGTTTCGCCTAATTTAGGAGCCCGCTCATAGAGCCCCCCCTGCACCCATTAATGTTCGGCGCTGACCGTCTCCAGCGAGCATCGACCCGCGTCCCGCGAGACTGCCGCGGTAACCATTAGTGTCGCGTAGTGTTATGTTTTTTCTGTGTTAATTGTGTAACGGCTAGACGTCGCCAAGTGTTGGTGAGAGTGTTTTGTAGCGGGACTAGATTAAAGGTAATTATCACCAACTCGTGTATACTAATTTTCCGGAGTCTCCCGTCCTCCACACGGCCGAGCGGCCTTCACAATCAAGGGAGAGCCATTCAGGGTAGATTCAAGCCGTGTACCTGGCGGGGCACGCGGGGGCAGAGTACCCACGACCCAACACCAACGGCCTAGCAGCCCGCTAGCCTGGCGCCCCTCCGGACAACAAGAGCACCGCGACGCCCGTAGCGCCCGTCAGGTACCCCCCGGGCCTTTCACATAGGTCGGGTGACGGCAAGTCTGCCGCTTCACTTAATTGCATTTTAAGAACCTTGTGCGCCGGGACAAGGGGATCTTGTAGGGCCACATTATGCGGATCCCTCCTAGGTACCTGCGAACCTGCCGCAGGTGTTTGGACCTCACCAGTACAGGGCTGTCTCTGGGCTAAATGGGCGAACTACTTAATTCGTCATTAATTTAACTTGTTAAATTACTTTTAATATCTTCAAAATATTTTATTATCATTATTTATACACATGCAAGTAATACAATTCATTATTGTATGTTGTCACCCAGCTTCCCTCAGTTCTTGGAGTATAAAGGATATTTCTTTGATGTGCGAATAGTTTTCCACAGAAAGCGAAGCATGTAGAAGTCTTAACCTGTCGACCAATATGTTAGTATCTTCCCATGATGCGTAATCAGTTTCTTCTGCTGCTACATTTTCCTTGCATGTTTATAAAAAATACTATTAAGATCTTTGGAGTCTTCCATTTTAAAACCTGCCTCAAGGTTACAATCTACCCTATTATCATCGCAAGCTTGATCAGAATAATTTATTTTAACACACCAATTCCAATGTTTTAGTCTCAACGCTTCATCATAGTCTTCGATCTTGTGAGCTTCAGGTACATCATCACAGACTTAGACCGTGTCAGCCTCAGATGTGTTAACACCTTCTGCGTTCTGCCGAGGTGATGTTGGAGGTGTGGAGTTGCTTCTGGGCACCAACTAGCAATAATAGCTACGTGCTAGTGCGTAGCCGAGACTCTTGACTCAGGGTGTGACATCGCCACGTAGCCAGCAGGCAGTAAGGGTCGTTCCGTTAGAGTTACCCCCGGCTGTTTTAGTCACCAGGAACGCTATGCTACGGGCATTGTAACAAATATGCGGAGGCTCAATTTAAAGTGATTTATTGTCAGGCACGCTATACATGCGCTGCGTCGTGCATGACCCGCTTACTGGGAGCCGTGCTCTACAGGACACGTTTCTGATGGGCTGAAAACTCACGCAATTCCGGTAAAGATGGCAAAGGCGGAGGTCGAGAGGCTCCGCGGGCGACTCGCGACTAGTCTCCTTGGAGGGCGGTGATTAACTGGCGATGGCTGTGACGTCCGCACGACTCCCCAGCCTCGCTCCCGCGAAAACGTGTCGTGTGCAAAAGTAATCCCGGGCCATGCACGCCGCCTGATCGCGCTAAAGACCAGAATTACAATTAATATTTAAACATAGCCATTACTTAATTAATATTGTTATTAATAGTCCTGAATGTTAATTTCAAAGTCCAGGTAATCAGGTCACCTAACAGTACCCCCGTGGTCGACTTTCGCGCGGGCGACAGTCGATTAGGCAGGGCAGCTTATGTTCGAGGCGTTGCAACACCCTGCACCCAGGTGCGTTCACGTCGCACACACTCGGGGCGAGGCGGCGATGTGCCATAGCGGTCTGTGCGGATTCGAGGAGCACTAATGGTTGGCGACAGTGTCATCATAGTCTTCAATCATGACAGCTTCAGATGTTTCATCGTAGTCGTCGATCTTGTCAGCTTCAGGTCGTTCTCCGTTTTTCGCATTTTCATAGAGGCGATTAGAATTTTGTGTAAATATCTTTTCTTTTCATATGAAGTTGCTACTTTCTTCATTACCGGTAGTTTTAAATTTTAAATTATTATTATTATTATTGATCTAGTATAGTATTTTTAGCATTAGCATATATACATTCTTCATAATCATTTGATGTCGACCCAAGTGTCTCCTCGGCTCCTTCAGGCCGTTATGCCTTGTCAGCGCCCTCTCTTGCTCTAGTGGTGCAACTCAGTGCAGTGATAATGTCTTACGATCATGGATGCACCCGCGTGCGCCCTGGACCGCCCACGAACGGCCAAGTATTTGTATGATAATTTGTATTGTTTTTATAATTATTTTATATTTGTGGTTATATTTATGTAGATATTTTGATTGCAGTACTTGTGTTATCGTGCAGACCCGCAACCTGGCCTGCCGCGAGCTCGCATTTCTCCCATGCGGGCCTGCTTCCCCTTTCCCTTCTCCGCGGCCCGCGCGTAGCGGCGTCAAATACTGTAGAGGGAGAATACAGGACAGCTCTATACTAATAGCACAGCCGCGCGGGCGAAGAGCGTCAGCGCTGCTACCTAGCGGCTCGGCGTGATAACAGCACCCACGGCCATGCATTCCAAGCCTAAAATGTATTAAATTCATCTCGTCATTGCACCTAGACTAATCAAATGATTCTTTTGAAAAAAATTGTGTTGACCCTCGTATTCTTTGCGGCCATGCAGATGTAAATTTATTTGCTGAAAAGTTAGTTGCTTTCGATGTAAAAAATAGTTAATAATTAACAGCATATTTTCAAGGAAAATTGAAGTAAAAATTTTCAAAGCATTCTATTGCTAATCATTGTTCATTTAGGGAATTATTTAATGAATTAATTAAATTATCCAAATTTTTTAGCCACTAAATACTATTGATTTGCTATCGTTCAACAGCCTATTGGTTAAAATAAGTTTTTTTATGAAAATGTGTAATATAATGAGTACAGTTGTTCATATATATAGTGTATAATACGTATATAATAATTATATGTACAGTTAACAGATTTTAGCACGATATTATGAAATTAAATAGAGCTGTAGCAAACTGTATGTATGTATTCGTTACTGAGTCACGGCTGCGCCGTCTATATACGAGTAACGAAACGTTACATACGGCTGCATTTCGTTACTCGCATTTTTCGTATGTTTCACGCATGCGCGCGCATATTCGATGAATTTACGTTACAAAGAACGATGTTTGTTTATTAAGTAAAGTATAATTTGGAAATTCGTCGTCCAAGTTTTTTACTGTTTATTAAAGGTATTGTGTGTGTAGACAAAGTTTGAGATAGGAACAAAAACAACGTAAGAAAGTATTTTTTACAAATTAGAAATATGTATGTTTTTTATTATCGCGAATTTTCACGGTTTTTTTATTATCTTAAAAGAGATAATATAATAAAGCCGCTCTAATGAGATTTAATTGTTTCTTGGTTAACAAAAACGGTTAATTATCAAATATTGTTAATTATTTATATTCTATTTATTATTATTTACGCGACGTCATACTGTACGCGTACGCAATACGACTCGATTTGTTGCTGCAACATAACATAGCATGTTATGCGGTATCAGAAGTAACGAGTAACGATACGATAGTAACGAGTACTAATTGTTATAGTAACGAATACATACAGGTACGCTTTTTTCGTTACTTTTACACCTCTAAAATTAATTAACATGGACATTTAAATAATATTGAAAATTAAAGGGAAATGAAAAAATACATAATTTCAGTATGACATAAATATGTAGAAGTACATAGCGTTTGACACAATGTAAATAAACAATATAATCCTTAAATTAGAACTTACAATTGCACCATCATAAGCTACCATAAATATTAAATATGTATTAATACCTCGTTACTTTAAAACAATAATATTTAAATAAATGCATTATTACAATGGTACCAGAGCTAGAACAAGTTTTACAAGATTCACTTCCATTGTAAATGAAAAAGGCAAATCATATACAAAAGACGAATATGCTTGTAAAATTTTATCCAGCTGTACCTAAATAGGTAGCAAGAAGTTTATTTTCCCCGATCATACCTTATAACCACTGCTATGCTAGATATTCCATACAATTTACATGTGCATGACTTTTTTGCTTTTTTTGTTTTCTTTACTCCGGGTTCTCCCACATTCATCGTAAAACAAATATTTTAATGTCATAATCAATTGTTTTATAAAAGAGGTGTGAACGATGCTTTTGCGATGAAATGCATTATCTGAAAAGGAATTGTGTGAAAATAAGAAGAAAAAAATGCATAAAATCACTATAATATCAACAAACCAAGAAATAAGGCATATTTAGTTAACAATGAAAGCGGGTAGTGGGAAATATTACAACTCACGATAGTATGTTTTTCTAAAAGAAATATTTTGACTTGGGGAAAATTTTTACGTTCTATAAGGCAACAGAATTTAAAAAAAAAATATTTAATAATAATTCCTTTCAATTCTGACGGTTACTCTTTGTACTTGAGCGAGTTTAGTTTGAGAGGTTTTCGTATGGCGCGGCCGTGGTCGCGGCAGCTAGGGGTAGTCATCACGCCGAGCCGCGAGAGCGCAGCACCGTCGGTTTCTCGCGAAAACGAGCGAGCTGTCCTGTATTCTCCCTCTACAGTATTTGGCGGCGTGCGCGGGCGGGCGGGCGAGGAGGCCAGTCGCTTCCTAGCTGTCGAGCAGAGCAGACGTGCTCTCGCTGCGCTCCGCTTCAAGTACGCGTTAAGTACGGCCGAGTTTCGCGACTTGCTGATACCGTCACAGGGCTGCCTCCAGCAGGCATACTAGATCGCGTGCTGATTTTTGTGTGTATTTTCGGGAGTCCGGGCCACAGCGAGGGAGAATGTTCGCCTTGCAAAGTGTCGGCCAGGCTGCAATAGGGCTTCTAAAAAATAATACCGCTTGTGGAAACGGACGACAAGTACTTTTCCATATTACCTCCACCTGAACCTCCAACCTCTGCAAAAAACCCTCCCGGTCCTACTCATTCCGGTCCCGGCCACGTAGGCCTGAACTCTACTCTCTCTCCGACCGGAGCTACGCGGGCAATAGGGGCGAGTTCACAGGGCAGTCTTCGACAGGGACCAAGGGACTTAGGGCTAGGGGACGTCACATTATAGTCTTCTAATAGTTTTCCTTTGTTCCTCTTCCTCGGTTTTAGACCCCTCCTCTTTACCTTTATTCAGTTTAGTTGTATTTTTGATGTGTGTAGTGTGTATGTTGTGTGTGTGTGTGTGTGTGTGTCTAAAAACTTTCGCGTTGAAGATGGTTTTGGGGTCTAAGGACTATGAAACGAAAAACTTTATAAATATTTTCCGAAAGTCACACCATGGTAACGGCTGCAATAAGTAATGTTTCTTTGAAATATATATTAGCGGCTAAATTTAGTGAATAGTATCACATTTGGAATATTTAAATATGGATTTTGATCCACTGTAATGCTGTATGCTAATATGGTGCTAATGCAGTATGGTGTTTATGAACTATTTTTGTGGGGAATGTATTTGTATAACTTTGACGTGTCCCGGCAACAGTGTCTAGTGCCGGAATGGCTGAGGTGGGGTGAACACCACCCCGGGGTGTGATGTCCTCAGTCGTCACTGTCGAACAGCTCCTGTAGGCAGGCAGTCTGCCAGGCAGAGCGGGAAGAGTAGGAGGAAAAGGCCCTAGAGTGTAATCCTCGAATGTCCACTCCAGGAGGAAAGTACTAGAGTGTAATCCTCGAAAGGCTGCTCCAGGGGGAGGGTCCTAGAGCGTAATCCTCAAGAGGTCGTTCCAGGGAAGAGGGATGCTAGAGCATAATCCCAAGGGCCGCTCCAGCGAAGGATTCTAGAGCGTAATCCCGAAGGCCACTCTGGAGGAAGGAAGGAGCGAGAGAGTGAGAGAGGGGGGAAGGGGAGAGCAGAAAGCACTAAACCAAATTCCTAATTCCTGCTTTTTTTTCCCAGATTTCTCTGGGGTAAGGATTTCTGACTGGTACGCCGTTTCTTCATATGCTCGGCCGGGAGCATGTGACAGCGATACCAGGAACTATTATGTTCCCATAACTCGCTATGTGGGAAGTCAATTCAAGTTTGCGATCCCGTCACTTTTTTCGAATCATTAGAAACGACCATGGGGCGCGAAGTGTGCGATTTTAAAATTAATGGTGGCTCTCGGTCCAGTAAGAAGTAAAGTAGCTGTCGCTATGGTGCTTGGCTTTAATTTATTTAGTGTAGATGTCAGGCGGGGGGAAGTTCACCCTTTCCCCCTCAGTTAGGTGTCTAACTGATGTATGGAAGTGTCGTGATGTCTGTATTTAGAGGCTTGTTAAGTATTGCATCAAAAGTGGCCTATTTAATCTCGTTGTGTGAGTGTAGTGTTAAGCTTCAAGGCTGCACGCGACAGCACAGTGACCTCCCAACAGGTATGTGCCTGGCCAGTCGCCAAGGAGGCATATAATCGTGAAGAGTGTAGAGTTCCACTGTGGGAAAGAGGTTAGTAAGCAGGCAACCATGCGGGATTCTGTCAGCCCGCTCCCGCATACCGCCAGTGCCCCGTGCGATCGCGCCGCCCCCGAAGCTGACTGTTGCTCCAGTCACTCACCGATTCTCTCGTTCAGGTTTCTCTCTCCATGAGCCAACGCACCGGAACCTTTCATGCATGGCGAGAGGTTCCGAGGGTCACTACTCTTCCCTCCGGCCGACGATGTGCAGCTTTAGAACTATGTGTAACGCCCCCCTTGTCGATTTATTGCTGCATCGCCGGCAGTGCCGACAGTCCATGCCCAGCACACCGTCCAACTTGAAGTTCCGCCGCCATCACTTGATCCTCGGCGAGCCACGAAAACCACTGCCTTATCTCGCCTGATGGTCCACAGGTTGGTATTCGTATATTTCCAGCAAATCCAGCTGCTGATCACAGTTGAACCCCTGAATTCTCCACCGACAGGACATGCTTGATTGCAGTTAGTCGCTGACACAGTTGGACCCCTGAATTCACCACCGACAGAACATGCTTGATTGCAGTTGGTCGCTGACACTCGGCACTCACTGTGTACTCTAAATTGTTCACTCACCTGACGCGCTGCCAGGGGCAATGAGCCTACAGGGATGACCAAAAATTAGCTCTTTATTATAAAAAAGAGAATACAAACAGAAAAACATGGAAGAAAACATATGATACACTTACATTAAGGTATTTTCAATTAAAGATACATACATTTTTGTCCCTTCCAACATTCAAGTCCTTGGGGGCAGGTGATTTGTGTGAGGTGAAATGTCTATTTACCTTTGGTGGTGAGGGTGGTGATGATGTGATCAACGACTATATACCTGTGATGGTGTGGCCGGGTCCGTTGGCTTGGGCCCGGTCCTTGCGGCCGGTGTCGGGATCTGCATTTTGGTGGGATGGTCAGGTAGAGAGTGGTGCAGTACCATGGTTTGATTGGTTCCGCAGTGCCTTCTCATAGCTGTACCAGCCCCTCCTGCTGGGTCGATGTCCTCGTCGGTGGGGTCCTCTGCCTGGAGATGATCCATCGTGAAGGCAGTCTTTTTGGGTGAGGTGAGCAGGGGGGAGAGTCGGCGATCTGTCTGATGAGGGGGTTGAGGCTGTAGGAGCTTTTGTGAACGAATTTCGTGGTGGTTTAGGAGATGGTGTTGTGTATGTGGGAAAATTTAGTTTAATGTAAGAATTCTACTAGTGAGTGTGAACTCTGTTTGCCTGGGTCCTCCGAAAGCCAACTGTTGATTGGCTCCCGAGGGACCTTGCGGCTGTACGTCTTGCTTCATTCTACTAGTACAATACAAGCCAAGATTATATACAAGTCGGTTACATTATCATTACATTCAATATTTACAGATTTAGCCTTTGCAGCATGTTCTATAATATGTCAATGACTGTCCTGGTAATATGCTGATTTCTGAATCTTCGGATGCTCCCAACACGAGCGGAAACCTGCTCCTTCCCTGAGTAATGCCACAATTAATCTTTTAATAATTAACATTCTGCAGCAATCGCCATCTATTGACTGTGGATGCATCACCATCTTACAGGATAACTAGCTTAGGCATAGATATTAGGTAAAATTACCTTTCTAGTAGGGGCAGCCATGTTTATTTCAGCACTCGCACAAGGGGTTCGAGGCCAAATGCAGGACTCTACAACTTTATAGATGTGCTTTATGTTTCTAACTAAACAATTAATTATATATTTTCATTTCTACTTTTAATTAATTTGCAACTGTAATTTTTTAAAGTAAGTTGTGCATGTTTCCGCTCTAAGCGCTACACACTGCCACAGCTGGACGTTGCCTGTCAATATATTGTTAAATATTTACATTTTAGTAGAGGTGGGTTGTTACAGCAATTTTCGGTATCTGTTCCAACCTGATACTGATACAGCATTGTATCATGTTACAAGTCTCTGATACTTCTGTATCAGACGGTCCCAGGAGGCAACAAAGCTCCGCGTACGCAGACCGTGCGACCGGAAGGAGAATCTGATACATTATTTATCACGCCTGGTAATTCTCTACCTCTGATACTCTCATGCCCGCCTGATACAACCAGTATCAATCAGTTCAACATTCACTGCAGTTCGTCCTGGCCGTGTATCACCATGTTGCGGGCTGTCATGCTTTATAGTTAGTATCTTTATAGTGAAATAAGGAATGGATAAGTGCACGAAAAAGACTTCATTTGTGTGGAATTTTTTCACGGAAAATAATGAGTTTGCTAATTGTAATTTGTGTAAACAAAAACTGAGTTATAAATTGACGACAGTCGTCGTACCCTCCCAGATACAGAGGCCGTACCTGGCCACCGACGCGGGCCTGAGGGGGGCTGTTTTCCCCCCCAGTGAACCCCAGTGAACCCCAGTGTGTGCATCGGCTAGGGACGCACCCGCGTGCGCCCTAGCACGCCAGTGTTTTTATGTAAATATTTCCGTGTATATATGTTTCTTTCTAAATGACAGTGACTTTGTTTAAGGGTGTAAATAGTGTAACTGTTATGTATGTATTAACTATCGGCAACTATCGTGTAATTCTTGTAAACGTATCGCAGTGTCTGTATGTAAGCGCGGCCTGGCGCTCATCCGCGTCGCGAGGGGTGGCGCTCTCCCACGCCGGCCGATTTCCCCTCCACTCCCCCGCAGCCCGCGCGCGACGGTCCGCGGACGAGTGGGGGAGAGCAGTAGTTGAACTCAGGACTCGAGCAGCGGCGGACGTGCGCTCCGCTCCGCGCTG
The DNA here is from genome assembly GCF_032445375.1 of Bacillus rossius redtenbacheri. NCBI lineage: Eukaryota > Metazoa > Arthropoda > Insecta > Phasmatodea > Bacillidae > Bacillus > Bacillus rossius. The sequence continues at coordinate 77,729,506 of NC_086332.1, forward strand.
ATCGCGAGACGGGTGTCGAGCTCACGGTCCGGCGACTCAGCCGTAGGACGAGCATCTTTCGCAGCAGCCGTGCTGCCCACGACGAGCCGCCCACGCGAGTGGGTGCCTGAGTTGCGAGTACGTAAGTTACGACACGCATCACGCATTACGGGACGCGTAAGCTTCGTTACGCGTCGCAGGACTTTCGCAGACGTTACGAGTCAGTACGTAAGAACCGCGCACGCATCACGTGTCTTAGTGTGGGGCGTAGTCACCCTTTGCCGAACCATCGCCGACGTTACGAGTCAGTACGTAGGGACCGCGCACGCGTCACGTGCCGTTACAACACAGTTGACTATCAGGAACTTTGTTACGTGGATAAAAGCCAGTACGCGTCGTGACGAGTGGGCCGTACGAGACGGTCACCGGGAGTCCGGGTCATCGTGGGAGAGGCGCGCAACCCGCGACGGATCCGCCAGGCCGCGGCAAGCTCTCTGAACGCAATAAAAGAGCTCGTGAACCGATTAACAGCGAGTGGTCCTTTCACTCTACCTGTCACTCTACCTCACCATCCCTCCAGGTCCCGCATTTCCAGGTCCCGGCCACGTCGGCCTGGACCCACACCTCTCCGACGAGAGCAGCACGGGCATAGCGGACATTTCTAGCAAGCAGGGAAATAGGGACCAGAAGCCGAGGGACGTCAAAATCATCGACTAATCTGAAGAAACATTTGAAAAAACATTGATATAGTATGCTCACTAATGTACCTATCTGTTTTTTTTATTTTTTATTTTTGATAAAATCGTGAATTTTTAATGTATAAAAACACTAGTTACTAATTGTTTTCGAAAAAAGAAAGTCCATATATTGATTACATCTGTTATTAGTGTCAACTGAGAATTTATTTGCATTTTCATAGCTGTTAGGTGCACAAATATAAATATTATATCTTGTATTAATGTACTTTTTAATATTAAAATTTCATTAGTTTTATTATTGAACGAGACGGTGCACGCACTGCGCACTGAGCGTACTTTGAAGTAGGACAATAAACAAAACGACTTGTAACCAGGGCTGCCACTCTGATATTCATGAAAAACCTAGATAACCTACAAAAAAACCCAGACACATGGGTAAAAAACCCAGATGCGTCTAAAATGCTATCGTTGAAAATGTTTGCGTACTAATTCAAAAATATAAACATAACTGGTTTTAATATAAAACAATTAATTACCTTACAAGACTGAAATCGGTTAAATACAACCAATACAAGAAAATTACACTGCAGCAAAATGGCTGTATAAGTAATTCTTGGACCAGCACATACCATAAAAAAACCTACAAATATATACATGACAAAACAAACACCATCACTGCATTCTTTAAACCGGTAATTATTTTTATAAAACTGCATCATGTACGTTAGTCTTTATTCAGAGTCTGATTCTACAAGATTGGTTTGAAGGTTAATTGTTGCATTGGTTTTGTGTTCTGCAAGCCTCTTTGAAGAATGTGTCTAATTTAATATTCGACTTAGCTTCTTGAAAACTAGTTTTGTGTTTATATGTATTTTTGTGTGTGAAACACATAGACTTGTTTGCATTTATCAAACAGATATTGCAACAGATACAGTAGCTACTACCTTTATTATTGTTTTAGGTATAAAAATAATTAAAATTATAAAAAACCTAGAATTGTTGGAATTCATTATTTAAAAACCCAGAAACCCAAACACCATTGGAAAAACCCAGTTCTGGGTGGAAAAACCCATGAGTGGCAGCCCTGCTTGTAACAATATCGCTTTGCGCCTCTCCTTCAGGGCTTCAACGCCTTCCCCTGCGCTTCCTCCCCTACATTCTTTCCCTTCTTTATCCCTTATTCGTCGTTCCTGCTCCCTCCCCTTTCACAAGCTCCGCCCAAGTGACCGTCATCTGCGATCGGGTACTGCGCTCATTGGCCGTGGTGTTGTTCCAGGTGAATTCTGAACTGATACTAAAGTCTCTGATACTTTTCAAGTGTACTCGTTTGCCGTTCCTGATACAGGCGCGTATCAGTGACAAAGTATCAGGTTGATACTTTTCGACCCACCTCTACATTTTAGCAAATACAGTAAATAGGAATACCGGACACTCCTGTCGTTTAACATGGGAAAGCCTGGCAACCACCGACGCTAGCGCTTTCTTGCGTGAGGTGTTGTATGCTAGTGGCGGGAATTCAAAAATGAATGTATTTCTAATGACATACACGAGTTTGTTACAAACGTTACAGTCATTTTTTCAGTGGTTTGGTTAAAATAACTGTCAGATTGAAATGCGTAATATTGGTTGTGCATAATAAACAAATTTGACGCGATGACATTGTGGCAAATATTGAACATACTGTCCTAAATGTTTGTTGTCATTGGAAAAGCAGAAATAATCTTTGTTGTGACATGATCTGAACAGGCGAAAATATTGGAAATTATTATGTACTCTCTTGCTAGTGCTGGAGGACAGAAATGGAAACGAACATGACCTCGGAACGAATTAAAAGAGAACCAAGTGATGAAGACATATTTGTGTACCAATTAGGTTAGGGTGAACATGATGTTATAAAAACAGACTAAACATGCATTAAAATATTTTTTTTATACATTTTCGTAAAGGTATTTTGTAAGCTACTTAACATTAAATATGCTTGCAGTAAGTTTATTCTGTTTCCAAATTTTTGTTTACTTATGTGTATGTAGGCCTATATAGACTGTTCTTTGGCCTGGCCGTGTCGCAGCTTTCAAGAGTGTGTAAACTCTCGTTAAAAACCAGGATTGCACTCTCTCTTAGTTAGGACTGGAGAAAGGACTTTCTGCGACATCAAGAGTGGGCAAGAGAGTGCTTTATGAGCGAGTAGAAACACAGTGTTTGTCTCAAACAGTATTGTAATTATGCACTCCAAGAGCAGAACTCGTCATAGTGGGGAGGGCTGATGAGATCATTAAAATTTTGGGGTAAAAACAGTTAAATCAGTAGTATAAAAGTGTAAAAATACTTTACTGAAGGTGATTCAACCTACCTTAACCTAACTATAATTTTTAGCTCAAAGAATGCTGTAATAACAGCTGGTAGTAAAGGTCATGTGTCAACAAAGAAGTAGAAGCAACAAAAAGTAAAATAAGCATGCTCTGTAAAAAATTACTATAATGTCACTGTTGTTGACACTAGTAAATTTGGTAAGGAGCTTTACAGTGCTCATGGGCATCATCTGAATAAGTCAGGAAAAATCTTTATGTTTATATTTATGTTTATATTTTCAAATCCTTCATCAAGTTTACCAATAGTACTATTTACAACATTCCATATACCTTTACTTTTATTTTAAGCATTACTAATAATTTTGTTATTCCTCAGTAATTTGGCTTTGTTGATGATCTTTAAATAAACCAGCTTATAATTTTTATAATAATTTTTTTACTTAGCCTAACTGATGTGTCTCTTTTGCTTTAAAGATATTTTAAATGCAGTGCAGGATAGAGGAGAAGACTGAAATCTCTTCAAAATTTTACAGCAAAATGCAAACAACAATGTACTTACATGTCAGAAAAAAATGACTTGGCATCATTCTGAACTCTGTAATTACTGCACCCATACATTGCGCATATACTGCCGCACGTACCATATGTCGGCGGATCCATCTCAATTGCGCGTTATAAATTATTTACCACAAAATAATCACCGTCAAAACACGTAAACAAATGGGCTAACAACGTTACACACAACACTGCCCGATAGGAGCGCTGATCGCAGTTGTTTCCAATATGGCTACCGAGTGTCCGGTATTCCTATTTACTGTATTTGATTTTAGTATCTATGGTTGTTTGCGTTGTAATTGGAACTGGAAGGGCCATATGTTTCTGTCGTCTGCTTGTAATTTTTTGTTTTTACAATTTATCATAACTTTGTTGCTTGTTTTAGCATTAATCATGGATGATATTTGTGATAATGTTAATTATATTAGTTCGCCTAGAGCTCTCTCTTATGTTCGGGATAGTAAGCAAGGAAAGAAAGTGTTAAAACACATGAATAAAGTATTGAGGAATCTTTCAAAACTTGGAATAAAGTCTTCGGATGTACCTAGAAAGGTGAAGTTTAAAAAAAAAACCACTCCAACTATACTTTAATTGAAGTAGTTTATTTTTTAACGGTTTCTTTGGTTATGTTAGCTGCTTTTAAAATGCTGTAAAATCTTGTGAATGTTTGGTTAGGTCAGCTACAATTATTACCAATAAAAAACGTTTTATTACTTAATGTTGTTGACCTAACTCTACTTGTATGTCACTTCGTAAGAATCAGCGGTGTGAAAACGTAACCTCGGGAACATGTATTTAAGAATTTAATAAATGGTCACCAATACTCAAAATATAAATAAACATAAAGTAATTTAACCTTCGCAACGACTTGCAACCGTTAACAACAGCTTCCATAGTCCTTAACAATTAAGGCTCTGCTACAATAGGAGAGGTCTTGGATGTGACATTACATGGTGCTCCCAATTCTGGGTAACAATAAAATTACGGAAATACTTTTTTCAAGTACTATAAACATTCCTGTATTTACCCTGAGAATAGCATAATTCCTTCTGGATTTGGAGGACTCACTGTTTATAACTTACATTACAATGCTTGTGCATAGACATGACTGCCATCATTTTTTTCTTCTTTCCTGTGTGTGTGTGTATGATTTCGAGAACTTGAGTTAAATTGTGAGGATGGTCAATTACGTTAAATCAACTATATTAAAAATACTTCAAAACATTGTGGACTCTTAGTTGGGTTAATTAGTATAGCTTCATTAAAAATACTGTAAAATATTCTTAATGGTTTCTTTAGGAATTACCAAATTTAAGAAGTAGCCATCTGACGTAGCCAAATGTTCACACAATTTCACAGTCAGTTTTAACTGACTAAAAAAAATTGTTGCTACATTGTACGTATAAATAAATAAAAAAGCACTATTTGCTTTTTTTTTAAGAAATAACCTAATATTCTTAGAGAAATTTTTAATATGTTAACATATAGCTACATAGACAAAAAAAAGTTTTATCGTTGGAACAAATATCTTAACATGCATGGAAGTTATGTAGAAAAGTAATGTATTGGGTAATATTTTCATTTCTGTTTCATGTTGTCATTAGTTGGTTTGTTATTTTTTTCTGTTTTACATTGTGTTTTACTTATTGATAATCTCTCGTTTTATTTAAGGATTATTCAAATAAACCCAACACAATACCTACTTCTCTTGCATTTTATTTGCCATGAAAAATTTTTTCCACCATTTTTTTTGGTCCGGTAATAGTTTTTTTTACGAATATACTTATTGGTAAAATTATTTCAGTCAACTTCTGAAGTTTTATAGCAATTTATAAAATGATGTCAAACATATTTAGAAGATATATAACCATCGAAAGCTGATTTGTCTACACACCAAATAAAACCATACAGATGAAAACGTTAAAACCACTGAACCGAAACTATTGGCATAATCTAAATGGTTTAATTTTACTTATTAATTAATGAGATTGGATTTATAATAAATTATTTACTGCTTACAATGATTTTTTTTTTGATTTTATAATGTCACATTTATTTTTTAAGATTTCATTTTTGAAGGGTTGTATGCTTATCGAGACTCTGAACTGAGTTCATGCATATTCCGGTTTCGTAGTGGTGACATGGCTATCTGCCAGTCTCCTTCAGCGGTACCTGGATTTTAAGTAGACTATGTATATTTTGTGTCACGTGTTTGATGTGTAATAGAGCATGCAGTAGGCCCCTACTTCTTTCAGTACTCTCTAAGCAGAGATCTTCGATGCACTCAGGCGCTAACCAATACCTCTGCAGCAGAATATACATATTTCCTACAGTTTATTATCTTTAAAATAATATTACTTATATTCCTCAATCTGCATTTTACTATAATTATTATTGTTTCTGCAATTTTCTTTGTAGCTATGCCTGACCACTTCTTGCTCCTAAGCATTGTGGCATAGCAGCATCGTTCATAACTATGGTGAAATTTTTTAAAAAAATATTTTTATTATTATTGTAAATTTTCCGCTTGTGAACCTGTACCTTTGCTGTGGGCCTGTCCAACACTGACTGAACGCTCTACTCCCTGAAAGCCTCCCACCACATTCCTTGTTCGTAAGCCAGCTGGTGTCGGTCTTTTAGACTGGCCACATCTTAGTTTCCAAGAGTAGTGTGTATGGTGACAGGACTAATCAAGCGTGATTGGTTTGTTGTGAGAACTGTAGTTGATTGGTCGAGAGCTGGTTACTTGGAGAGCAAGAACAAGAAAGTGAGAAGAGATTTTAAAAGAGTGTGCAAGGGGAAAATGTGAGAGATAGAGCCTGTGAGAGAAAATACACAAAGGTAAAAGAGAGATATCATAGGAGAAAGAAGGTTTGAGAAAAATAAAGGATACTAAGGAAAAAAATGCAACAAAGAAGCAAGACAGAATGAGATAAGATTCATGGTAAGAGAGAGAGAGCACTTATGATAGTACTGGACCATCGGGGGATTGGGGTTCAAAATCCTGAGTCTCCAAGCATGGAGGGGCGTCGGTTGAGTTAAAAAAATTTTTTATTTTCAATGCTTGGGTTTACTCTGCTAGGATGAAAATTACAAGTATATTGTTAATAGAATTCATAGGAACCTTACAAGAATATTGCGATAGGCACAGATTACATTTAGAGTTATCGCCACAGTAAAGTTTACGGTCTTACGATTTTTATTTTTAACTGTGAGGTTTGCAGATTTGTACATTCGGTAATAGGGATGGCTCTGTTATTACGAGAGTGTGAGACACTGAGAGATTCTCGTGTTAGAACGTAAGAAGGTAAATGTAGGTATTCATTTATTTTAAAATGTATGAGCAATGCAGGTTGAGAGAGGTAGGTGGAGAAAGATTGAGGGGTGGTGGGAGAGACGGAGTGTGTGTCGCAGGGCGTGATGGTGGGCAACGTGGGCCACGGCACCGGGCTGCAGGAGGCAGAGCTGCTCCGGGCCTGCCTGCCGTTCGGCGCCGTGCAGGCGGTGGTCATGGTGCCCGGCATGGCCTACTGCTTCGTCGTGTTTGCCGACCTGGCCGGGGCGGAGAGAGCCTACTCCGCCCTGCACGGCCGGAGGAACCCGGTGTCCCCCGACCTGCCGGTCCTGTACCTGGCGTACGTCGACTCAGGTGGGCTGCGTTCCCCGGCCTTCACAGAAAACTGCACCTTCCTGACAGTAACTTCCGCCATGATCATTCTTAGTGTACATCTAATTAGTATGATATTTAAAACTGGAAAATTAATTAGTAGTTTTAGTAATGTGAATAATATTTGTGTCAGGTATGATCCTTTCAAATTGTAAAATTGTGATCCAAGGACTCAATTATAAACTGAAGGTTATTTTTTTATTTTTTTTTTATTTTAAAGTTTTATTTTCATCAAAAAAAATTGTAAAACAATTTTTGGGGTGTTTCTCTCTCTCTCTCTCTCTCTCTCTCTCTCTATATATATATATATATATATATATATATATATATATATATATATATATATATATATATATATATATATATATATATATATATATATATATATATATATATATATATATATATATATATATATATATATATATATATATATATATATATATATATATATATATATATATATATATATATATATATATATATATATATATATATATATATATATATATATATATATATATATATATATATATATATATATATATATATATATATATATATATATAAATCTTTTGTTTCATTTCAATGTTATATGTATTGTCTTTTGCCTTTTGCTCTGGCAATATTTTTTGGGGTTCTCTGAATATATTTTGTGATTTGCTCTGGTTGAATAATGATGGCAAAGTTTTATTAAAACCTTCGACAAATCACCTTAGTTTTGTTACATATCTGTGCACTTGGGGCCTTTTGAGACCCCAACTTAAAATGTGGGTAAATGTATATAAGTTGCACATATCTTGTAATGTTACAAATTGCCATGTATTTATTATCTATTTTAATGTTACACTACCCAGTGTTCTAATTACACGTTACAACAACATTTTAGGGCACATGGGGTCTTTTAGGACCCCAATAATATTTGAGATTTTATATATGTAATACGCCATGTAGTGATTTACATATTTGTACTCATAATATTTTACGACATTTTAGATGTTTCACTTTGGAAGAATGTGGACAACCACAGAAAGTTTTAATGATTTTTACATTTTTAGTCATATTTCTCAATCATTTGAAATGTCCCTGTCAAAATAACATATTTATGTCATTATAACACACAATGTTGTTGTTCTTGAAAATGTATGCTCACATAATTATATAGTATGTCTAATTTGCAGACATACAAAACGATTTTTATATTCACAATATAATTTTCAATCACTCTCTGCAGCGCAGCTAGAACACTTGACAAAGTTTTCACTATGCGAGCTGCATACATTGTATCCACAGGAGTTGCACACAGATTTAATTTTTTTATCTTTGGTTCTTGGACACAAGTGACATCGTTTTCTCTTGTTACTTGTAGGAATATATTCACTTGATGTTTGCTTTTTGTAGCCAAGTGCAAGAAGGCCACTTTTCACACCCTTCTGAATGCATTTACCATTCTGCAGCCTTTTTTCTATGTATGGATGAACAAGCTGGCGTCCCAGTTGTAACAAAAAATGACGCCTTTTGTGTTTTACATTTCCAAAATCTTCAGGGTTATAAAATACCCAAACGATAAGTGATGCAATACCAGCAACATCCAGGAGATTATAAAATAACAAAAGTGGCCAGCGCCTTGTGTTACGTTTGCAACTATAAGTAGCCACCATTTTGTCCAGTGTATCTACACCTCCTTTCTTTGAATTGTAGTGCATTATTATCTCCGGCTTCTGTTCAGTTCCTTGTACAGTTGTGGAATGGTGCATTGACGAAATAAGTATAACTGAACTGGATTTTTTAGGCACATATGACACCATAGTTAGATTACCAGCAAAACCAAATACAGATGAATGGATTTCTCTACATTTATGAGGCAACATTTCCTTAGGAATTTCCACCTTATTTTTACGCAGTGTCCCCACGAATGTTGTGTTCTCTTTCAATAACTGTTGAACCAAAGGAATACTAGTAAAAAAATTGTCAGCAACAATGTTTCGTCCTTTGTTTTTCCATTTTCTGACTAGTTCATTGACAACCCTAGAGCCTTGGTTTTGGTCTCTCGTACCGTGTGTGGGCTTGCCCAGATATATTTGGCCATTTAGCGGAAAAGATGTATCAGAGTCACATAACCACCAAATTTTGACGCCATATTTTGCTGGTTTGCTCTTCATGTACTGACGGAAAGGACATTTTCCTCTAAACCCAACTAACTGTTCATCAACTGTCATGTCAAAACCAGGTACATATGACTCTGAAAGTTTCTGTACAAATGTATCCCATATTTCACGCAAAGCTGCAAGTTTATCTTCCTGTTGGCGTGCCACACGTGTTGCCTTATTATCAAAACGAATCATCTTTGTTATCTCTTTGAATCTTTTCAAGGGCATAGTAGCTCGGAATATTGGCCTGCCATGTTCCTCATTCCATAGCTCACTGAGCTCTTCTCTGTTAGCACGATACACACCAGCACACAACAATAGTCCAATGTAAGCCTCAATTTCCATTTCGTTTGTATCTTTCCATATTTTATGTTCAGTGTTCGCATCTGATATATTACAATCATTCATAACTCGTTCCGCTTCTCTATTAGTTTCCCTTACAATAGTACTGACCATTTCTGGTGTCACAAATGTCCCAAATGCTTCTTTTACTGAACCCGGGCGATTACACTTCACTCCAGGTTTATCACGAACTATATTGTGCTTCAACGTTTGCCTTTGTGTTGGTGGATCCCTAAACCATTTCATTCCATTTTTAGCTATGTAATACTGGCCAGACAAGTTACTTTCTATTTCCGAGTCATCATCTGATATTTGTAAAGCATCATCTTGATAATCTTCATCTTCAAGTGCATCACTTTCATTTTCAGTTGTTGGATTACTGTCACTTGAACTTGAAATATTTTCACTGTCACTTATCTCTTGCAACATCTTTAGTAATATACTTCTTCCTTCTTCACTGGAGTGGCGTTTGCCTTCAATTCTGAAATAAACAAAAACATTTACCCTTATTTTCAAGGTGAGCGGATGCCCACTGTAGATAGTTACTGTGAACAAAATACAGTATCTTAGTTTTTGCAAGGAAGGAATAAGTGGCATTGTATAATATACCAAAACAAGTTTCTTGTATTTATTACTAATACTCGAATGCAGGGATGGACATTTTTATTGGTCTGTTTATTGCTATTTTTATGCTGTACAATATAAGTGTAATATATATATATATATATATATATATATATATATATATATATATATATATATATATATATATAATATAAAATAATTTATTTATATTTTGAATTTTTCCTAGAAACAGCATTGGCGTTATAAAAGAACAACAAATTTATGGGCATGGAATTGGAAATATGGACATTGAGGAACTTCAACTATTTTCTGGAATGATAGTTGCAAAAACCACTATAATGCACACGACCGAGAGCAAACACACAACCTCCAGAGTTTGCATCAGATATTGTAAATAGTGAAGTGTTTGAACGTTATTATTGTAAAAAAATTACTGAACACAATGTAGCTAGAGAATACGATTTTTTATGAACTTCCCATGCCTGTGAAAATTAGTAGGCTATACAAAAAAGGTATGAAATGTTTCAAACCGTAGAACATCAAAAACGATCCACCGCCCGAGAAAAGCAAATGGCACTTGAAAAAAACATTGTAGAGTGTAAATGGACGCTTTCTCTACGAGTCAAAACAAGCTCACTTTGTTACATCTGCTTTGAACTTTTATAGGGCACGACGACAAAGATGCCCAAAGCGAACACATCCTATTGATAAAATGTATTGAAAGCACTAGTAAACTTTTGCTCGTAAAATAAAAAATATATAAGCAGCCTAGGCCATCATTTTGAATGATAAAATGCGCACTAAAATTGTACTGCTACTTACATAATTTCTTCATCCATATTTTATGTTTTTCTATATTCTTCTTTTACGATTCATGTTTCGTGGAATATATTGTTCCTAAAGAATATGCAATTTTATAATCACGTCTCCACAACTTGTAAAATATAACGCTAAATAATGATAGTTCAAAACTAGTAACACAATCACTCCACGCAACAAAACTCATGGGTACAAATACAACTGCCGAGCAGTTGCGATAGCTGATGCGCCAAGAGGATACCATTAGCGCTATCTGTTTACTCATTTAGGAACTGCCAGTAGAGTTATTTCTAGCTCCGTTGTCTCAAGCAATAATATAAAGATAAATTTTTTGAAAATTAATTTTATACATTAGATATAAGTTATCTTTGAGTGGGGGTACAAAAGACCCCAAGTGCACTGTGAAAGAGACTTAAAGTTAAAATATTTATTACACATATATTTTGAAACCAAACATTTCCAGAATTTGAACAAAGCACCTAAAACACATTTTAAAGAAATGTCCTAAAATAACATAAGTCACAGGCTAAACATATGAATGCTACGAAGTGAAACATTTTCGTGGGGTCCAGAAAGACCCCACGTGATGTGTCGAAGGTTAACAATGTCCATAGACAGTAAACGTTGTCAATAAAATTTTCTACTTAGTAAGTTTAAAAATATTGCATTTGATGTATAAAAATAAAAACATAAGATTTTTAATGATTTTAACATTTCTAAGTAAGCAAAGAAATTTGTTGCTGGGTTTTATTGTAGTTGTTTCGTCTAGTTCCAGGGTGTGACAGTGTGTGCAAGTTTGACCTGAAACCTCCGGGCTTGCTGCTGTATGAAGATTTTGTAACAGACGCTGAGGAAGAATCACTGCTGAACTGTGTTGATTGGACCAATACCTCGTGCCATTCAGGTAGCCAGCGGTGTCATTATTTACATTAGTGTAAGATTCTACGATTAATGCTAGTAATGAGTAGTCTTTCTTCAGATTTTATCGAAAAGATACTTTGAACATAGTGTACATACCCCATCCACATTAGGGATAATGGTTGCTTTCTGTGAGAAAACGTGCATTTAACAGACTGTTCAAGATGTTTAAGTAGCTAAATGGTACACCTACTTCAAAGTTGTTTTTTTTATCTGAATTTTTTTCAGATCAAACTATAAAAATGTTTAGTTTAAATTATCATTATGATTATAGTTATCAAATAAAATAGCAATGTGCTTATGTAACATATTTTAAAAGTGCCTAAATTGCAATATTTCAGCCAAACGGGTATCTCGTAAATACAGACTGTAATACTGAGCTTGTCCTCATGAGCAAGGATGTAGTCTTAGTCATTCTCAGGATACCAGATAACCTTTGTCTGCTACACCATTTGTCCTGGCAGTGTGGAAAAATATAACCAAAGTAGGCAAAACATTAACCTCACAGTCTCAAGTAAACAAAAATCATCTTAATTAAAGGATCCAGCGCAACACAACCCTTCTACAGTACTGCGCAGTTTAGAGGAAGTTAGTTTATCTCTTTGTGTGCATGCTTTAACCAACTTCTTAGTATCCTATTTGAATAAAAATTCATTGTTAGGCCGGGTTTATAGAAAACGCAAGAACGCAGAAACGCAAGAAATGCAACTACGGTAAAATTCCAACCTTAACTCTTCTACCAGCACGTTTATAAAAAATGCAAGACACGCAATAACGCAAGAACGCAACGCAGAAGTTGTTCAACTTTCTACTTCTTGCATTTTCTCATTGCGTTTCGGCCTTCTATACTGGTTGCTTTAGTATGTGGAAACTGAAACTGTCATGTAATGCATATAGAAGGCTCTGCGATTGTAATTAATTGTTACGCTTGTGTTTATCAATGTTTTGGGCTGGCATTCTTCTAGTGAATACAGCGCAATGGAGGAAGCTGATGAATTTCTTGTTCAGCTTATCCAAAATTTTCCCTGCCTGTACGATAAGTACAACAAAGATTTTAAAAATAATCATGACTTATTCCTGAAATTTTATTTTTTGACATTGGCGATGGCTGGCGTCCTTGCGTTTTTTATAAACGACTGAATTTCTTGCGGTTGTCACGTCCTGCGTTCTTACGTTTCTGCATTCTTGCGTTTTCTATAAACCCAGCCTTATTGTAGCTAAATAGTTTTTGTAGTGCTTTTTTTTATATCAATATGCACTATAAACATAGGATAAGCTCATATCAATTAAATTTGTCAGGTTTAATGCTGATTATATTTTACTGCATCATTTGAAGTTAGACCTTAAGGAAAATTAAGCTTCAGTTATTGTTTGTTGTTATGGTATTAAAAATTGCAGGAAATTTTAAGGTGAACATTAATATGTATCACTCTTGTTTAAAGTTCTAGAGGTTATTATTTTTGTGGCGAAAGTTAGTAAATTACATGTAGAATATTACAGTGTTCTTAATTTATTGTGCTGACTAAAATGTTTGCTAATACTGTTTGGTACATGCAGGCAAGGTTCTGAAGCAGCGCCGAGTGAAGCACTATGGATACGAGTTCAGATACGACACGAACAACGTAGACAAAGACTGCCCACTTCCAGAAGGAATACCTCCGGAGTGTGACTTCCTGTGGCCGCGACTGAGGCAGAGAGGCTGTGACGTCGGCGCCCAGCCTCCGGACCAGTTGACGGTGAACCACTACGAGCCTGGTCATGGTGCGCGTAGCCATGTAACTGACAGATGGCTTTAAAACATCATGCTGGAATCACAGTATGTAGTGCTGTGTGAAAGATGCGATGCAACAGTAAAATATCATGTAAATGCTATTTTACCTGCACCACTAACAAAAAGTAAATAACTAAATAAAAAATTTTTCTTGCCATCACTTATGCACCAAAAATTTGACAGCCATTAATGCATGCAATTTTTTTTTTTTTTAATTGGCAGGTTTTAGAGAACCTTGTTTAGTTCAAATTTAACATTCAGCTGGAAAAATCACTATGCATTAATAAATTTTCAAAATTTCACATATAGATTTAGTAAACAAAGGCTTAAAGAATACACAATTACCACTAGTCTATCTTATGAAAACAAACATTCTGGCACTCTTTTTTTTCAAATGCCCAAGATGCAATACAAATAGAAAATCTTTCTAATCGGAAAGTCAGTTGCATCCACCATATATGTCGCACTGACATCACACTGTGTCTAATATGATTGGTTAAAAAATTATTTGCATCCAAGGCATCATGCCCGTCACGCAATTGTTATTCCAGCAAAGAGTTTTACAATGAGGAACTTGGCAACAAGATTGGTAGGGAATGCAGATGCTAATGGCGAATGTTGCAGGAATACCTCAGCACGTAGACACGCACAGTGCATTTGAGGACCCGATCATGTCGCTGTCTCTCGGTGCATCTGTGGTGATGGACTTCAAGCATCTGGATGGACGGCACGCAGCAGTGGTCCTGCCTCGTCGCTCTTTGCTGGTGATGTCGGGAGAAGCCAGGTACAGCTGAAGCAGTTTCTGAGTAATTACTCCTTACACAAAATACAGTATTTATACCAACTTGGTTTCAATTTTTCAAAATATCCGAGAATAGTACCCTGTTTTATCGTATAATCGTAGCACATTTTATACTAAAATCAAGTTTGAAAAGTAGAGGTGCTACTGTATTATGAGGAAAACATTTTTTTTTTGTTAAGTAAAGTTATTCATAAAATCAAAAATCATTTATGCCAAACAATTTATATTAATAAGTCATGCAACAAAAACCTTTCTTCAACTTTAAATAGAAACAAAATGCGAATGCGAGCTTGAACTAACGCGTAACTATCGTCGTAGTTCACACTTACCATGAAAGTGTGCGTGTTACAGGCAGTTGGTGAGATATCAATATCGATATTCGACTAGGGTGTGCTAGCTCTATACGGGAAGCAACATATTCAAACATGAATGATGCCAACTAGTGCTGGCTACATTTTTATAAGTAGTACACCGTGGCGACACAGACGAACAGATAGGGTATGTTCTTTACAAGAAAATTTACACATCAGACAACTTTGTATTTCCATTAATTAAATAAGTAAGTGGTAATGTCCGAATAAATATTAGATTTCTACTTTAAATACATCGTTTTATACGGAAAAAATATGTACACAAAGCGACCAGAATTTAATAGTGGGACCAAAAACATCATGCGACATTTACACGATAGGTTTTTTTTTAATTCAAATTTTGATGCCCTAAAATATTGGTGTGACAATTACAGTAGAACCCTGTTATAATGTTCCTGCATATAATGTTTTCCTGCTTATAATGTCATATTTTTAAAGTCCCAATACAGGAAAGCTTCACTATAAAGAACATGAAGGGACCAAAAAATAGTTGAGTTTGTTATACTGAAGTTCTTTATACTGAAACATAAGCATTGTTATAAATATGTATACCGATAAACACATGAAACACCTTAAGTGTACTAAGGTTCAGTATCTCAGTCATTAGTCTATGGCCGCTTGAAGAACCTGTTCACATACTCTCTGCTGATGCTTTGTCTATGGTCAGGAGACATGTTGTAGGCAGAGCTGCCAACCTCAAATCACACCCATCAGTAATGATAATTATATGAAAAAAGTAGGTACGCGTAAATCATACACGATAAACTTTTCCTGAGGAATTATGACACACACAAGATAAAACAAGGACAATAGTATGCAAAAAAAATTAAAAATATAGGCCTATGTATATGAATACAATGAAAATTAATGAATCGAAGAAAAAAAAAACTATTTGAACAATACAATCATCTGAATATGTAAGAAATGTCAATAATTTTACAGGAAAGTTTCAACCTTCAATTCAAAGTATTCAAAGTTATACTTTTGAACAACTGTCTTTTTATTTGCTGCTTTTATCCTGGTTGGATAAGAACTGTCTTATAAACAAACAACAGAAGACAAACAAAAGAACTTGTAAACAATAACTCTGCGTTCGTTACTTTCGTTTCTTCAGATGTAGCGAAAAAACTACGATATGGATTTATTGCTCGTCATGACTATAAAATGATCCGCATGTTTCTTTGATTCAATATGCCGTCTACAGTCATCCCTTCCACCATGTGCAATCGAAAAGTCACACGTGCATACATTACAAAACGTGTGGTGTTCCAAAACATTTGAAGATGACAAGCATGGCCATTCTTTTGAATAGTTAGGTTTTAGGTCGAAAGTTTTGAAGAATTGCGTTCCTTTTTTTCTCCCCCAGATACACTTTTGTTCTGTCACACGCTTCATTTCTACAACCGGCACTGAAGAACACAACACTATTCAAAAACGTAAAAAAATTCACGTCTGTAGACACGACAAAAACACTATGATGAAAAAAATGACTTTCAAAAAATTAATTAAAACAACACAGGTGACAGGTTAGCCAAAGTACCGTACAAAAATTATCGTGATGTAAGTAGCCAACAAACGAAAAGTCCGAGAATATGTACTAGTTATATCGTAATACCATCCCATTATTATTTCAAAACACGAGAATTAATCTACTTATTTCGACAGTACATGCTACATGCGGGGTCATACTAGTTCCGTTATTTGCGCAAACACGTGATGTATTCGAACTGCGTTCACGAAACAGCGCAGCAGAAACGGAATTTTTTCCGTTACCTTGCAGCACAAAGCCTTGTTTCCGTAATAAACCAGCGATGTTCCATTATTCGTTGTTAAATCTGTAATAATTACAGAAAATCCGTAATGGTCGGCAGCTCTGTGTAGGTTATGTTTTTGTTTACGTACACGCTGTTACGTTTGAATAAGAAAATTAAAAATAAAGTACAAGTTTTTGGATGGTAATTTTTTTCAAAATTTGCCTCAAGTTTGTTTGTTCAAGTGAATATTTTTGTTTCAGGAAGAAACAGACCGTCGTAAAATTCGTTAAGATGAAATAAAATTCAAGGTTATTATATACGTTTTTGGCGGGACCAAACAATGAGTTCGGTTAAGTGAAGTGTTCGTTTAACTGAAGTTCGTTGTACTGGTGCTTTCCTGTATTTCCCCCATAAGGACAATGTATTTATTTCCTGCATATAACGTTCATAAATAGTGTAATTTCCTGCTTATAATGTTTGCATTCTAACATTCAATAAATGGGGGAAATGTTTTAAAACCAAATTATTCCAACACTTACGATAAAAAGTTTTCTTTATATATGTTTACGTTTACAATCACTGCCATACAATACATGAAGTTTGTTAAAATACAATTTTATGCAATATACTGAAGGTACACAATGTTCATAGTTACGTGTCAGGTGGCACCCTTAGTCAACTCTTCTCTTCCTTGCCATTCCAGTGGGTATTCAGATGCACGTACATAGTCCTACGATATTTAAGTTGCCAACCATTGAGCGAGGGCATAACTAAAAGTGTTTTCTATTGCTTACAAATAATTTTTCTTTCATTCATACGTAGGAATCCCAAAATTAAACATTTTCAGGTGGCGAAGGAGTAGACGTTCTCACTCTTAATGTTGTCATCATGAATCGTGAGACAATTTTACAAAATATGTGGCAGTGTATCTTTAAAGACAAACAAAATTTAACCAGGGAACAAGACGAAGTTGAAAAATTGTTGGCTTGTTTCAGAAAATTCATGTATCAAGTATACTATCTTTGGTTTCAGCATTAAAGTTGTTTACATAGCTTGGTGAGTCCATTGGTACAAAGCTCGAACATTGTTAAGTACTAAATTGAGATTTCCTGCCTATAACATTTTCCTGCTTATAATGTTTTTTTCTTGTGCTCCCTTGAAAAACATTATAACAGGGTTCTACTGTATGCGATAAAACACAATACATATTTGAAAAGCACAGAAAAGTTCCCATTGCAATTTTAACCTAAGTTACAAGTAATCGTCCATGCTGAGAACAACATAGAAGAGATGTTGTTTGAAACTTTCTAAAATATCACGTAATGAAGAATCTTGAATTTAACTTGCTTAGATTGCATATAACTTTATTGAAATGTGTTCCGTGAAACTTAAGCCCAACTTTATTGGCATTATAGCATGGACTTCATTATCGTATTTACTTGCAGAAGGGTTGCCCCAGTGTATGGATCACATTTAATTTTGGGCAAAAAAAATTGTAGAATTTTCACCCACAAAGAGTACAAAGTAAAGGAATACTATGTTTTATACCCATGTTTACCTTCCCTTATATTTTTTTTACCCATCCCCTTCCGAAAGAGTGAAAATATGGCATGCTATTCCTTGTCAATTTTTTTTGTCTGTTCCTTCAGTATAAACAAGCATGCCCTTTACAGCAGTTTTGTTATGAATGAAACAATGTTTGTGTCACAAAAACCTGTCGAGGTAGACATGTGATGATTGTATACATTGCCAGTTCACAGACATTTCCAACGATGAGACACCCTCTCACACAAACGTATGCACACGTCCATCCCCTCTTTCTAGCTTTCTGGATGGTTTACATATTTTTAGTTTTCTCCCCTTGCCAAGCATCAGCACGGCGGCAGACAGCCACGTCACTTACCGGCGGCAGTTGGGTAGCCGCCTCACAGGCCCAACAGCGTAGTTCATAATCAATACTTTACACACACTTCTGAGATATCTTAATTTAACAACTTAGTGTTACCTGTTACATATTTATTAAAAACCAACACACACAGGCTAGTTATTTAAGGACATAGTCAACCTAAACAATGCAATGTTAATTATTTTATGTACCCAATTTGAAAATGGGTAGCACTACATGTTATTAAACAAAAATTCTTTATAAAATGTGCAACCCATACATGGGTAAATATGGTACTTTTACCTTTTTGTAAGTTGTGCAATTACTAGATAGTATTTTTTTCAGTTGTTTTCTTTAAATAAAATTACCACCTAAAATTAATGTGAATTCTGTCAAACAGATGCATATGAAGTTATGAATATTATATACCTATTTAAAAATATTTTCATTGCTTCTTTGATATGAATGCTATAAAACAGATGAAAGTTATTTTTCGTATAAACAAAAATACAGAAGAAAACTGCAGTAGCATTCCAGTGACAGTTGAACATGTATGTAAAATTTGTAAATTGTTTTGAGGAAAATTAAAATTTGCTGCTGTAAGCAAGACATCTGGATGAGCCTGGCGAGTGTACAGGTTAGCTTGGAGCCACGGCATCACGGCCCGCAAGACGGACGTGATGCCTTCTGCCGGCGGCGGCCTGGTGGTCCAGGATCGGAGCGCTCGCACATCGTTCACGTTCCGCCGCGTCAGGCACGGAGAGTGTCGCTGCGAGCACCGCGACCGGTGTGACTCGCACCAGCGACGCTCGACTGCCGCCTTGGAGGCTGCGGGCACAGACGAGATGGCAGCCGGCTTGGAGTCCCAGCACGTCCACGAGGTGGCGTGATCTTTCAGCTTCACATTCAGGCTTCATTTATACCCTGTTTTATCGCACAATCGTTGCACGCCCATAATTGTCGCACCCATATTTTAGGGCGTCAAAATATGAATTTAAAAAAACTTGCGTAAATGTCGCATGATGTTTTTGGTCCTGCTATTATATTCCGAGTGCTTTGTGTATATATATTTGCCGTATAAAACAATGTATTTTAAAGTAGGAATCTAATTTTTATTCGGACATTAGCACTTACTTATTTAATTAACGGAAATACGAAGTTGTCTGATGTGTAAATTTTCTTGTAAAGACGTTTTTAAACATTATAACCTTTATCTGTTCGTCTGCCTCGCCGCGGTGTACCGCTTATAAAAATGTAGCCAGCGCTATTCTCCGTTCACTCTTAGCTGAGTTTTGAAATAAACAAACACCGTCGTATCACTACGCCGCGTCAGCAAGTGATAGGCTGAATTCATCTTGCGCGCCAAGCACTAGTTGCAACACACACACTTCAGTACAGTTGGTGCTAATAAAATAACGGAGAAGTAATATAACAGGAAGCACCATAGCATTTTGTTCAGTGTAGGTGGTTCATTTGCAAAGAAAAAACTATGCCCTTTATGACTAATAGCCTTCTTCACAAAATCATCACAAGTTTTGATAACAGGATACTCACGTTTCCTTTTCTTCCCGGGAGATGTTAATGTCCCAGTGTCCTGTAATTCTTTCCTTGCACGAAGCACACTGCTCTTAGAAACGCCCGTAAATTCCGCAGTTAAACTCGCAATATCGTTCACACGACAATCCGGATATTTGTCTGAAAATGTTTTAAAAACATTCAACACAATAGTTTTCTTTGCACTTTTCAAAGGCTTTCCTGTTCTCTGCTTTACAAAACTCGGTCTGACGTTGGCCATAACAAACCGTGCGCGCGCTAATCCGAAATACAACTGTTGCGCCGGGCATCAACTGTACACTGTACACACTGCTTCTGCTAACATAATTATTGTAAGTAAATACTTGCTGACACATTAAACTGTTTTGGATATTAATGGTGAAACGCTATAATGCTATATAACAACAATTGTTATAAAAAAAGGCAGTGTAACAATACTTACAAATTGTATGTAACCAAGGGACTATTTCTTGCGCACGAATAATGTGCGCGGCGGCCGGAAGGCAATGAAAATGTTTGTTTACAAGAGGCTTTGTTTATTCCAAAACTCAGGTAAGAGTGAACGGTGAATAGTTGGCATCATTTATGTTTGGTTATGTTGCTTCCCGTATAGAGCGTGCACACGTAGTCAAATATCAATATTTCGACGATTCATGCAACACACGCTCTCTGTCAAGTGCCGAGTTTACTACATTTGATAGCCCGCACTCTTTCGTGGTAAGTGTGTACTACGACGATAGTTAAGCGTTAGTTCACGTCACAGATTCAAGTGGCTTGCGTTCGGGTCACAGATATTGTTTTTCTATTTAATGTTGAAGAAAGGTTTTTGTTGCATGACTTATTCGTTATTAATATAAATAGTTTGTTGTGCTCTTGTATACTCCGCTTTTTTTTTTAATAAATGTACTTTCGATGAATGGGTTTTGTTTATATAAATAACTTTACCTAACAAAAATTGTTTTTTTTTCGCATAAACGTTTCACCCCTACTTTTCAAACTTGATTTTAGTGTAAAATGTGCGACGATTATGCGATTAAACACAGTAATTGGCCCGCTACAAAATCCATTAAACGATTAAAGTTTAGGAGCCAGCAATAAAAAAATACTTTTGTGGGCAGTTATATTTTCAGATTTTATTTTAACATTAAAGTATTAAACTGTACCTACATAGAAACTTGGTACAATTTCAGTAATTATCTTTAACTTTATGCTAATCAAATACGGTCCAGGTTTCTTGGACCTAGTCATTTATATACAATGAGACTTTGAAACGACAATATTGGCTGATTTTTTCAAAACCCTTGCTTAATTATAACTGTACCTGGGCAGAAGTTAGTCGCCAGCAAGGGAAACTATGATTTATACCAGTGCAAGCAAAAAAAATGGTAGTGTTAACTACTTACCCACGCTACTAAACATGTACAAAAATTACCTCATAAAGTTCTTATATCTGTCCAATACTTGAGGATGTTGCTAGCACATTTTCTGACCCGACTACAGGTTGAAAGAATTTGATGATGATGATGATGATGATGATTAGCTCATAGCTTATATATATATATATATATAACATTTCTGAAGAAATTAACAAATTATAACAGTAAACAATACCATGAACACTATACCCAAATAAAAAAACATAATACCCAGTAGGCTAAAATTGATTCTGAGTTTGAATTCAGATTCAAAGCTTTCTGCATATTCTTTAGTCCGTCTTTCACTGTAGCTGGGTCAATCTGATTTTGAACTGCATGGTGTGCATTTTCAATGATGTTAATAATGTTCCCCTAGCTTTAGTGATGTTATTGTGAGGCTTGGTTCAATTAGAAGATTTAATTAGTAACAGAGAGTTTCATTGTCACTTTTTTTATTCACACATTTTAATACAGTTGCATGACATTATAGGTATTTTTAATTTAAGTTTACATTTGTCTTTCATTATTAGCTAATTATCTTCCTTAGGTGTTGAATTATGTTGGTTGTGCTTAATAGTTATTCTGAATTTGTGGTTTATATGCTAAATCAGTGTATATGTATTATTAAAGTCACAAAAAAGTAACAAACTTAAGGACAGGACATGAACACCATGAAAAGTATGGAAGTCACAAAAATAATTTGCATTTTGTTTTTTGATTGTGACTTCAATTTGTATATGTTTGTGCATTAAATATAAATATGTAGTTGGATAATGTCCACTGAAATTGTCCACTGAAATTACGTAGAAATTTTCTCTGAAAGGTTTTAGGTTTCTACCATAAGAAATGCCACATTCCTGCTAATAGTAGATCTGTTTCCAAATATTTTTAATTTAGTAATATATAGTAGAATCCTGTTGTAACATTTTTAAAGTGGGCGTAACAGGGTTCCCAACGATAGGGAAAACAGGGAAAATTCAGGGAAATTGAAATGGGTCAAAAACACAGGGAAAACTTAGGGAAATTTGTTGTGCGGCAATCACAGTGTGTGTATATATATTTATATATTGATTAATACATGTATCACAAGCATATTTTTTCTTAAAAACAAAATCGGAAAGTTGGGGTGCGGGTCGTACATGTAAATCAAAGTAATAGATAAGCCACGAGTCCCGGGAAAGTTTGGTTCACCATACAGCTGTGACGTGCCGAATTTCATGGTAGCCGGCCCCGGACCGTGCCGAGCTGCGCCAAGCCAGTTGTAGAAAACGGCGGCACCGTAGTTCGTATACGTTTGGCCGTTTGTGTCATAACTTTGAAGTATCCAGTATGCTGGAAACTTTTTGAAGATTGTTTAGTGAACATATTTTCATTTATTTAGATGTATTTTTTCAAAAGTGCTGCAGCTGTGGTGGTGTTTTTGTATCACTGTAATTTGTGTTGTTGGTAGTATTATGGTATCATGACGAGATTTTTGCCTATCAAACACAACAAAAACACCGCTAAAATAGTTACACATTGTGTTATTCTGAGTCAAGAGTTCTACAGAAGCAGTTAAATATATTTGAAATTTTTTAGTCAATTGTGAGAAGTGTTTTTTTTCCCAGAAGAAATCAACGGCGGTCCTCTTATTATTTTCTCATTAGAAATATAGGTTACGTTCACGGGTGTGTGCTAGCTCAGTTTCCTTAATAATTATTGTGCAATGAAAACACGGTGAAACTTGTGAGACTAAGCGATTCAGTATCGAATGTGTTTTGCTACTCTACATTAGGCCTAGGCCTATTCTTGATAGTCTGAGTGGATAATTGTGTGACATTCACGATGTCTAAATTCAATCTTGCTTGGCTAGATGGATCACTGTTTCCTGACTGGAAAAAGTGGCTACGTCGTGTTGAGGGTGATGAAAATAGTGCAAAGTGTATTTTGTGTAAAAAGGTATTTTCTTTGAGTAGTATGGGTAGGCAGTCTGTGAAGAGCCATCAAGAAGGGAAATTTCAAAAACAGTTGGTTACTGCGAGCAGTATTTCTGCATCTATGTCAGCATACTTAACAAAGCCTTTAAATCACCAAGAAACGAAGGGATCAATTATTTCAAGAGTTTCCACAGCACCAAATTCTGAATTAGCATCCAGCACACCAGCATCCTGTTCATTGTTAACTGGATCATCATCATCATTCAGTGCTCTGAAAGAGGCATCTTCAGGCATGGTAAATAAAATACATATTCAGGGAGACAGTAATGTCAGAAAGGCAGAAATATTGTGGGCATTACATGTTGTTATGAAAAAAGACAGTTTTAATAGCCAACAAGGAATAAGCAATTTGTTTGCTAAAATGTTTCCATATAGTTCCATTGCACAAGAAATGTAGCTTAGTAGTACCAAGACTGCATACTTAGTTACTTGCCCCATATTTTTTCCACAAACTTACAGATGAAATCAGATCCACAAAATACATTGTTGCATGCTTTGATGAATCCTTCAATAGGGTATAAAAGGTACAACAAATGTACATAGCTGTACGTATATGGGACGTCAACAAAAATCAAGTAATGACCAGGTACTGGAATTTTTCATTTTTAGGCCATTCTACAGCTGATGATCTCTTAAAAGGGTTTCAACAGGGACTAAAGGATGTGGAACTATCCAAAATTATACAAGTATCCATGGATGGGCCGAATGTCAATTGGTTGTTCATGAAAAAATTGAATGCAAATACTAAGGTGTGCGAAGAAGATCCAGATATATTAGACCTGGGATCTTGTGGTCTCCATGTTGTTCATGGTGCCTTTCAAATGGGTTTTAGAAAGACCGGGTGGGATGTTGTTCAATTTTTAAGGGCCATATATTCTGTGTTCAAAGACTCACCTGCTCGACGATCAGACTTCAGACAAGTTACAAGTTGCAGTGTTCTTCCGATCAAATTTTGTGATTGTCGGTGGTTGGAAAATGTCCCAGTGTGTGAGAGAGCAATACAAATTTTTCCTCACTTGAAAAAATGTTTTAAGACCAGTAAATTACCTGCTACATATTTTGTTGAGAAAGTGAAGGATTGTTTGAGGGATCCTTTGTTGCTAGCTAAGCTGAGTTTTTTTTCCTGACAATGGCTTCTTCACTTGAACCATTTTTAAAGAAGTTCCAAACATTAAAACCAATGTTACCATTTCTGCATAAGGAATTGGAGGACTTGCTAAGAGAGTTGCTGGGACATTTCATTAAGATGGAAATTTTGAAAGCCAAGACAACTGCATATCAGCTTATTAGTATTAATTTGGACGATGTAAGTTTGGGACTTCTACTCGCAAAGTTGAAAATTGGATTTGCTGCAATACATGATTTAGGTGTGGTTGATGTAAAATAACTTCAGAAACAAAGGTTCCTAACAGAATGCAAAACATGCATGGTTCAGATTGCCAAGAAACTTGAACGTAGCCCAATAAAATACAAAATGGTTAAAGCTGCTTCTTGTTTGGACCCTAGAAAATTGTTGGACAAACAGGAAGAGTGTAGGACAAGCATGGATACATGTTTGCAAATTCTTATGTCTGCTCTTCAATCTGATAGAGCTAGTGTTCAGTTTACCAAATTTGTTACTAATATCAATTCTGACAAACTTGCATCATTTCATTTACACAATAACAGATTGGACACTTTTTTTGCAGATATGTTGATTGGAGAAGAACAGTTTAAAGATAAATGGCTTGCAGTGAAAATTATATTAATTCTCTCACATGGTAATGCTTTTGTGGAATCTGGATTCTCCATCAATAAGGAGATGCTTGTTGAAAATCTCCATGAGGAATCTTTGATTGGCCTGCGACGAGTTTGGGATGGAGTTAGTAATGCTGGTGGTGAAAATTGTATTCAAGTATATCAGGAAATGATAAAATATGCCAGAGGAGCAGCTTCAAGGTACAAAGGTGCCCTGGAGTAAAAATGTCAAAATGAAGACGAGGACAAAAAGTTGGACAGATATTGTAAGAAAGAAAGAAAACGCAAGACTGTAGGAATTCAAGAGCTGCTAAATAAAAAACTGGAAATAGAGAAACAAAAAGAGCATTTAGAGATGAAAATTAAAAAAATTAAGAAAAATATTTATTGGGCTTAAAGAATAACCAGTACATATTTGTAATATTTTGTGAATGTACATTGAATATGCAAGATACCTAAACATTTTTTTCCTATGCAGCAGAAGTGGTATAACATTAGGCCTATGTATGTCTAAATGTTCACAGCAATTTAGCAGGTAATAAAATAGCTGATAATACCCTTATGTTTGTAGCATAGGTATGCCTGTATATTATGTAAAATTGTTCTTATTGTGATTAGTTTATTTCATTATTTTTTTTAATTTAGCACAGGGAAAATATATTATAGGACAGGGAAAACTCAGGGAAATTTACAGAAACAAGTTGGTGGGAACCCTGCGTAAGGAAAAAAAAACAAAAACATTATAAGCAGGAAATATCAATTTAGCATTTGTCTGTGTTTTAACTTTTTACCAATGGACTCATTAAGCTTAGTAAACAAATTTAATATTAAAACCACTGATGGGTACAATCGATGCTCGAATTTTCTTAACCAAGCCAACAATTTTAACTTGGTCATGCTTCCAGCTTCTATTTTATTTGTCTTTAAAGATACACTGCCATATTTCTGTAAAATTGTCTCAGGATTTGTGACGACGACGTTTAGGGAAGAAATGCTGGTTTCCAATTCCTTCACCTCTTGAAAATGTATAATTTTGGGATTCCTACCTACAAGTGAAATATGTAAATTAAACTCTTTATCAGCAATGAAATTTTTTTTTGTCACTGCGAAATAGTTGGCAAACTAAAATGTTGTTTGACTTCGAACGTATATCTGAAAACACGCTAAAATGATAAGAAAAAGGATTTTCTTCAAGACAAGGATGCGAACAGACACGTAACTACGAACGTTATGTACCTTCAGTATATTGAATACACAGCAGAAACCAGCACTAACGTGTAGCACAAGTGTTCTGGCACACTTACTTTTTTTTTTTTGCATACAATCCTATTTGAATAATCTACATCTATAA
Organism: Bacillus rossius redtenbacheri; assembly: GCF_032445375.1. Lineage (NCBI taxonomy): Eukaryota > Metazoa > Arthropoda > Insecta > Phasmatodea > Bacillidae > Bacillus > Bacillus rossius. Next base: position 77,756,144 of record NC_086332.1, read on the forward strand.
TATAACAGTGTTTGTGGGGGGAAAAAAATGTATTTAAAGTGTAAAGTTAATCTTTTAATGCATGTATATTAAACTTCAGAAATGGGATAAGTGCTTGAATAGTAATGTTTTCAAAACTTTTTTTTTGTGGCATTTATTGAATTTTAGAAAGCAAATGTTACAAGCAGGAAATACACCATTCAGGGAAACATTACATGCAGGAAATAAATACATTGTTTTCATGGGAAAAAAGTTGGTACTTTAAAAATATGATGTTAAAAGCAGGATAATATATAATATTATAACACGGTTCTACTGTTATTTAAAACAGACCCTGTGATATAAAAAAGGTTTTAAGAAAATTTAATTTTACGTGAAAAAGTTTTTGAAGTTGGTTCGTCTGGTATTAGTAGTAGACACAATCTCAATGAGAATGTGCACGTTGTGCGAACGCTGAATGGTGTGCTCAGGTATACGAGAAGATAGCAGACCACTTCAGCGAGACACGCCACAAGCCATGGCCCAACGTGCTGGCCTTCGTCCAGGCCTTGCCCCCTGGCGCAGTGCTTCTAGACGTGGGCTGCGGCAATGCCAAGTATTTTGCTCGCAACACCAAAGTCTTCCAAGTACGTTAGGTACTGCTGCACTGTCATGTGTGCCTGGGAGTTTCACTGTCCACATGTGTTCATTTCGAGAGCTTTGCTTATCAGTCGTGCAACTTTTCACATTGGGTTGACTTTTATCTGTTCATCATATCATTCCTATCACAATATCAGTACGGATATTTTGAGTAGCTTTTTTCTAACATTAAAGTAAAATTGTTTTTGAGGATCATGCCCTTTTCATTAGTCCTGTGTGAATTCATTTCTTTTTTATGCGAAGCAAATTTCAAATTGAATGTTTCAAATATTCACGAAGTTGAATAAAATTGTGAATATTGTTTTTTGACAAAGCTGTATTACACAAAACTAGATAACTAAAAAAAATATTGTTTAACATTTGTAATGTTTGATTTCATTAAGTATTTGAGCTCTGTGTATAACATCAGTTAATAAAAGCTATGAAATAACCATGCATAATATTAATGCGGAGCATTCATAAATGCAAATGGAGTGCCACCTTTTGATTTCTTAAGTAAACAACTTTATTCAAGCAAAACATATACAACACACAAAAAAAACTAAATATTTTCATGAGAGAATATTAGATTTCCAATGTTTTAAAGCTTTGCAACAAATGTGAAGCTTCATATCAGCAAATGGAAAGCTTTGCATCACTACTGAAGCTTCAAATAAAGTGAATAACAAATTTCCTGGCGAAGTTAAATAGAATATTATAAAGAGCTTTGATTGATTCGCTTAGTTTTAACTTCGCTCTGGCCTCCTTTTCATTTTCATTTTTGTATAAGTTGTACAACCCAAGACAGCATAGTTTTGCGCAAAATGTTGCAGTTAGCTTAGTTTAATAACATATAGGCCTAATTTAAGAATAATTTTCTTTTCTGTTCATTTTCATTCATTTCCGTTGTTTCAGGGTGCTTCATTGCGAATAGAGTACTAAAAAGGAAAAACCTATTTGTAGTTTGACTAAACCTTGATAGGAAATACTACAAATTAATAAATTATGCTTGTTATAAGGTATCAACGTTTATGTACCCAATAACAAAAACAGTGTATATAATAGCTAAATATTGTTATAAACTAATTATTGGCAGAAAACACTGACCTACAGAAGTCCAAGCTTCTGGGAATTTTACAAATCTGTGCTCCACAGATTTTAGTGCTAAACACCGTGTGTATGTACTAACATATTCATTGTCAAACAGTGATTCAGAAGACATCACATTGGCAGGTGTTACTGTGTCTATGCTCTGCGCTGGGCAAACCACGTGTTGTGTTTGGCAGGTTGGTTGCGACACGAGCACGGGACTCGCCAGGGTGTGCAGGGAGCGTGGCTTCGAGGTGCTGACTGCCAACTGCCTGCAACTGCCCTTCCGGTCTGGCTTCGCGGACTGCTGCATCAGCATTGCCGTCATCCACCACCTTGCCTCCCAGGTGCGCTTCGCACTAACTAGTCGTGCCTCCGCTAGCCTGCTCTAACATGGCTTTGTGGGGGCGCTCACAAGCATTTGGTACATTCATCGGGCACAGTGCTGCCAACTTTCACTGCATACAGCATTATAGGTTACGCCAAGTGAAAAGATGCTAGCCATGTTACTAAAATTTAAATAAGATGTTATGTATGTATATATATTAGGGATGGGTGCTTCGATTACACCGATTCTACTTGGAATTGGAACTCTTGATTCTCACGCTCTAAGGAGGAACTGTACCATGAAAGAAATGGTATCATATTTAAAATGGTAGGTTGTAAGAACTGTCAATAATTTGGATGTAAAATAGATTCACATAAATTGATTCTTACTACAGTTTTATATTTTCCAGCCAGTAAGTTGACAATGTTTACACAACTCGCCTAACATTAATATACAAAATGTGTGGTAAATTATTTTAAGGTTAGATCACAGTTCAGTATAACAGATAACTAGAGGCACTGGAAAATAGCGTTTATAATGGCTGTTTGTAGCATTTATATTTTGCCATATAGCATTTATATAGCTTTAATTTTAATAGACTAGAAAATTCTTACGTGATTCAATTATTCATTATTCAATATTTTCAAAACAGTTTTGAAAATTTTCTATATACACAATTCACGATGGTATAGCTGTCCATATAATATAAAATTGCCCCTTAATAACATGTAACATAAATGTTTAAATATCACATTTGTAAAGTACCTACATCAATTAACACTGAGAATAAAAATTTGCGACTGAGATGTTTAAATATCAATGCAAAAAACAGTCAATGTTGTTCAAGTAACAAACATAAGTGCCAAAAATCACTTTCACAAAGCCGAATATCAAAAACATATGCCACTAACAAAAATTAAAAGACAGCTATGAGCATGTTTCAACAGTCTTTTCAGTCATGCTGGTTCTTCGATCAGTGACAATTAAATTATATTTGCTAAAAATACCGTTCAGCATCAACACTGGTTAATAACCTTAATTTTATTGTGAATAGCAGCGCAATATTTTAGTTTCGCAGATTACCGTTTGCTTTTCGGGTTAGGAAATCACTAGGTACGTTCAACAAATGAGCAACAAAAGCATGGAGAAACATTGCTGCCATATATTTTTTTCCCCCATTAAAGTGCTAACGAATTTGACTGAAGTAAGAGTTTCGTAATTTTTTTTGTAGTTGCCACATATAAGCTGCGTGTGTTGTAAACTTAAATTAATGCATTTTTATATTTTAGTTGTTGTCATTTAACAGTAAATAATTTGATTGTTTGTGTTAATATCACACATGCACGCACGCACACGTTGGCAAACATGGCCGCTTCAATGTTTTCACTTTCTTTCCCGTGAAAATATTCATGCACGTAAATAAACGTCTCTCTCTAATCGTTTACATTTGTGTGGGTCGTACGTTACGTTTGCCGTTAACTAAGTTTGACAAGGTCGGGGGATTCGGTAGTATTTATAACGTACTTTTAGTGGGCGCCACCGTGTCTAGGGGGCACGGACCCGGCGAGAAGACTCTGTCTCAGGCGTGACGTAGCCCGTGTGGCGGCGTGACTCGTTTCCCCCTTTCGCAATTACCTTAACCACGCAGTGGGATCTCAGGGCGCCCCACACGCCGACAAACAACACTCGAAGCACGCAAACACAATGGCTCTATGAAAACGCCTTCCTCGGAGAGCCGGAACGGAGCGTCTCTCTCCAGCTGGCGACGGGAAGCGACTGCGCGAGCAATAATGGCCGCAGAGGTAGCGGGGAGAAGAGGGGGGGGGTGTTTGGTGCCAAGCGCCCTGAACAGTTACCCTGTCTCCCGTCGTGCCGCGGACGTGGTTAGTGATTTAAATGCATAAAAAATACAATAAATTTTAATATAAAACATATGGCACTTGGGGAACAAAACAAAAGATTTGCACAGTATTATTATATCTTGGGGAGCAAAGCACTGATTCTACAGCGCCCTCTTGCGGCGGCGCGCTATTTAAAACTTGTCAGCCGGGAGGATTAACAGGAGGGGAGGGAGGTGGTGGCACATCGGGCTCAGATGGGCGTAGCCCTGGACGACGTCAATTGCCCCCTCCTAAAGTAGGCCGATGTGATGACATCTCCCGACCTTGAGTGGGCGTGGCATTGTTTACCTCGCGCTCCCTGTGGCAATGTTTACATTTCGCCAGCTGAGCAGCAGCTCCGTGCCCTTGGATGTCTCCTGGGTCGTAGGTTGTACCTTGGAGCGGGCTCGGGTGCTTCTCTCTCTCCTTCACCTGCCTCGGATTCTGCGGGTTCTTCCACAAAGACCCTAAAGTCTGAGTCCTCTATGGAATAGTGGAATGGCCACATCATCTCATGGCTGTTCGGCGACTCTGGTCGTTCGTCCGCTTCGTCTGGCGTCCATATCAGAGGCAAGGGCATACCGTCTCCTCTCGTCGACAGTTGGTCTGTTTCCGCGAACCCGCGGAAGGGAGTGTCCTCTCCGTCTGTCTCTGTGAACAGCTGTCTTGTCAGGCCCGTTCTGCGTGGGGCTGGAACCGGCGACTCCACTTCCACTCCTGGAAACCCCTGGAATCCTGCGCCCTCGTTCTCCATAGGGGTTGATGTCGCAGCATTGGCGTGATGTTGGTCCTCGGTAACTGTGGGGGTCACGGGTTCGCTTCCCTCTCCCTCAGGGCCTCCTTCCCCGCCTCCGTGCGCGATTCGTACATCATCCCGATGGTACTTCGCGGCACGACCACTCGGAAGTGTGACTACGACCGCGGTGGGGCCTGGTATGCGCAACACTGCTATGGGGCCGATCCACTTGGGTGCAAGCCCCGCACAGAAGTTTTTGTTTCCAGCTGAGAGTGGATGTAGACGCGCGTACACCATCTGCCCAGGTGTCAGTGGCGGCGGTGGTCGTGTGGTGACGGGTGTGTGTTGCGCCTGGTAGGCCGCCTGCCTGCGACGAGCCTCTTCATGCGTCATAGCGATGTTCCGCCCGCGCTCCTCTGGAGTCTCCTCCCTGTCCTCCGCGCATCTCTCTTGCACCCGGTACTGGCCGGGCAGGGGTAGGTTACGTCCTTGCACGAGTGTGGCTGGAGATTCGCCGGTAACTGTGTTCACACGGCGCCGCAGGCAATAAGTGATTTCCGGGATGTGCGTGTCCCACAGGGTGTGGTCTTCAGCCAGCCGGAGTCTCAGCTGCGCCTTTATCTCCTGGTTGCGCCTCTCGGTGGGGTTAGCGCGGGGGTGGTACAACGGCGTGGTATGTGTCGTGACTCGCCACGCCTCGCATAGCTCCCTCCACTTCCGTCCCGAGAACTGTGACGCGTTATCCGTCAACACAACGCGTGGGTAGCCCCAGCGCGGGAAAAATTCTGTGTCCATGGTGCGTGCAATGGTGCCAGCGCGGCAGTTTGACAGCGGAAAGGCCTCGACCCAGCGCGTGAAGCAATCCGTCACAACCAACAGGAATCTCTTCCCGCGTGCTGACCTTGGGTACGGCCCCATCAAATCCAGAGCGACCGTGTGAAATGGCTCGGATGGTCGCCGGGGTCTTTGTTGTTCTCGCCCATCGGCTCGCCGCGCCTTTCGCCGTTGGCAGTGTCGGCATCCTCGCACGCCGTCCCTCACATACTTGTTAACCCCGGGCCAAAAGAAGAGGTCTCGTACTGCACGTACAGTCTGATCCGTACCCGGGTGTCCGGCTAGTCTGTTCACATGTAACATTGTGAATATTTCGCGTCGCGTCACTGCGGGTGCAAATGTCCGCCATGGTTGTTGAGTGCCTGCGGTGCGTGCCTGTAACAATCCCTCGAGCACACGATACCCCTCGCACGCCGCCTCCCCGCACTGACGTATTAGCCCTTGCGTGTGTTCGTCTCTGCGTTGTGCCGCGCGCACGAATGCGTCTAGATCGTCTAGTTCCGCCCCAGGCGGTAGGGTGGGGGTATTGTTTACGTCTGTGATCGCACACAGCGCCGCCGCCTGACTAAGTGTGTGTGGCCTAGGTGTCGGTGTGCCGCTCGTGGGTGGGAGGAGCTCGTCCCAGTCCGCGTCGTCCCGCGCCTCTACCGTGTCGTCTGGGTTACGCGAAAGCTCGTCGGCCAGCTCGTTCTGTTTGCCAGCGACGTGTTCCACAGTAAAGTCGAGTGCTTGCAGGACCATAGCCCACCGCGTCAATTTTGACCGCCGCCCCTGCATAGTGGCAAGCCATTTCAGGCACTGGCTGTCTGTCCGCAGTATGAAATGCTGGCCCTCTAGGTGTGGCCTGTACCTCCTCAGGGCCCACACCACACCCAAACACTCCCTCTCATTCACACTGTAGCGTTGCTCTACTGCCCCGAACTTGGCGCTCGCGTACTCAATTATGCGAGGCTCGCCAGCATCTCCAAGCTGTAACAATATGGCTCCTGTTCCCTGTTGGCTTGCGTCCGTTTGTACAATTATCTGCTTCCCTGGATCTAGTCGGGCCAGCAAGTGACATTGCCGGAAACGCTGTTTCAATTCCTCGAAAGCTGCTTGCATTTCCGTGGTCCACCGGTAGGACTTTTTTGGTGACAGCTGTTCGGTCAGTGGTGCGGCGATGACAGAGAACTCTGGTATGAACGCACGTAGCCAATTGGCCAGTCCGATGAACCGTTGCAGCTGCTTACGAGTGTTTGGGATAGGCTTGTTTACAATGACAGACAGTTGTTGTGACGTTGGCCGATTCCCCTCCGCATTCACGACCAGGCCCAAAAAATCTAGTTCCGTTGTACCTACGTGACATTTCTCGGGGTTACATGTAAGCCCGTGGGCGGCTAGTCGCTCTAGGATCAACGCGAGGTGGTGCGCGTGTTCGTTCCATGTCTGTGACCAAATGATAATGTCATCAAGATATGCGGCCGCGAACTTGCCCGCGTTGTCCCCTAATACACGCGTCATCATGTTCTGGAACGTGGCGGGTGCATCCTGCAATCCAAAGGGCATTGCGCAAAACTGAAACCGTCTGCCGTCCGGAGTCGTAAAAGCGGTTTTAGGGCGGTCCTCTGGGCGTATGGGTACTTGCCAGTAACCCGCTTTTAGATCTAACGAGGAAAAAATCTTTGCATTACCCAACCCTGCGATTGTATCTGCGATGTTCAACAGTGGAGGTGGTGCGTTTACTGTTACCTTGTTAATTGGTTTAAAATTAACGCAGAAACGTAAAGTGCCATCTTTTTTTTCCGCTAGCACGACCTGGAAGTTGTATGGGCTCTCGCTGGGCTCGATAATGCCATCTCGCAACATTTCCCTCACTTGATTCAGGATGGTCTGTTTCCCCGTGTGCCCGTAGCTGCCAGGAGGGATGAACATAGGGGTGTGGGGGTGAGTAGGAATAGAGTGCTCTGCGACCGTCGTACGTCTCAGCGGATCGGCAGTCGCGAACACGTCACTGCGGGGTACAATTACACTCTGGATAGCTGCCTGGTGCTCACGGGGCACCCCATGCTTGAAAGTAGCGAGACTGACCTGGTGTTTGGTTGGTGGCGGTGAGCGTCCGAGGCCATACACTGTACGGCGGCCCTGGTTGCCGACATGTACGCACCCATCGCGTACCTCGATCATGGCACCTTGGTCGTACAGCCACGGATGTCCCAGGATAACGTCGTCTCGGAGGTCGTCGACCACCAACGCCGTGGTGCTCGAACGTTGGTCGCGCACGTCCACGTGCAGCGTTACGACGCCCCTGGTGTGGCAGGCGTTCCCAGTGGTCGCCAGCTGGAGTTGGCCCGGCCAGGCCTCGAAGGGCGTCCCTTCGGTGAACTGCGATGACACACAGTTGTGGCTGGCGGCGGTGTCAATGAGGGCACTGACTGCCCGCCCGTTGACCACGATTGGGATGCGGAGTAGCACGCACTCCTCCACGCTCACGTGCCCCAGGCTTGGTCCAGCTGTTGTTGTTGTGATAGCCGGTTGCGCGGGGGTGGCGGGCCGTGTTAGCGCGTCGCCCCCGGCTGCCCGTTTCCCGACGGATCGTTCCGTTGGGCTGCTGGTCGATATCGGTTGCGCACTGGGCAGTCCTCATGCCAGTGGAAGGTGCCACTCGGGCACGAATGGCATTGCGGTGGCGGCCCCACGCCAATCTCGCGTCTACGCCACGCCGGTGGCGGGCGTTCCTGCCGACTGTTGTTGGCGGATGGGAAGTACGGCACCACAGCCGTTGCGTCAGCGGCTGTCACGGTCTCTGCTCGTACTGTCGATTTGGATGACCGTACCGACTTCAGGTCATACTCAACGGCGCGCGCGTGTTGCGTGAACTCCTCGGCCGTCTGGCGGGTTGCATGTCGTAGATGCGGGCGTAGCTCCGGACGCATCAGCTCGACGATGCGCTCCAACAATCCCTCCGGGCCGCTCGCCGGGAACAGCCGTCTATGTAGCCGGAGCTTCTTGACAATGAACGCCTCCGCCGATTCATTCAGACTCTGTTCCAGACAGTACAACTCCGTCCTGACCTTCATCTCCGCTTTCACGTCCGCGAACCGCGCCTCGAATCGCCGTGTGAACTCCGACCAGGGCATGTCGAATTCACTGACGATGCTCCACCACGTCTTCGCCTCCCCTCTTAGCGCGCCTCCCACGCGCTCTGCCCACTCCACGTCCGGCACGCCGTACCGATTCAGTCTCTCATGACACACTCGCACGAACTTCCCCGGGTCGTCACACGTCCGTCCAGAAAATTCGGGCAGCTCGATGTGACCCACAGGCGTAGGTCGCGCGCACGCATTTGTTGGCTCGACATAGACTCGCGTCCCCGTGGCGAACGCCGCCCCGCGTGTTGCGAACTTCACCTCCCGACATTCGGTGCAGTCGTACCAACTGTCGCGTGAAGAAGCCTGCTCGGTCTGGTCCATACACAGCACATGTTTGAAGGCCCGGCAGTTTTGGCACCAAGCGTCCTTGCCCGCCTCTCCAGTACAGGTTGCCACAGTACACTTCAAACGTTCTATCCCGACTGAATTCAGTCGCCCCGCAAAACCGTCCAGGCGTGGTTCGCAGCGTTCCAGACACATGCACGTGTCCATCCACGAGGCCCCCGTGACGCCCCCCACGTGCCTCGGACGTGCGCACGTGACGCAATACATACTGTTTATATTAAACACGAGCTCTGGTTTAATTAAGCCCACTCCAGCTGCCGGTCGTCTATCGTCTGCCATGCTCGCATTAGTTCAACTCACATAAGCACTGCAACAAAATTACCGCTCCCGGGATGCGGAATGCCTCTGCTGCGCCTGGATTCCTGGAAGCGCGCTAGTGGTCACTGGATAGGTCGCGATGGAGTACCGTTAGGCGCGCTGCACGGACAATGGCTGCTCGGCTCCGACGGAGTACCGTTAGGCGCGCTGCACGGACAATGGCTGCTCGGCTCCGTGCACTCCGGTTAACAATCGCACAACTCCCGCGCATCCGGTCTTGGTGGTTAAGGCAGCTTTTTGTCACGCCCCACGCTCTTGGGAGCCAATTGACAAGGTCGGGGGATTCGGTAGTATTTATAACGTACTTTTAGTGGGCGCCACCGTGTCTAGGGGGCACGGACCCGGCGAGAAGACTCTGTCTCAGGCGTGACGTAGCCCGTGTGGCGGCGTGACTCGTTTCCCCCTTTCGCAATTACCTTAACCACGCAGTGGGATCTCAGGGCGCCCCACACGCCGACAAACAACACTCGAAGCACGCAAACACAATGGCTCTATGAAAACGCCTTCCTCGGAGAGCCGGAACGGAGCGTCTCTCTCCAGCTGGCGACGGGAAGCGACTGCGCTAGCAATAATGGCCGCAGAGGTAGCGGGGAGAAGAGGGGGGGGGTGTTTGGTGCCAAGCGCCCTGAACAGTTACCCTGTCTCCCGTCGTGCCGCGGACGTGGTTAGTGATTTAAATGCATAAAAAATACAATAAATTTTAATATAAAACATATGGCACTTGGGGAACAAAACAAAAGATTTGCACAGTATTATTATATCTTGGGGAGCAAAGCACTGATTCTACAGCGCCCTATGCGGCGGCGCGCTATTTAAAACACGTCAGCCGGGAGGATTAACAGGAGGGGAGGGAGGTGGTGGCACATCGGGCTCAGATGGGCGTAGCCCTGGACGACGTCAAGTTTCCGCGCGAGCCTATGCTTATTTAAATTGTGTTTTGTGTTATTTACAAGATTCATAGATCGTGTTGATTGTTTACATGGCTCGCCATCGTCACCGTTTATTAGGTAATCTTCAAACACGATAAGAAGATGTATAAAATAAAGAATCTTCTTCATTGTATGAGGTTAGGCCGTTAATAATAAGAAATGGTTTATTTAAAAATATTAGGTAAACCTAAAATATACTGGAAATTTTAATATTACTTGAAATTTTAATAATTACTTCTAAAAACGGGATTGTAGCGTTCATTCGTCGGTAAACCATTTTGTCGCTTTTATTCGCACTTATATCGTTTTTACGATTTTCCAGTGCCTCTAAGTATACGTGCAAGTGTAACAGTGTGTTGTTGCCTAGCGGGGCCTGGTGTGCTTGCAGGCTCGTAGGCTGAGAGCAGTGCGGGAGATGGTGCGTGTCCTGCGTCCGGGCGGCAGGGCGCTGCTCTACGTTTGGTCCAAGGACCAGCAGAGGGGGATGCAGAGGTCTGCGTACCTGAAGCAAGCTAGCTGTGTCGGTGACGTGGAGACTAAGACCGTGAAAGACGAGACTCCGCGCGACGCGCTACTCCCCCTGCCCGTGCACACCAACAGGACGCAGTTCAAACATCAGGATGTGTTTGTCCCGTGGATCATGAAACCGTCTGGCACCACTTGCGTGCAGACACCGCCCACATTTTACAGATACTATCATGTCTTCGAAGAAGGAGAGCTGGAACAACTATGTAGCCTCGTGTCTAACTGCACGGTCACCAGCAGCTACTATGATCAAGGGAACTGGTGTGTCATTTTACAAAAAACACCTGCGTGACATTACCCGATAGTGTGCAGTCAAACATTTTTCGAGTGATTGTGGCCTGTAGCATGGACATCTTTATAGTAGGTCTGAGCATTGAAGATGTCATGTATCGAACAGTTCAGGGGCTTATGAAACAGCAGGAGATAAGGCGTTCATGGACATGCAAAGTACAAGACATACCATAAACATGAATATGTGTAAGTTTGAAGTTCCTATTATCAATATATATCTTGTAAATAAATTGTAGGATGAAAAACTTCGCCAATTTTAAAAAGCTTCCAATGTTTTTTAAACTGGCCCAAAAATTATTTAAATGTTTATGGTGCAATTTTTATATATATATAAAAAAATTGCAGTGACAAGAAAAAATGGCAACATTTACCCCTAAAAAATGTATCAGGCTACATTCACTTTAAATAGTTTTCCAGCAAATGACTTGCATACAAATTTTTTAATAAATAATGTTACTCTTTTACCCAATACATGATTTCTTTGTTTTTACCTCATTTTTATTTGTAAAAAAAAATGGTGTTGCTGATTTTATTTTTATAAATTGTGTTTATTTATGAAAGTGATGAAATATTAAAAATTTAAGACTTCAAAAAATATTTCCTAGTGTGTTTTCAGCAAGGACTAACTAGTACATTGATTAGTATATGATTCTGCCACCATTCATCAAGGCCCTGCAGGTGAGAAAAAAGTAAAGATAAAAACAAAACTGAATGACTGGTCATGATAGTCCCAAAAATCCAAAATTAAGCAGTAACTGTGATGGAATTCATGAAACTTATGTTTTCGACAGCCTCTTTCTAGTTTTTTTTTTTCCTTGATGCCTCACGTCAGTTTATAATTGCACATGCACTTTATAGTTGAAAATTGAATGTAAATATTTGGAGATCTTAACCACATATATCATGGGGAAATTATGTGTGAAAAGGTTTTAGCTTTATAATATAAAACTCGTTTCTGCGTGCACTAAGTCAATTGTCTATTATTTTCAATCATGCTAATGTTTTTATAAAATTACCTTGTGATTTAAAAACGTTTCAAAAAACTTTTATTGAAAGATCCTAAAAAGACTTGAATTTGTTTTACGAGATGTTTGTGGACACCTTGTTGATGATTCCAAAAAGTAAAAAAAATTGTCATTTTTGAATTAGTCGTTGCTATATTTGAGAATGGTTTGGGCTCAGTGCATCCCCCCAAAAAAAATTATTTTTTGCACACATGTTCAACCTTTACTGCCACAAAAATGGTTCACTGTTTTATTGGCATATTAATCTACTTTTTTAGATCTCTTCCTAGCCTACAAGATCAGCATTTGCAAAAAGTATCCTGGTTGATAAGGTTAGATTAAAACTAACAATCTGCTGATTAAAAAACTGATTGATCAATGTTTACTCTTGTTGGTAAAGTCTTAACTCGAACCTCTGCAGGATCAACTCTGGACATACCTTAAGCAACATATGGGTAACGTGCCTGTAGCAGAAGGTACACACACAAAGAGCTCTAAGTTATATGCAAACTAAAAAAAAAAAAGTGTATGAAATGGTACCATCATACAAAGTACTTTAACTAAATTCTTTCTGTTCAGCTTATGCAGCATCTCTTTGGAGACATGTGTTTTGTTACTTTTGGTCCATAAACAAAGTTTATCATCACCATCATCTAGCATATCACTTAAGAAATACTCCAAAATTTTCTTGCTTTCTATTATGAAAACTATGAACTAATGAACTTTAGTTAATTTGAGGTATTTTATAGCTGAACAGAGCATTTTTTTTAATAAGTGTGTTTCATAATAATTATTAATTATATTGCATCACTTTGGCAGGTACGAACCTATACATGTTCTCACAAACAACCAGAACCAGGTAAACCTGCATTAAGGGGGTGAATGTGGTCACCCGACAGAATAAACTATTTAAACTCTACCCAATCACTCTTCATAAATTCCTTACTTATAAGTGCTTGTAGTACCTCCCCATCTCATCAAAACCGCCCTAAATAAGGTGTGCACAAATTCCATTCCCAGTGGCTTCTTGCAGCAAAAACAAGGAATCTTTGTTAGAATTATTATTGAGAACACTTTTCTTCCTTCCAGTCCATTACCCGTTCATTGCAGCATTATATACTCACGACATAGGAGTGGAGAAGAGTGGCTGCTGCAAAGTCTTGGCACTAGATGAAAATGCGAGTGATGTACTTGGACCCCCTTCCCACCACATTTCATCTGGCTGGATGGTTGCGTGCACATAGTGTTCACTAGGCAGCTAGCAACCATGGGAAAATATAATTTTGCATTTGTTATTGTAGAGTTCAGAACCCAAACAACATTGAATTATATTTGTGTCTCATAATGTTGAGAATAGAATTCTTTATTAGGACAAAACAGGCTTAAATTTAACAATTAAGTAGGTAATTAGTTCTCAATTTCTACGTAATAACCTGTTTTTAGCTCTTGAATTTTTAGTATAATGAAACCTGTTATGAATGGAGAAATTGTAAATGTGTATATATTCACCTAAAAATGCACATGGGTCATTCTTGAATCATTCTTTTTGAAGTGAAACTTCCTTTCACCTAGTAGGGTAAGGCGAGACAATGTTTTGCCGTCGACCAGGGCTACGTCCTCCATTAAGCCCAATGTTCCTTGCCCCACACACATCTCAACCTCTCTACCCATCAACACCCTCTATGACCACCTGCCCCCTTTTATTTATATTTTGGAGGCCTACTCCAGGTGGCAAACTGTTTAACCTAATCGTTTCATTTTAATAATGGATATTTAACATGAAATGACAAAACATGACTTTCTTGCCCATGCATGTGGCATCCTGGTCTGCACCTAAGCCGATTAATTGCCGTTGTTTATTTTACCTTATGATTGTGTTAAGAGTTGTAATTGCATATCTCGTGCGAAGTACTTCATATCATAATAAAAGCCTTCCTAACAGAAGCTCATTGTCCACTCGACCACATGCGTACCTGTCTGGAGACCCAGGCATGCAGGATGTCTAGAAAGCCCAATGACGACCGTCAATCTCTATAATTGTAGCGTGATTGCCACTCAGAGTGGGCTGGTAGGTGTATAAATAATATCATTGGGAAAATTCAACCTAGCACCTACACAGGCCAGGTCACGATACCGTGGTAGAGTCTTCGGCCCATCCACATGGTTGCACCCAAGTCAATTGTACTTATTAATTGTACTTATTAATTGTCTCATGCATCAACCTCATCAGAGTGCAAAGAAAAAGTGTACAAAATTAAAGGTAACATTCTACGAGAATACAGTTGAAACTCTTGACAACTGTAATATTCTTTGCAGTTGTTTCGTTACCATTACTGTTACAATTATTGTGAATATCCATTGACCATTGTAAACATTTTGAACTATCAATTTATTAGTGAAAAAACTCATGGCAGCAGAAGCACTAGATGGCATGTTAGGTAAATAGAAAGACTGGTTTGATAGTGTTATTTATGCTCCTTGAGAGTGGCGAGTATGAGGACAAAATGAGCATTAAAATATTATTATTGCTCTATTCATGTGTAAATGAATGTGGTAAAGTGCTGGTGGAGTTAATCACATAAGGATGGAGTGAAAGACTAATTTATAGTGTGCCATCCAAAGAAGGTTAAGAAAACATCTGTATCTTGGAACATGGTCAGAGAGCATGAACGGACGATGAAGGTCATGACATCGTCATAAAATTAGTATGACATGGTGAATAAGAGTTGACTCAAACCAGTGACCCTTCACTGTAAAACTCTATGATGCCAACTGAAAATGACTTTCTACTCTGGGCCTGGTTTAAGGCCACCAGGAACACCTGCAATAATAGTATGCTAGACAAATATGTAGTTGTAAGTGGTTAAAAATACTGTATTAGAAACAGTTGACGTCTTACTGCCCTGGGCCGTGTTTAAGCCTGGGTCCCATTCCTGTCAGTATTGTGCCACAGTGTCAAGAGAATGTCCACCAGCAACACTGCCACCACCATCTGCCAACCTTGTGTGAATTAACATTTTGAAGAAATGCATTGAAAGAAAAAACTGGAAGGCCTAGATTGTGTAGATTATAATAATGCTCTTTTTCAGGTCATCCCAATAGAGACTGGTGATCATCTTGTTTCAATTCAATAAATATGTGTGATGTGAATGCAGGTTGGGTCTTTTTTGCATTAAACTGATTTCATAGTGTAAAAGTCTAAATAGTGTTGGTTCTTATTTAAAGCCATTTTCTGTCGAGTTTTCACACCATCAATTTTATTTTGTGGTAACCATTACTGTAATCTCTCTATCCTTTGACAATTTAGCACACAGGCAGGCCAACTACATTTGGAGCCAGCTGACTCTGGTAGTGTTTATTTAGCTACCTCGAAAACATCTGCGTTGACTGTTTTGCTTGGGATTGTTGCAAAATCAACTAAATTTAAAATATGATAATTTCTAGAACATTTTAAAATGTTGCACATTTAAGTTTACACAAGGCTGAAATAAACCAACAATTGAACTATCCAACGGAGTATATACTTCCAGCATCAACATCCTTTCCTAGTAGCTACTGTTGGAGACAAGAGTGTTGGTGTACTGTGCAGAAAAGGGAGTGCTCACGAGCCCAAACACAAGTTAGCTAGCTGTGTTTTACTGCTCCCAACAACAATATTTCTAGGTGTTGACGTCGACCGGGGAAGCCCGATGTGCCTCACACTGTCGCCGCCCCCTCGCCTCCCATCACCACCCTCTGTTTCAAACCTCCCACTGCCGAGTGCGTGCGTGTGTGCGTGTGAGCCTTGGCCCTGCAAGAGGCAGTAGCTTCAGTGCCATGTTCCCGTAAAAACTTAATTAAAATAATAAGTAATTGTAATGTAAACCTTTTATTTTCATTTTTTTTTAAATGCCCAAAGGTTTATGTTTTAAGTTTTTAGTTAGTAAGGACGGCGCAGCACCCCAGGCGGGCAACCCCGGAACTACCCGCAACTACTTTTTTTTACTTTAACAAATAAATTAAAAATAAGTTAAGTTTGGTAATGATAAATCATTGTGGTCAGTTTTTGCTTAGGGTTTAAGAGGGTTTTTCATGTAATATGTTACCAGGTGGATACCTGGTAACCTAACGGGAACTTAACGCTTCCCGGCGGCCATGATGCCCTGGCCTCGTCAGTCAGCTTCCGTTCACCGCCCAGGGTAGAAGGCCTGCGTTCACCTCGTCAACTTCAATTTTAGTTTCACTGATCTGGTAACATCCGTCGCTTGGTAATTATTTTTTAAACCTTTTTCTTTTCCTCAAGGTCTACCCCGGGAGGATGGCTCTTTAACATAATTATTTAAATCCAGTTGGATATTTTATTTCGTCTTAATACGTAACGAACTTTCGAGGCCAGGCCACGAGGTGACCTGGTTGGCCTTTAAGCTGGTGTAATATTCCTGTTGGCATGTTATTTCAGTGTATCAGTTAATAACTCTCTTTTCACGTAATTACTTATGTAACGTTTTATTTCCTTGTGCCGCTCGACATCAATAAAGAGCTTTCCCTAGACTTCTGTGAGTTTCACTGAGCAGCCGTGTGCATAATCTTCTGAGTCCCAAGGCGTGTGGGACGCCTTAAGAGCCCACTAGTACTACTGCACAAAGGGGGAGTCGAGCCTAGTCCCCACACGGGTCACGTCACGGCCCCGAGCGAGGAGTCTACGGCCGGATCCACGTGCCCCTACACATGGTGGCGCCCAAGTTATTCAGTTTCAGTCCATCCAAACCCCCCCCCCCCCCCCCCCCCCCCAACGACAGTGTGGTGTGGATGTAACTCCAGTTGACCACATGGATCGAACGATCATTGGAGGCCGTTCTATTACAGCTGCCAGCAGCAGAAAGAACAATTAGCATATTTTTTCCACTTTTAGACATTCCCCGCCATTCCGCACAGCCTGGAAACAAGGCCATGTCATTTGGCATCCATTTATGTATGGTGAAAACAATGGTTTTCCACAGAAGAACGAAGACATTGTAAGGCAAAGGAATAATGCCAGCATTGTTAGGCAGTGTGGGTATGCCAGCTAGAATTATTACAGTTACACCCCTATAGGCAACAGTTGCTCTGTTATCTCTTTAAGTTTTCACACCACCTCCCCCCTCCCCCCCTCTCACATTATTCTGTATTATTTCCTGCTAATGGAAAAAATTAATAAATTACTCTTAGCCACTCTACTCCCTTTTCTCATATCAAGTGTAAATGTGCAACTGCTACCATACTTCGCTCACAGACATTGCTTGGACTCAAACTGTCCCATAGTTCTTCCCTATTCGCCATCTCCCCTTTCACCTCCTTCGCCCCTTACGATAAGTCACACGACCTGCCCCTCTTCCCCCAATCACCCAGACAAGTGACAGCCAACTTAGGAAATTGTCGCACTGTTCCCGGTACGTTCGGATGGGCAGGCATGCTGTGCAGGCAGTAAAACAGTCAGTTCCATGTTTGTAAACAATTCTGCCACGTTTCTGAACTGTCACAAGCGCAATGTTTTATTTTACAAATAATATGGACCTAATAACAGGAGAACTGGGGTAGTGAAACCCGCGCGTGTGCTCGACAATGTGCTGAAGCGATGTGAAACAAGAGAAAGCCGAGGGTGTGTTACTATGGAACTTATGAGCTTCACCAAGTGAGAGGACAAGTGGTGGTCAGCTATGCAGGCATCAACGAAGTAGATGCGAAGTATGGTATCGATCACACCGTGCCGCATGCCCACGAAAATAAAAGAAACTCTGTGGAAATTGTCGGGCCTGTGGTGCTGGTACAGAAATCACCATTACCGAACCTCAATGACAGAAGTGCCATAGGTAACATATGCTGTGTAGGTTGACAGAGGAGCACTTTGCCTATTGCTGCCACAATTTATAGGGGTCTCGAATGAGTACCTGCATATGTTTTTACAGTAGTGTGTAGTGTGAAAGACACATGTTATAATAATGTGGTGATATGTTGGAAGAGTTGGTGCAGTTCAAAAGTGAGCTGCTGTGTGAGAAACTCATGAATTGTTGACCATGTAGGGGTGCATGACATGTAATAGTGGGAATTCAACACGTCTCGCGCAACCTTTCGACGCGTCAGCCAGCCGATCCTGAACTGTAAGCATGATTTCTACAATTAAATGCAGAGGAACCTGGAGTTGTAGAGAAGTTTGTGGCAGGAAAACTTCAGCTGTACCACTGCATAGTTCATGGAGAGTCATTTGAACGAACATTTTCAGATGTGACCATTGGTGTACAAGGAATTACACCATCCCTTAGACTGTACATACCAAAACAATGGAAAATGTGTGAGGTAAGCAAAGGCCATGGAGAGCAACCTGCAGCATCTTCTTAGACAGCAAATGCTACCTACCAAGGGATAGCAAGAGTCCAGGAACTAGGCAAGGAATTAGTCAAGGACATCGGGACTTCCGGATAATGACTCGGAGACTGAGTGTCTACAACAAATGGTGACACGGGCTAATAATAGGGTCACCCGCTGCGATGCAGCAGAATACTGTCCTCGAGTAGAGGAAGGTGAGTAACCGGTGTGACGTAGGTCGACCACCGCTTTGCAGATAGTGTCTGAAGTGTTAGTACGACTGGACGTGAACTACCTCGAACGGGAAATGAGCGGAAGATGGTGTAAGCCCAAAATTTCTATCCCACCCCCACCCCCTTCAAACATACTACGTAACATGTAACACTACTGACACTGGGATAGAGCTATCTCCACCGAACGACCAGCTGGTGCAGATCCACGTCATACTGAACTGGAGTCCTATTGTGTCCTTCCTGACATGTTGTTAGTGCTTCGCCCGCTGTTCAACATCTTCCTTGTGTCCTTTCACTCCCGAACCAGATATCAACACACTTAACCGAACGACTTTACAAACACCATCTAGGCACCCCCGCAGGGCCACCAACTACTCGACTACTACACATGTCCTACACGCACTTCTCCCCTTAAGATCCCAACACGTAGTCTTGCAGCCTGCTGGGTACCTTCCTTGCCCTGCTCGAACTCCGAGTTGGCTGTGTGTGTACCAGCTCCAAACACAGCCCCTCCCATTGCTCTCGTCCCTGGTCGTGAGGGTGCTCAAACCCCCTGAAAGGAAGGTTGCCGTGAACTGGCGTTGGTGCTCCTACTAGCGATAGTTCGGCCAGCTGCTGGTGCATACCCTTCTGCTCCAGATTCTCTGCCGGTTGTTTCTGTCTGGACACTGGTTCCTTCGCTGGCTCCGTCGGAACAGTGCACCTGTGTGTGGTCACTGATACCTTTGCCGGCTCCTTCAGAACCATCTCGTTGGTCTGCATAAGCTGGCGCGGGTTGGCACCACCACTTCTGGTCCACACACTGCCATTGGTGCTTGTAGATGGAAATGCTTGGTGTGCTGGATGTGCTACAATGCTTCTCAGTAATTGGTCCACGTGATGTCTATATGTGTAGCCATTCTTGTCTTGGGCAGGGTATGTCACCGGCCCTTGTTAAGCTACAATTGTTCCTGGTAGCCACTTACGAGTCCCCCTGTAGTCTCGAAGAAGCACCTGCTGCTCCACTGATAAATGCCTGCGCATGTGGCAGTTTGTGACTTCGTTTAAGGTCTCCTCTCGTTTCAAGATGGGATTGGAACATATCTGGTCCAACGCCGTTCTCAATGAATGCCCCATTAGGAGTTCTGCTGGTGTCTTACGTGAGTCACCTAGTGGGGTTGTACGCAATGCCAATAACATTCGCGCAACTCGTTTGTACCAATCGCTTCCTCCCATTTTCCGCAGTTTATTATTCACTGTCTGTACCATGCGCTCTGCTTGACCGTTTGTGGCTGGGTGGAATGGAGGTGTTCGCTGCAGTGCCACCTCGTTCTTCTGCAGAAATTCTTCCATCTCTCGGGACACGAAAGCTGTCCCATTGTCTGAAACCAGGTACTGAGGAATCCCATGGCAATTGAAAATCTCTCGCAGTGCCTGGATTACTGCACCTGACGACACACTATGCGTCCTCCTCACCTCCGGCCATTTGGAGTGTGCATCCACTACAATGAGGAAGACCTTTCCCTGGAAAGGACCCAGAAAGACTATATGTAGCCTAATCCATGTCTCCTTCTCTATTGCCCATTTTACATCCTCCACTTTGTGTGGGTTGGTTCTCTGCTGCTGGCAATCTGGGCATTGCCCTACCATTTGCTCAATATCCCTGTCCATTCCTGGCCACCACATATAGCTTCGGGCGATCATCTTGGATTTACGATACCATCACGTGCAGCATGGAGAACCATCAACAGTTCCCTGTGGCATGCTTCTGGGATGATCACCCTATTTCCCCACAGGAGACAGCCTTTGTGCAAGGATAACTTATCTCGCCTTTTCCAGTATGGTCGTAACTCCTCGGATCTCACATGTCTTCCCTGCCAACCTTGGCTTGTGAGCTGCTTGACTTGACAAAGGATGGGGTCCATGGTCGTCAGCCGAGCCAGTGTCTGTGCATCGGTTGGTGGCTCTGGCATAGCCTCGAGCATGGGCCAATCGCCTAATGTTGATATATGCACGTTTCCTGTGGCCATAAGTAACCGGCTGAGGGCATCTGTATGAGGTATCTTGGCATGTAAATTATCTGAAACTCAAACATAGAGAGACATAGACTCCACCGCAAAAGACGTAGGGATAGTATGTCTTGGGTTTGCCGCTTGGGGTCCAGTAATCGCAGCAGCGGCTTGTGATCTGTCACAATGTGAAACGATGGCGGTTACATATTGCCGGAATTTGGTAACCCCAAAAATTACGTCCAGTGCCTCCTTATCTAGCTGAGAATAGTTTCTCTCATGACATTGTAGTGTGCGCGATCCAAAAGCCACAAGAACTTCTTTTCCATCATCTGTGACATGTGTTAACACTGCACCTACTCTATAGTTAGATGCATCGCATATAAGCGTGAGAGGCTTATTCAAGTCATAATGAGTCAACACTTTATCCGATTGCAACAGGTTCTTCGCCTTGCACAATACCTCTGAATTCTCTGGCTTCCAAACCCACTCTGCTCCTGTGTCCAAGAGGCGATGTAAGGGCTCCAGGACCGTAGCCTTATTAGGCAGGAATCTTTCATAAAAATTCAACATACCTAAAAATGCCTGCAGTTCCTTCTTACCTGTAGGTATCGGTGTCTCTCTGATGGATCCCACCTCCGCATATGTAGGATGCACTCCTGCACTGTCAGTTTGTTACCCCAAGAATATAACTGACTCCGCAGCAAATACACACTTTTCCCTCTTGAGTCGCAACCCTGCTTTATCAATCCTAGCCAAAACCACCTGTTCCCTGTCCCAACGTTCCTGCATGTCTTTCCCAGAGACCAAAATGTCATCCAACATGACCACCACACCTGGAATCCCTGCTAGCAAAGTTTCCATAACCCGCTGAAAGATAGCCGAGCACCCGCTTGCCCCGAAAGGTAGGCGCCTAATCTGAAACAACCCTTTCATTGTATTTACAGTTAACATTGCTGCTGTCGTGTCATCCTCCACTGCCTGCAGGTAGGCATCTGCTAAATCCAGCTTCGGAAAAATAACTGACCCTCCAACTAAGCTAGCAAAAGCTTCATTAGTTGTAGGTATTGGATAGATGTTGGCTTTGTATACTTTGTTCACTGTAATTTCATAGTCCCCACAAAGCCTGACCCTCCCATTTGCCTTACGAATGGGCACAGTAGGTGTCGCCCAAGTGGAGAATTCCACCGGCTCATACACTCCTTGATCGACCAGTCTGTCAATTTCTGCACTCACCAAGTCCCGCAATGCGAATGGTACTCCCCGACTCTTCCGGAAAACTGGCATGGCTCATGGTTCCAGCTCCATAGTCACCCAACTCCACACTGCTGAACTGTTGAACACCCGAGCATGGTGCTGCACTGCATGTGGTATTTCTTGGTGTATTAGTTGGAAAATGCCCTCCACTTTGATCCCAAGTGGTTCTAACCAATTCCTGCCCATGAGACTTGGTCCCTTGCCTTCAGCCACTTAAACTGGTAGTCTACATTGCCTAGTCTTTGTCTTTACCAATACTTCTCGGGTCCCCCTGATTCCCAATCTTTCCTGTGACCAAGTATGCAAGACTAAGTTTGCATCTGCTAGTGTTGGTAGGTGCGGCCACAATCTCTTGTAAGTTTCGAAACTGATGATTGAGAAACTCGCTCCTGTGTCAATCTTCATAGGAAGTCTCTGACCATCTAGCCACACATTTAGGATAATCGGTGGTTCACTTGTACACCTACTAGCCGTTGTCTGAAACACACTGTAAACTGCTGATTCATCCTCTTCTCCAGAGTCGGGTTGGTTTTTCAAATTGTAGGTCCCAGCCATGTCCGCGGCATGCTTCCCAAACTTGCCCATCTCCTTCCGGTCTCGCGCTCCGCTGTTCACTCCTGCATTCTTCTTTCTCTTCTTTGTAAAACACGCTCGTTCTAGGTGCCCTGTTCAAGCACAAAAATTGCACACTGTCTGAGTGTGTCGGCAGTGGTTTGGGCTGTGGTCCCCGTTGCACCTCCAGCAAGCGCGCCTGTCAGCTGCAGGTTGTTGGTTCACCTGAACTGGGCTTTGCTTCTGGTCGTCTCTAAACTCTTTTTAGTCATACCTGATGCGCCCTACCTTTAGCACTGCCCCCACAGTTGGGCTCGGCTGTGCTCGTAGATCATGGACATTGCGGCCTGTGGCTTCCGCAGCTGTTGCCAACTCAACCGCCTCCTTAAACGTTAAGTTGTCTTTTGTCTGTAGTGGGTGTTGCACCTTTGTATCACGAGTGCCACACACCACCCAGTCTCGCAATATACGATCTAAATCCGCAAAATTGCAGTGGATGCTAAGTCGTCGCAAGTCCGCCACGAATTTTGCCACAGATTCTCCTTCATGCTGATTTCTGTTATGGAATTTGAAGGATTCCACGATCTCACTTGGTTTAGGTTCGCAGTGTTGTGAGTACCGCCAAAATGTCGGGAAATGCAACTTCGGACGTTGGTTTCGGGGCAACTAATGAGGTCACGAGGTTATACAGCTCTGCTCCACAAATGGTAAAAAATATTGCCTTTTTTTCATAATTGTCTGTAATTTTGTTCGCCACAAAATAATATCCAAAACGTTCCGAGTATGTGTGCCACGTGTCACGCCCTGGAACGAATTCTCCAAACGCGGGAAACATCGCCATCGCAGTGTTTATTTACTTTTTCCCCGCACGCACGCCCAGGTTGTAAAATAAAAATCCTCGTCGCCACTATTGTGTCCTTCCTGACATGCTGTAAGTGCTTCGCTCGCTGTTCAACATCTTCCTTGTGTCCTCTTACTCCCGAACCCGATATCAACACACTCAACCGAACGACTTCACAAACACCATCTAGCCAACCCCCGCAGGGCCACCAACCTCTCCACTACACACGTCTTACACGACAAGTCCGATGGTCGCAAACATGGATACTAGGGTGAGCCGTGTGTTTGTGGCCGAACAGTTAATGCTGCCATCAGATATCATACTGAGATGCTGTGTACTGAAGCTGGCCATATGAGAACTAAAGTGGTGACAGCCATCGGGGATACTGTTATTGAGAAGAGTGTGAGAGAGTTGGTCACCCAATTACAATCAGTTACCAAAGAGGATCTCTGGGAGAACCTAATATTCAAATAGCCAAGGTTAGTAGTGCATGACACAGTGACCGAGCTGGTCTTGGACACAAACACCTGGTGATGTTAATACTAAGGAGTGCAACATTTGTTTGGGATTCCCTGTGTTAAATGACTTTGGCAATAATGTAGGTACCTGCAGATTATCAGGATGTAGTTGATGCCAACCACCGGTGCTCCCTCTGGATCGCACAGGCCGTTACGTCCCAACAACACTTACTCGTAAGTGCATCGAACACGCCCGAGCGTGATGTCCGCCGTGTGAGTGAAAGTGCGCCACGAACAAACAGCAAGTTGACTTCAGCGCCCGGCCGGGTATGGCAATGCGCTAATGTATAATTAAATCAGTAATTATTCTGTTTAAAAAACCAAAATAATAACAAATAAAAGATACTGAAATAATATGGAAATTATTTACAATTGTTAAATAATCATGTAATATCAAATATAACATTTAAGGGGCCCGCCTCGTCAGCGGTGTATGTGTGTTAGTGAGCCGGGATGATAAGCTTGGCGCTCTCTAGTATTTAAAGCGCGGTATAGCCTCTAAGAGCAAGGCTCTGAACTGACGCGTAGTCTTCTCGTCGTCACAGGACAACTGTGAAATTTGAGAGGTGACTGTAACATTATATGGCGGAGAAATGAAGATAAAGGTGTAATGCAAGTCCATTAAGTGCTTTCAAGAATCTGTACCGGTTGTTTTACGCCTAAAGATTACTCTGAAAACATGTGTTTTAGCCATTTTAACTCTTCTAAAAATACCGTTTTAAAACTTAATCCAAAATCAAAAGTACTTTTCGGCCCTCAGCGAACTCTTAAATGCTTTTCGTAAGCAGACCCCACTCGGATATCTTGAGTAGTTTTGAAATCGCATTGTTTTTCCTGAAGCTCTGCACACCATATGTGTGCCCCGGTAGGCGGAGCCCTTAAGTCCAAAACTGGTCGGAGCTTTTTTCCCGTGCTACACGCGTCTTAGCGCGAGGTCGTGCGGCGCTCTCGTGCGAGTTGCCGTCGAACGCAGAGCCTACAGTTTTCGCGCCACGTCCAGTTTATCGCAATAGTCGTAAGTTTACCAAATCTTTTCATTTAGCTCTGCGCCCAACCCCACTGAGCCGTACGTTCTTACATGCGGCTCTTCGCATAATCATTTTAATCCCAACAGGGACATTTCGATATTCTACATAATTTTTCACGTCCTAAACATTCGGACAGCGGACTTGAGTCATACGCAGTTTCCAGGCTTCGATGCTAGTGAATCGTTATTTGTTAAGGGCTTCTAGCAAGCCTCGAGTGCCATGTTGTACTAACTTTTTAATATACGTGTCTTCAATTGAGCTGATTTTAACTGTGTAATATATGTATTTGCAATCTAACCAAGTATTAACTTTGTTAATCTGTAAGAATTGACTGTGACTCTCGTAGGTTTTTCATCTAGCCGGCCTTACGAACAATTCGAAACATTCGCATTGTAGTGGGTTAGAATGCAATCACCTTTAATAACGTTGATTATATATTGCTGTCATTGTATGTTTAACTTCATTCGCCATATAAACAGTTGCAGTATATAAGCTCCGTGGTAATTTGCCGCAGCCTTCGTGTTAGTAATGGTCACAGGATAAATCATTATACACGAGTTTGCAACCTATCCTGTTCGCGCGCAACGTCAATGTGTTGAACTAATCGTGAAGCGACGGTCTGACAACACACTCGGCCAGCAAGTGTATCAGTCTTAATAAAGTGCAGTGTTTTTCGATCAGTTTTCCGTTTTATTTGAAGGCATCCTGGGTGGCCTAAACAGCCCAGGTAGTTTAAAATCACGACGTACTCCTGCCTGCAGCCACGAGGTCGAACCCCCTTTTTTGTCCCCTGAGATCATTTTCAACTTAATATCCACTCAAAACTTAATCAGGCAGTGGGAGTGGCATCATATTAATGCAGCTATTGAGGAAATACATGGCATATTCGCCACCACATATCCACTATGGTGACAGAACATTGACTCCCAAGCACCCATGACCAGATGGTGTATGAGGATCCCAGGGGATATGGCTTTCGCGAGTCAACATGTGATAAATGAGTAGTGTTATAAATTTTGTGGACTGGTGTCATTAAACCATCTACTAATGCATATAATTCGTACATTGTACTGGCCATCAAGCGAGACACTATCATGTGTTTCTGCCTCGATTTCTTCCCCCTGATATCTGAAATCTGTGACAGTAAGTCGGCCACCTCCTAACAATCACTGTGGAAAAGGACTTGGTTAAATGCCCTTGTGTTTACAACATTATACTTACAGTCAGGTTACTGGCAGGTGCTGATCTAACTGATGGATAAAGAAAAGACCACCTTTACCATTCCCGATGGTATATATTTAGTTTTGTGCAATGCCCTTTGGGTTCAAGTATGCCTTAGCAACATTTCAAGCCATAATGGTTTACATACGATAGATTACATTGGAATGTTTGTGAAGGCTACCTCGATAATGTAGTCGAAGTCTTGGACCATGTCCATTGCCTGTTTTCGCTACTGGAATTGCTGGAAATGCAACACCTGATTTGCTTCATGCAAAAGTGCCACATTGAACAGAGAGAGGTAGTGAATTTCCTGAGACACATTGATGCAGTTGGAAATCATACCCTCCTGGTGCACTTAGCAAAGATTGTCATAGCAGAAACCCTTTCAGATGCTCAAACAACTGCAAAAAATTCTTGGGCCTCTTCAACTGGTTGAGGAATTACTTTACATATCTTCAAAATATTTATCGTGTGGAGAACAACCCCCTCGGCAATCTGGGGTGAGTTCCAAAACATCACTCGCCTTTTACTGTCGCAGATGCTGATAGTGAGTGCTTCTCTGCGATTTCACCACTCGTTCAGTTGCATTCGACGAGTCGTCCACTCATACTTTTGGCCCACGCGAGTTGTTCACTCGTTCCACCATGAAGAGTAGTTTCGGCCTGCCTATCTGACGACCCCTTGCAGTCGTCCAGGGACAGGATCACCGCACTGATACTTGTTCGTCTGTGTCTCCCCCAAACCTGTTCTCGGGTTACTCTTGATCGAGTCACGCTGCATCCACTGTGACATCTTCATAAAACCAACTAGCATATTTATATAACGACCTCAAGCACATCAAAAGCTTGTACTTAACTTTGCTGACAACTGAATCGAGTCTGGGTTATTTAAGTGTGCTGTGCAAGCAATCTGCCGTTAAAAACTTGTACTTTGACGTTGCTAACCACTACTTAACTACGCTGCGCATAACAGAGAAGTTCAACTTGTTTCAAGCCCCATTCAAAAAACTCGTTAACCAACAAATTCCACATTGAGCAGCGACGAGTTACTCTTAACACTCGCTGTACCAATTACCTTGAATATCCTTTGAGCAAGTTACCTTCATGGTTGGGCAAATTAGTTCAACTACTCTCTCCACGACTCATACTGGACGATGGTTCCACTGCTTGGCCGGTTTCTTACTAAGTTCATTGTTTTAATATAAGGATGAGGTTTTTTTTTTTACCAGATTCGTAGTCTAAGTCCCAGTTTCGCGTTTGCTAGAGCTGTGCTGGCAGCATGACATCACTGGTAGCGCAGGGTGGCGGAGTCCAGGGCAGCGCGATGGTAGCTTCTTGTAGTTGACTGCCTG
This sequence comes from Bacillus rossius redtenbacheri, assembly GCF_032445375.1. Classification (NCBI taxonomy): domain Eukaryota; kingdom Metazoa; phylum Arthropoda; class Insecta; order Phasmatodea; family Bacillidae; genus Bacillus; species Bacillus rossius. The sequence continues at coordinate 77,783,458 of NC_086332.1, forward strand.
CCGAACATATATACCCAGCTTGGCAATGAATTTTCGTCCGAGAACATTCGACTGTGACCTCGCGGTGAATCCCCATTTGTGACCACGTGACTGAGACACGGAGAAAGGCGTGTAGTATAAAACTTCAGGCATAAAAGTAACACACTGTTGCATTATTAGAAGCATTGCATGAGGTATGCCAGCATGGGCTAATTTCATGTGTCAAAATTCGGGATCACCAAAACTGGAACGTTATGGGCGTCACATTTACACCCGTAACACCATCACGGTCAGAAATTACTTATTCAAACATTCTTTGTAGTCATGAACTTGACACGAACCCCGCTACCTCTATGTGAATTTAAATGACTGAAGTATTGTTCGGAATCTCAGGGTAGGTTCGGCCTTGTGGCTAGAGGCAGTGGTTCGACACAGTAGGGCCCCCCGAGCTGTTTAGGCCACTTGGGACGCCTGAAAAGAACAAGAAAATACTGGCTGATGTCTGATTAATTTATTCCGGCACTGCCCTATACATAGTGCTGCCCGTCCTGGCCGTAACGGTTGTCCCGAATCGAATCGTCACACGCGCGACCACTCACTCAGTGGCAGCTCACGATTTTACTACCCGGTAAGGTCATTCACTTTGGACATGATGCAGTGATTACAAAAACAAACCTTAACATAACACACTAGAATCCTGAACACGATTACACTTCACAACTATAATTACGTAGTACACTGGGCTAAGAACACGTAGGCCCGTAACTCCGGCGACGCTACATGAATCTTAGGACTGTCACAGAAATTGACCCGTTAGTAAGATTGATTGTTACGTGTTGCCTACTGGCTGCTCCGTGCGGGCTGAAACTAATTAGCCGATTGGCTAGGATATCGCGTGAAGCGCCGATGTACCATCTCGTAGTTCGCACATAGTACTTACGTATCACATCAAACGCTCGTCTTGGAGCACTGAATAATTAGGTTAAATACCACTCGGTAAGTCGAGGCCGACCACGGAATTGAAAGAAAAGGTTTGCGGAATTATACAACTATTGAAAAACTATATATCAGTGAAAAATAAAAAATGCTGGTCCCGTATTGCGCGGAGGCTGCTGGCCTAGTGAGCTTCGGAAGAATACTGTCGCTATCACCGCGCGCGACCCCCCTCTCCCGCCAGCCCTCCAGCGGAAACGTGTGATTTTCGCGGGAAACTGAACCGATCAGGTTCGGGACAAGGCGCATGGTGAAACATAATTTTGGAGAAAATAAAGTGTTAAATAATGAAAATAATTTCTAATAATATCCTGTGGAAAAATACATAAACATTTTTTGTAGTTCGGTGGAGGGATACGCCACACCCGGCCGGATCCTTCCGCCGACGTAGCACTTGTAACCTGGCGTTCGCCCCATTGCACTTTCTACACTCCGGTGCGCGCACGAGTGCGTTCGGTGCACACGCCTTCATGAGACGTTGATGAGGCATAGCGGTCTATGCAGCATAGAGGAGCATTGGCGGTCAAACTTTGCTAAAACCAAAGGTCAATTATTTGTCCAATTGGTCGCATAATGTATATGTAGATGTAATCATACCTCAAATTTATTGAAACAACAATGTAAGTTTTCTTCTAGAAATTTAGGGTTAAAATATTCAAATATTTTAACATTAAATTTAGTTTTTTTTGGTATTAAAATAAATTTTAACTTTTTGCCCTGACAAATAAATAGTTATTATTATTACATGTGTAATAGTTGGATTTATTAATTCGAACCATTTTATAATTACTGCTCATCATATATATAGAACACAAGAAATGTGTCTAATCGAACGTCAATTACTTCATGTTAATACCAACGAGCATACAAGCTACTACATATTTGAAGTTGTTTGACTCGAGGTCTCTTTTTGACCTGTCAACTCTCGGGGCGCCCTTTTCCGGAAGCAGTATGGTGGATGGTCGTTTTACTCGCGGGGGCAAGTTGCTCTCAGGTCACTCAGGTCATGCTCTCGATGCTCCTCCTCTCGAGGAAGAGTTGCGAGGGCAAGTCGTCTGCTGGTTGTTTTGGCGCGACTTTGACAATGGAGTCAATATGTTATCAAGCTACATTTGGTGATGACGGTAATATTTTAATAGATGACGACATTGAAGCGGAAAAACATTACAATATAACTTATTCGGCGTCCTTTATTTAACAATCAAAAGATTTGCAATAGTTTCCTAGTACAGGTTAGCTTATGCATACCACAGGCGGTTTAAAGTCAAAAAGCAATAATTATATATTTTTTTTTACCTTTATCAAGCTCTCTCATAATTTGTAGTCCAATATATGGTAAATCAATAGCTACTTCATCTTCAGATGAACCTTCCATTTCCAAACAAATTTCTCACGATGTCTGCTATATTTTCCGCCATCATTGTTTTACAACAAATCGCGTTTTCTTCGTGTATTAAAAGTTACCGACTCTTTTTGCCCTCAGGTCAACTTGCTCTCAACTCTTTCAACTCCCGAGGAGCACGAGAGACCTCGAGTCAAACAAACCTAGATAGTGAGGCGTTGGTGCAAATCTTGTTTGGAATTTGTCGCATTTGTTATATTGCGATAACGGTCTGTTAATTCATGTTAAATATATTAACTATACTTTTTATAACTGCGTGGATGATTGTTTGACTTTACTCAACCAACCATTTAAAACGTATCAGGAAAATAACTAAATCTTATTCGTTTATGGTAAACCACTTTTTTTACTTAACAAAACTGTTCACACAATTTATTTATAATTATTTTAAATGTCGCTAACCTAATCCAACCTACCATCTACATAAATACATATCCTTTAAATACATATCCAACCATTCGATTTTATGCAGTGTTTATTGGTCTAACCTAACATACGTACTCTTTAAAATGGTAAATTACTGTTAAATTTCTATCTTGAAGTATCACACCACCTTCTTATAAAGTAATAAGAAAACACGTCGGTAAAAAAAAAAATAATTTGGGAATAATAATTATCATTTTTACAGATAAATGGCTCTCTTTAGGATTATCAAAAATTGGTAAATCATTACCTCTTAGGAATTTATATACCTACATCCAGGGCTAATAAATAATATTAAAAAAGTGTTTTGTATGATTATGTTGTTTTCCTGAGATACGTTTTTACATTTTTGTTAGTTTTTGAGAAATTAGAGCTGTTTTGTACATATTTTAATACTAAGGGGGTAAATATCTTATGTCGTGGCTTTTCCACAAAGTAAAAATAAAATTACGAAAATACAATCTTCCAGCCATAGCGATGTTCTTATATTTACCCTGAAAACAGCATTCATACATAGGTAATATTTTTGAGAAATCACACTTTCAACTTCCATTACAATACCGGTGCATGGACGGTGCTGTCACATTTTATTGTTTACCTGTATGTGTTTCTGGGTTTATTTTGGAGATCTTTAGTCAACGGCGGTATTTTTTAATCATAATAGTAGTTAATATGGTGGCACATTGCAGTTGTTGGAAAAATATTAATATTAATATTTTCTGTTTGTTGGTTGTTTGTCCAAATGTCATTAAATTAAGAAAGTAATTTTTTTAACATTCATTTCAAGTATTGTTTTGAATCATGTAGCAATGAACAATTCATAGGTAATGAATATGTTTTTGACGTAAAAAATACTTAAAAATATTGTGGATGGTTGGTGGTGTAGTATAGTTACTTTAAAAATACTGCAAAGTCATGTGAATGGTTGGTTAGGTCAGAATAACTACATCTTAAATTTGTAATTCCAAAGCAACCATAATAAATATTTTATAGTATATTTATTGTTGCTATACTAAAACAATTGACTGTCTACAATGTTTGAAAGTATTTTCAATGTAGCTAACCGTAGCTCATCGACCATTCACAGTATTTGAATAAAGTTCATCAAAACCAACACACAAACCCACATGGGTAAAAATTAATGGCAGCAGCAGCAGTGGCAATGCACAGGTATTAAAATGTGAGCTAAAAACTGAGATTTCTCAGAAACTAGTAGGAATTTATTAACACTGTTTTCATGGTAAGTACATAAACATCTGTAGTGTTGCAAAATGGTATTTTCTTAATTTTATTTTTACCTTGCGGAAAAGCCACAATGTAAGATATTTATTTAACTTAGTTCACTATAAAATATAGATTTTACCAACTTAAATATTTTTTTTATTATTTAGTATTCACCATATGGGTGAGTTATGGAAGTCACAGCTTATATTATTAGGAACCATTGTGATACATAAAGGAAAGAAATTTCATCTGCATTTATAATTAATTAATTTTTTTTTTACTGAAAGTGGCCTTGAAAAATTACCAGTGGTGGTTTACCAGTGAAGGATTACATATCGGGTGGTTTGCTTATGATTTTACATAGTAATTACCATTATGTATAGTCTTTGCTCCCCAAAAAATTAAAAGGCATGGCTCTGTAATTTTTAGACTTCATTTTGTAGTAAAGCTGGTGATTTGTTACTCGACAGCTCATCAGAGAAAAATGTATTTTGGAGTTTAATGTTTCTTTATTTGTAGACACTCTGTGATCTGAATGCCATGTGGCCCTTCGCTGGCTTCAAAGCTGTTGTGTTTGCAAGCAGTGGGATGTGAATCGGGTGAGGCGAGGATGAGCGGGGGGCGGCGCCCCAGGATCGAGGTGGTGCGGGTGTCGTCGACGGAGCGGGCCAAGTTGCGGCCGCTGCTGGAGGGCGGGGTGCAGCTGCAGGCCCGCTTCAAGCACCACCGGTCCAACAACTACGCCAGCTGCGGCAGCCTGGACGACGCCCACTGCCGCCACCTCAGGTCCGCCTTCTCTCTCTCTTTCTCTCTCTCTCTCTTTCTCTCTCTTTCTCTCTCTCTTTCTCTCTCTCTCTTTCCCCACCGCCCCCCTTTGAATTTTACAAAATTAATGCTGTATCATCATGATGGGCTGGAGCAAGATACCACAGTGGTAAGATACTGTACGCACATTCTAGGCAAATTATGGTTGTTTTTTTTTTGTTATCGGTGGGTCGATTGCAATTGCTTTCCCAGTATCCTTTAGACCTATTTAAAAAAAAAAAACTTCAAGTTCCAAGTTCACTGGCTACAAGTGTTTACAATTTGCAAGCGCAAATAGCGTGTTTATTAAAAAATTACGCTTCTGACCACTACACGTGATAGGAGAGAATCTTCTTTGGCAATTAAAACTGCCAATTTGGAACACTCCAAATCTCTGAACGAAATATGAAATTCATAAAAAGTTGGGCTATATATGTGGGATAATGCAGGGACTGTTTCAACAGCACTCTCTATAAGTTTCTGGATGAACAAGGAGGAACACGAGCGTGCTTGTAGCAAATATGAAATTCAAGGCACTCACAGCTGACTATAGGATACCTATATCTATTTTCTGAAATAAGTGCATGCACACACACACACACATTTGCATTATTCTTTCGTTCATCTATCTCTTTCTGTTCTTATTTGTTTTGGTGGGGGATTAATCATTGCACAAAGAGGAGAACAAAAAAGAGCCCAGCAACATATATGGCATAGTGCTCTCTTTATATCTATGTGGCCAAGTACCTATTTTCTGTCTTTTTTGCATCAGAAACATTTCATGAAAATTCGGTCTTGATATTTTCCTCTCATCGCACCTGAAGAAGTTTCACTTCAAAAATATTTTTGAATTTGTTAAATTAAAATTGAACTGATTATTTTTACAAATTGTTACATGAACTATGTAAATGTAAGAGTAACAAAATAAGATGATAAGATGAATGATATTTTGCGAGTATTGTAAAAAAAAAAAGAGAAATATCACAAGTGGAAAGATGTTGAAATTGTGGTTAGCATTGGAAGATTAAGAGCCCTGCGTACCTATGCATGTATACTGTTTGCAGAGCTTCATTAGAAACCACATGATTTGAAAACTGCTCAAGACATCATTGTAGTGTGTGTTTGAGAAAAGCATTTAAGAATATTTTGAGGCTGTTTGAATATTTTGGTTTCTATATTTTGTTTTTAAATTTTTAGAGTAATGTTTAGACAAGAAATGCCCAGTGCAAATTCTTGAACTCAAAGGACTTGAATTACACCTGTATCTTCATTTTTCCAATTTTTAATATTATGGTTGGCACACAAATTTCATAGTATTCTTATACACGGCGAAAAGACATCCCAGTTCAGAGCCTTGTGTTTAAGAGGTGAGTCTGGGCCAGAAGCACCATAGTGAGTTGCACTTATCAGCCTGCCTCACTAACTCAAATACACCTCTAACTAGCTGGGCCCCTTAATAATGCATGTCCTCAACATTAAGTTCCTGCCCTTCATTTTATAACCAATGTATTGAAATACACAGCTGATACTCTGGATTTTATGCATTTTTTTTTTTCTTTTTTTGGGAGGCTGTAAGAAGTTCCTAGAACTTTGTAAGAGTTCCTAAGTATACCCCCTTAAACATTCTTTGTATTGATACATAATGTCTACGTTACAAAGTTAATATTGATTCTTTTACTGAATTACTTTCCCTTCTAATCTCAAAACCATACATATGGTGATATGAATAAAATTGATTATAATCTCAGAAGTATATTATACTCTTGAGTTTGAGAATTTGTTTTAGTTTATATTCTGTTTGGTATGAATAAAAATATCTTAGTATTTACTCATATTACCCCTACATTATCCTAAAAATAGCAGGAAATATGTCATCATCTGATAGTGAAAGTGTAAAAATACAGGGAAATTGACCTTACCTTTGTGAAAATAGTCTGTAACTATCCTGCAGTTTTTTTAAGTAGCTAACTCCAGAGGTAAGAAAAAAGAGGGAAATTTGTCTACAGTCAATATGTGAGAAGTATGTTGGTGTGTCTGGAAAAGATTTAGCGAAGCACGAATATCAAAGAAAATAAATAAAAATGTTACAGAATTATAATGTGGGAAGAACTGGGTTTGTAAGGGATTGCCCAATTAAGTTTTTTTTTCACAGTTTAATTGATTACTAATATTTACATCACTAATAAATAATCTTACTTAAAAAATGCCTAATCACCAATTACTTGCCCTTAAAAAATGTTTATTCTCAAGTCACTCAGTATCTGACAAGTTCCACAGTCCGCACTCCTCACTCGTGTTGCATGTTGCTTGCACATTCAAGGCTGCCACACCTTTTCTGTTAATATATTCATCTATAGGAATATGTCTACAATCCATAGCTGCTATAGCACAAGTAAACTTGTACTTATATTGCCATGTTGCCTTTGCATCCTCTAGTTCCTGCTGAGAACTTATATATTTAATCCATACATTTGCCTTCTCTGTTATTTTTCTCGTGCCAAACTATAGTATTAGACACAGAGGAACCAATGAATACCTATGTCTTCACCAACACCTGACTGGAAGCCTTTGTCACCTACATAAAAAGGAATAGCCTATTTTTCTCTTTGCTCGATAGTGCTTTACCTCTTCTGTTTTCATACTGACCAAGAAAATAGTTGGCCAGCTACGATACATTCTCAAGTTTAAACCTGTATAGTATCTTAAAGTTTATTTCTATAGTGTAAATTCTGTCATTTTAAACAACTTGTAGTAAATGCATTTGAGTCTGCTCAATACCAGATCCAGGAAACACTGAGTACAAACTTAGAAAACTGAGTTCAAACTCAGAAAACTGAGTTTAAACAATTGTTATTCATATCTATTTGGAGTAAAAACTTTTTTTGTTTTAGCTTTTTACCCCACTCATTTAGTATCTGCTCAATGCTGAGTTTAAACATTTTAAACTTTATAAATCATGCGCAAAAGTATATACTCAATTTTATTCATATCACCCATTATCTCTTAAGTATTTTCTTGTAAAATTGGGTTTGTGAAACATAACATAGGTACCTTTTATGTGTAAAAAAAAACATGTGAATTGTATTTAAGACATTTGTATATTTCACTTATACTTTTACAGTGAAACCTCATTATAAAGTACCTCACTGTAAAGATTATCAGGTCAAAACAAGATGTTTTACATTTAATAACAGTTCAGTATAAAGTACTTTCATTATTAAGTTCTAAAAAGGTGCATTTTTTTCAAGTATGTTGAAATGAGATTTCACTGTACAAACAAAAAAAATCAATGTTTGGTGTTAGAAGTTGAATTTCACGATATATCACTTGAAAAATAAAACAAAATATTCAATAGTTCAGTTAATGATAAAACTGAACAATAAAGTACACACTGATGACTCACACTGGAACTTCACAATAATTATAACAAAAATAACAATGAAAAATCTGCGAAGAGTCTTACAGTTTTCTTACTCTCTACTTTATTCATTATTCCCCTCTACCTCTCCCACTCCATCATTGATGACCTCACTTCCGAGCTTTGTACTTTTCATTATGCTCTTATGATTCATTACCTCAACTTACCCTAACAGCTATAAAAATGTTTCACTTGAATAAAATGGTTTTTCATCTGTTTGTTTGTGCAGCATGATGTGTAGTAATAACAATAACGTTTGTGCTGAACTTTGAGATTACAATTTAATGCTTGCCCTTATATTTGTTAATGATCAACTTGCATCTCCAAGCTCACAATTTTATAGTTTCTTAATTAGGGTTTAAGGCATCTCCTGGATCAAAAAAAAATATTTAAGATCACAATTCATATAAAAGGTTGGTTTTTATATTGCTTGGCTCCCTGCAAAGAGATATGGATTCAATTTGTGGCAGAGTAAAATAATGTAATAATGTTTAATGGCAAAAAGGCACTTGTTTCCTTAATTGCGTCCTAGGGTGACAGTGAAAACCATAAAGAAATAAACCTGGTAATTTCATTAGTGGTAAACTTGCCAGACATTGCTGTAAGCTGAAGAGTTCATAAGATAGCCTTGCAACTACATGTGTGTTCATTCACTGATCCAGTTCATAAATTCTCATTTAATTTTCTCATACATTCTTAATGTTTATGGGATATCAAACTCAAAATTTTAATTAGTTAATTTGTAAGAAAAATATCTTCAAAAATATGAGAACTTTTTTAAAAAAAAGGTTTGTCATGCAATTAAATTATATTTATCATTCAGATCTTGTTGAAGCTAAACATGATTTACTATGTACTTAATTTAAAGTATGTTATTAGAGTAATTTTGCTGTGAATAGTATATGGCATATCTTTCATGACTAATGTTGTATCCTTGGAGTTCTGCAGACGGCCCGAAGTAAGAGAGAGGCAGTTGTTTTGGGTGTGTCACAGGTATGAGAGCCAGGGGTCCGAAGGCCGCCAGCCGCCCCTGGCCACCAAGTCGTGTGACGACATCTTCGCGGGGCAGCTGAGTGGCAGTCCCTTCACCTGGCAGGACGCCACTCGCAGTGCAGAGCACCTGTGCCCCGATGCCACCCATGCACGGTCAGTGGTGTTCCGAGGCTGCCCAGCATCTTGCTGATGCAGCCAGTGCAGATCTGCCAACTCTTCGCTATTTTCAGTATTAGGCCCTAAGATGTACCATTTGTACTATTATACTAATTTTTTTTATAGTTTTGTCTTTATTTCAAGTATTTCAAAATTTTTTATTTTTCTGTAAAATTTTAATATTCTGTGCAACCAATAATTAGATATATCCAGATTCTTTTTGAATATACAAGTATAGGAACTTACAAAGATAATATAATAACTACCTGACATTATATGTATTTGCAGTTGTTAGCTGTACTTAAGCAGCATCTAGTTTTAGGATAGTAGTGTACACTGTACACAATATTTTGTTTTTACCCCTGCCTTATATTGATACTTCTTGAAAACACTCAATATGATGTTTGTTCAACCTCAAAATATTCTAAATTTTTGGAATATGTAGTATTATGTAAGCCTTAACTCCAGGATATTTTAATGTACATGTTTTTCTGGGTATATCTGAGGGCAGGGCAGCTTGGTCTGGCATGCATCAAACAGCAAGCCATGTATTGTGAGCGGCGGAAGGTGATTTTGTAAGCGGCAGTGATACAGAGACTGGTATTATAGTTTGTCCGCTCTCAGTAGGACTGTCGTGAGGCGTGACAGACAGACGTACGCAGTTAGTCGTATCTCAAATGACATAAAGATAAAGAAAGCTGGACTCTCATGCTTGTGTTGATGTGCAGTGTTGTTGGAGAAGAAGAGGGGAAGAAGAGGGGAAGTGAAGGAGGAAGGGAAGTGGTGTCTGGTTGGCTGGCTAGCTGGCAGGAGGGAGGTTAAGCCACGCCTCTGCCTCTCTCCCCCCCTGCTGCAGCGCTGCCTCTCCCGCCTGCGGACTCGCTGCCTCTCTCTCCCTCCTGCCGCGTCGCTGCCTCCCCCACCCTCCCTCATTAGAACAAAGACGCACGACTTGCCAGTCGTTCTGCCAGCTGTTTCATTTAATCAAAATTTAATTGGCGTTTAAATCAGTTGTGGCGGTATTTCATTTTGCTTTTGTTAAATGTTAGTTTTTCATACCTGAAAAAAAGAAAAATCAATTTTTTCCTCCAAATTCGCGTATAGGCGTTTTGGAGTCGAAAATTTGGAAAAAAAAAAGGGGGCCTTTACGCAAGTAAATACGGTACATGTCTTAATTTCTGTACTTAAAAATCATGAATAGTTCTGAAAGGTTTGTTTTTTCTCATGAATTTTGTAAGGGTACATATATTTAGGCTTCTGTACACCTTAACAGAAGCACTGAAACGTTATTTATTTACGTTGGGAAGCCCATTCCAGTGCTGTATATGACTGTTTACATTTTTAAATTCCTTGGTTTTGCAGCTATTTTGGAACGTGGCAGCGGGATGTTTCAAACTTTCAATGGAATCTTTGAGGCGTCCGGCTCGTGGCATAATGGGATCTGGGGCAATTGAAGACAAGCGTTCGGTCCAGTGGCTTTGGAAGGGTCTCCTGTGTATCGGGGAGGTGGAATTTTGACCCATAAAGTGCAGATTTTATTGCAGCTAGTGATTTACTGCATCGTTATGGCTGCTAAATGTTGTCGTTCTTTTGTGCACATTTATGAAGATGGACTTTGCCAAAATGTAAAAATATGTGTGTTTAAGCATTTTGGTATTGTCTGTCAACGTCCAGATGAGGCCATTTTTCATTTACCATGGACTAGGCCTATAAATTCCAGTGACATAATCTAGTATAAAGGGCCTAAAATCACACACAGACCATTGAAAAAGTTGTAATATAAAATTTACGTACGTTAAAATACTTTTCTGTATTTTACAATAAGTTGAACTACATACATAAATAGGCATTAATACCAGCTCAGTGGTTTGCAAAGATGACTGTGCTAACAGAGTAAATTAAAGTAATATTCCCAGAGATACTTAAGCACATAAACTATTAATTATCATTGGTATCGTGTTTAATTCACTCTTAAAATTAAGAATTCGGGGGACATTTGGAGTAGTATGGCATCGTACAGGCAACTTAACTGGATTGGCATGTTTGTCATACAGTAATTTGCTATTTTTTTGTTACTGATTATTCATAATTTTTTCCTTAATTATTGATGTGGTTAAATCATACAATTTATTGTCAACCTAAATACTATTACACTATTGTCTTTGTATGGCATATGTTCTTCGACTTATTATTTTAGCCTTTTCAAGTATTGTAAGTTTCTGTGTACATATTTGGGTTGAAGAGTGATGTTAATACGCATGTGATTAAGTTCATAATATTATTAAGTTGATTACCTTCAATACCTTTAAAAAATAATAGTTTCATCACAATTTTCTGTTATTGCATACAATTTGAATTTTGTCCTGAATAATTCAAAGAAAAATGCTCATAATAATGCTGTAATTTCTGGGAGGTCACATTTTATTGTTTTTTCAATAGAAGAGGAAAGGAGACTGTTTACAACATTAAGACTTAATGTCTGACAAAGGAATTAACCATCTGACCATAAAAAATGTTTAATCTTTAATCCCGTTATCTGTTCCATCGACTCTACTCTGCAAACAACCAGGTAGCAAGCGGCTGCGAGTGGGGAATGTTCAGTTACTGGTCGGCCCGTGCAAATATCAGTTTTTTAGTTCAAATTGAATATGAATACGAATACCAATATCAAATAATTCTCAATTACAAATATCAAATTCAAATAGGTAGTAAGAATGAGGATTATAATACCATTAAACAAGGGGGGTTGTCTGTTAAGTTGGTTTACGGACGATAATTTTACATGATAACGTCATAAGAAAACATTGATGAAAAATTGCATACTTTTTAATTTTCAAATATTAGTTACAGTTTTTGCAAATTTAATTTAAATATTTTGTTTGTATATAATCACAAACAATTAGTTAAAAAGCCCGCCTTAACCTGTTTGATATTATAGAAGATTTTCTCACACGGTGGTAGGCCGGTTCTTGCACGCTCGGCTCAGGCGGAACGTGACAATGAGTCATGCTTTTTCGTGCGTGCAGCCGGTGTTCATCGATTTATAAGATGTTATCACGTCAAAAATTTTTTCCACACCATTTAACATCTCCTGGAAAATTAGACAAATAATAGGTACTAAAGTGAAAGGGTCGATATATTAGGTCAACTACAATAATTATATGGAAAATGTTTGTTACAATATTTAAATTATGAAATAAAAAATTTTGTTTTTAATTACGCAGCTAACCTAACTTAACCTAACCTAACTTAACCTACCCTAACCTAACTTAACCTATCCTTACTTAACCAAACCTAACTTAACTTAACCAACATAATCCCTTCATTTCCTATTCGTCTTATTTCCAGAACCTGCTACTGTAAATGTTGATGGAGAAAATTTTAGTGAACCGCAAAATACCATGAGATCCATTGCAATCAATTGCATGAAAAACCTGAACTTTTTTTTTAAATGCTGTATTTACAATTAGCAGCCAGGTAAATTTTATTTTAGTTCAACAATATTACAAACACAATTTCTGCTAGTTTCATCTGGAATCTTGAACAATTATGTTTTTTTTGAAAATATTTTTTTTGAGTCACAACATTTGTTTCCTCAGAGATACATAACAGCAAGTAAGCTGCTACTAAGTCACATGTTGTTAGATCGTTTCTGACTATCGATTTGTTTTTTGTTGAAACTATGACGTTTACTTCTTTTAATGACCATCACATTGGAGTGTTTTTGTTTTGTCGTGTTTTAATACATTGTTGTGCATATTTATTTTTTTACCACTTCTGGTGCGTGTGGCCAAATGAATGTGAATAATATTTTGTTTTTGTGTTTGAAACGAAGGAAAAAAATACCATCTTTTGAATTGTTCATGCGATTTTTTCGTTACAGATTAGCCAGACAGTAGTAAAAAAAATTTGATTACTTCTTACATGTTTAAAACGTAATCTATTGTTCCTATTTTTGATTATGACTTCCCAGTAAAACATCAAAAACTCACAAATGACTTAATCTCGACAGTGAACGAATATTCTATTTCGAAGTGCGAAGTGTTAGTATTTGAGATTGAAACAAATACAAATAGTTTTTATTCATATTTGTATTCAAAAATTTGAATATTTGCATAGACCTAATTACTGGTCAGTCTAGTGATGTCACAATCCACTTTTATAGATAGGTAGTCTTATTAATTTTTAGGTAAAATGAATATGAATGGGGATAAGGAATACAAGTCTCAATTATGTGACATTCAGATGATGTAAGAGGTGGGAGTGGCTTTTTTTATGTAATCATTTTGGTATTTTTGTCATGGTGACATCAAGTGGGCAATTATCGGACGTTGCTGCTTTTTAGAACAGAAAAAAAAATTTGGAAAACATAGTTTTCACACACTATACACGTCTCTAAAGTTACTCCCAAGAGGTGGTTGCATAATTCTGACTTGTTTGTGAAAAAAATAAAATTTTATATCTTACATTACTATCAATACCTGTGCTTTTATGTTGCCTTCACCATTCATTGTTTAGCCGCAATAAGTAGGAATATATGTTTTCCATATACAAGAGGTGTTCCTGAATTAACTATGAAATGAAGGTTTCTTAATTCCTACTGGCTTGTGATAAAAATAACAGTTTATAGCTTACTACAATACGTATGTATTCAAGCAATCACAGACAATCATTGTTTATGTTTATCTGTTTGGGTTTTTTAAAATCTTTTTTGGAGAACTTTAGTCAATGTAGGTGGTGTTGTAATAATGAAGTTTGTTTAAATAATGACTGTAGGAATTGTATTACAAAACATTTGTTTTATTACATTGTGTTTAAAGTACGTACTATTTTGAGTCACATTGTAATGATGGAGTCTAATTGGAGCTTAAAATTTGAATTGAATTCTTATCGTTCATTTTTTGTGAGAATTACGTGCTATGCAATGAAGTAGCTGACACATTGAATTGTGCAGTCTTTCCAGGAAATTCTTTGATTACAGCCGTAGTATATTCTGTGTTTGTTGTGGCTGGTGTATCCAAGCTTATCCCTGGATCCTGAGGGCTTGATCCTGTGGTAAATGATGCTTGCTGTTTTAGTTCAGTACGTCGAAAGATCCTGATGGCATGATCCTGTAGTACAAGATTCTTGCTTATAGATCCTGTGGTACAAAATGCTTATAGTTCAGTATGTTGGAAGATCCTGCACATAAAAGAATTGCGATATAAGAAAGAATCATGACTGTAGGTTGAAAAACCAAAAATATCTTATTCTACTTACCGTATTTACTCGTGTATAGCGCGCCCTCGTGTATAGCGCGCACCACGATTTTTGCTACAAATTCCAAAGAAAAATTTTTTTTTCCCCGTAAATAAATTGTACTAACATTTTGTGGTACCTGTTAAGTAATTACGTATGAAACAAATGATAATTTAAATTGATGTGTGGTGATGTGTCAGGAAAATACTTAAATTCTGCTGTGTAGACGGAAGATAATGAAGCGCTGTATCGTCACAACTGGTACGTGGACGGGAGGAAGGGAGGCAGGCAGGAATGTGACACGGAGGACTAGATGACTCACCGGTAGCAGCTGCGACGAAGCGAAGGAAGTGGGAGGGGGGACTGGTGTCAACATTCTCTCTCTCTCTCTCTCACTTTTATTTTACTAGCTGCGTTGGCTTTCTGTAGAGGGGGAGGTCTAAAAATAAACAAGAGACCTGCGAGCTTGCGCGTGCGTGTGCGTGTGCGTGTGTGTGTGTGTGTGTGAAAGAGAGGCCTTGTTGCTTGTGCGTATGTGTGGGGGGGCTGGCCAGAAACGTCACCCGTCACCCGGCAGTTAACGACTTCCACTCCTCCCCGCCTCATCTACTCACTTTTTTTTTCCGTGTATAGCGCGCATCCTTATTTTTTTCCTTTACTTGAGGGGAAAAAAGGGCGGGCTATACACGAGTATATACGGTACTATCATAGTTCATTATTAGAAGACAAATTTTTTTTTTCGTGTACAGTTTAAAATGCTACTAATTTGCAGCTTTTTTATCTGATAAAAATTAATTGGGTGACTTCATATAAAAATGTTCAATAAGTATTTACTAGATCAGAAAAGACCCTCCGCGAGATGCTTTTTGAAGCTAATGTGAAAACTTAAAGATATGTGTGTGTTTGAACTCACTGCGAATGCTGTTGCTGCTGTTGGATGCACGTAAGAGGTCAATGCTTGGATGGTTCCGTGAGTGGTAATATTGCTTGGTGGCAGGTGCGCCACCCTACCGGCAGGCGAGGCCACCCGGAGCGAAGGCCACATCCACCAGATCACTCGCATGCAGGCAACCACCACTGCCCCGCTCACCACCAGGTGGGTGCATGCACTTTGTAATCACTCTGTGTGTCTGCTCACTCAAGAGATAGTTTCTTTGATTATTTTACCAATAACTTGGTGTTTTTTTTAAAATGAGACTGGAATGTAACCATAGTTGACTGTTTATGACTGATTTGATCAATTAAAGTGTTTTTGGATGGTTTTAAAGCTATAAAAATCTCAATAAACTTTGTTTTTATTTACAGAATTGTGGAAACTAAGATTTAAGGCATTGATGAATTTGTAGCCTTTACTAAGCACTGAAATGGATGATGAAGAAACTAAAACATTAACATCACGTGAAAATCCTTATATAATTATTACACTACATTGTAAGCAAATTAAAAGTAATATTTCTTATGACTATCATTGAAAAACAATTTATATAGTAAATGTCCCTGGTGAGTGGTGCTTTGTGGCCAGTGGACTTCTAGCTGATTCGTAGAAAGGGTGAGGTATGGGAAGAGTAAATGAGTAGTGACAGAGTGCCGCTGGTGGAAAAAAGATATGTCATAATAAGATGCTTGTGAGTGACAGAGAAAGAGGATGTTGGGATGGTTGGGCAGGGGGGAGGGACAACTGTTAACTGTCTTTACATGAGCAGACCAAAGATACAGTTGCCAACATGTATTCTGTTTCTAAAATGGAGCGCAAGAATTTTCTTTTGATGTTTCCTGAGCAGCTGAACAGCCAGAGGTGCTTGCATCTGCTCGATAATTGGAAGTGCCAAGGTTTGATACCCAAAAGGGGTGAGTGGGGTAATATACGTAAATAGGCTCCTCTGCAACTAAGCTTGTCTTCATTAAAGTTGGAGACGTTAACAAGACCTGTAAATAATCTAATCAACATATCTCCATTTTATCACAAGGTGTTCTTCCTGCTTGATAATTGTACACATTTTAAAAACATAATTAAATTTTTAAGAGCTTAACTTATTCACTGGTTTGGTTATGCATATTATAAAGCTAAGTAATTTACTGATTTTCTTTTGGTTGCAGAAATATTATAGACTATTAGTCAAAGTGTTAAGTATTCAATCAAAATAACTTATCAGTTATTAAACAAGAAAACAAACTTTGTAACATCATATAACTTTCATTACAAAGGATTTGTAGTTTTATAAATTAACCTTATCTTAAATTTGCAAATGTATGTTAATAATTTGTGCCTTTGAATTTTTAAAACAAATAATTCATATTTGTATATATATGTGTAGATGTATATATATATATATATATATATATATATATATATATATATATATATGTGTATATATATATATACATATACACACATATATACATGCATACACACACACACCTATATACACATACACACACACATATATATATAGCAGGGCCCCCACATGGCCGGTGCTACCGTTGCTATGGCAACGGGGCCCATGGGTCTAGGGGGCCTGCGAAAGAAAGAAAAAAAACTTAAAACAAAAAAGTAGACAATTAAACAGTAAGGCCTAAATTTAGTTACCGATGAAATATTACGCCAGAGTAATATTACGTATTCGGAATATGCTGTGCGTACAGAACGTGTCAGAATCTACAACTGTGAGTAACAAAACCACCACCAATTGACGTGACACCATGTTGACAGTGCAGAACACTTACACTCATTTATTTGCCATTATTCAAAATCAATTTACGTTGACAATCGAAACACTGACTTAAAACTAGTTATATATGTTTTAAAAATAATTGTGGAAAGGTTAAAAAAATATAACTAAAACAATATATATAAAGGAAAAAACATTTTTTTATCTCTGTTAGAAAATAAAAGGGGGGTGGGGGTCATAATGACTTCTAGCAACGGGGCCCACAGAATTATGTGGGGGTCTGATATATAGGCATATACATATTATGTGATTATCTTATTTTTTGTAATTTTAGGTTTGTGATTACCATTGGATTATACTGCAAAGTTTTTTTTTATTAATTTTTATTTTTTATTTAAAAACTATGTTTATGTGATACATTGGTGCACTCTTCTACTGTAGAAAATTTTAAAATATATAAAATTAAAAAGTATGAGCATTATTAAAAATACTAAAATGTCCACTGATTGACTTATCTTGCACTATATGTATATGGATTGTTAATTTTTTTTTGTTGTGTTTCGCCCTCAACGTGGTGTTGTGCCGTGGATGTGTGTGTGTGTCCACTTGCAGTTTGTGATGTGTGCCTCTAGGCTCCGGCTGATTACGTTCCTGAAGAAGCTGTCCCCGAGACCTAGGCGGTTGACCAGCAAGGTGCTCCGAGCTCAGAACGTGTTCCCCTGGGTGGTGATGGAGCTGGCGGGGCGGAGGAGTGAGCAACAGGCCGTGGGATTGGCCGGGCGCTGCCACTCCGAGGACTCGACTGCGTCTGACAGAAGCTTCGCGGTGGCCGTGAGGATCAACAGACAGCGCAAGCAGCAGGCGCTAGCGTCTGCCCTCCAAGCTAAGGTGTTGTCTCCATGACAGTCGTGCTCAGGGCTAGTGCTGTGCAGTTAAGGTTTTTCGATGGGTCCTTGTTGAAGCAGCAGGGTGAGGAATTTGGATTCTGGAAAATTTTGGGTGGGTAAAGAAGTCCACTAGAATGAGTTGTCATTTTTATTTACCACTATTTATTTCAATAATAAAAATGCAAAAAGTTACATAATTACCGTAGACGCAACATATCTCCGAGCCTGGGTGACGGTTAGAAAATCGGTGTGTGTATGTGAGTCACGACATTGGGGAAGGCAGACGGCGCGACAACGAACGATAATGCATAACTTGATAACAGGGGCTACACGCTACTGCACAGAGTGAAAACGTAGTCCTTCGTTAAAATCCGACGAATACGTTCGTTAACCCATCCGTGGTACTTACTAAACGTTTTCGTTTACAGTTTGGATCTGAGGTTTGTGTGCATGTAGTGTATCGCTTTTGTTCAGAGCCAGTGTTACATATGTAGTGCAGTACTTCAGTAAAGTACAACTTTATACATAAAATGCCTCCAGTGTTGTCAAAAGTTAAGAGTAAAAACTGCACTCGCAGGCACGGGAAATCATCTATAACGTTCTGCAGTTTATGGAAAATTAAGCGCGATTGCAGGAACCCTACATTTCACTAGAGAGAGCACAGCTGAGAACAGCTAAGGCGACGGGTGTGTCTCGCACGACTGTACAAACAATTAAAAGGGAGGCTAAGAGGAATGAAGCTGGTGAAGGAACATCTTTCGAGACGCCCAACAAGAAGCGAAAGAAAAAATGTAAACACGAACTTGACACCTTTGATGAAGCTGTGGTACGACGTACTGTGTACAATTTTTACTTACTTGAAAAACGTGTGCCGACTGTCGAAACTGTACGACGTAAACTAAAGAATGACATAAATTACCAAGGTAGCAATACAACCTTAAGGACGACTTTGAAGAAGCTAGGATTCAGGTGGCAGAAAACCAAATCGCAGCGCTTACTTTTAATAGAAAAATCAGATTTTCGGCAAACACGTATAGAATATCTCAAGAGTATGCATCAATATAGAAACGATGAACGCACAATTATATACAGTAGAATCCCGCTGATGCGACCCCTCACGGTTTCCAGAAAAACGGACTTATAAACGAAATGGTCGCAATAGAGAATTCGGGCCAATTTTACCCCCCCCCCAATTATAAAGTGAATTTGCGTCACGCGAGTTCGGCTATACTAGCCGGCTGGTTGTTATTTTCGTTCAAAACATGGCGAAGGAACTTGTGTGGATCAGGTAGAAAACATTCGGCTATAAACGAAAGATATAAGAACAATGCTATCCTGATATGCTGTGACATGTTTTTGGTAGGGATGTGCGAAAGTGACTTTATCCACACGAAATGAAAGTGAAAGAAAATTTATCAAGTTTCGCGAAAGTGAAACGAAAATGAATTTTTCTATGAGATAAATATATTCTTAACGAAAGTTAAGCGAAATTTTTTAATTAACAAAGAAAAAAAGTGCCCAAAATTTGCTCTTCAGTAATAAATTCTATTACATAAATCATTTTGGTACCTTTTGATGTATATATAAATATTTCTATTTAAAAAATCAACATCCGCCCTAGACCACACAACACAGCCCCATGTCACTCGTAAATTTCAAGAATCAATCCAGATCTTTCAGCGCACAGACTATTTCCTTTACAGTCGTAATGTCGCAGTCTATGATAATATATTTATCACGTGCATGGTACTGATGAAAAAATACGTGAATACTGCGGAACGGCCGCCATCTTGCACCACTGTCACACATGGCTAGCTCAGGAAGCTGTAAACCAGGCAAGGGACATGGTCAAAACAAAACATAACAAATGGTTGCTGCCAAGTGGTCATTACATGCAGTGACTTGTTGACCTTTTTGTCTAATTGGCTGTATATTATGAGGATTTTATATGCCAGTCAGAGTATGTAAAATTTAAATAAAGCAGACGACAATGTTTTTGTTTGGCTGTGCGCGAATAAAAGTAGGTACGTTCTTTGTTTATGTGTATACGGTAAATACTAAATAGTGTACTAACAGGTCTGGAATGTATGTTTTACGAATATAGTACCTACACTACTGTTTGAAAGCAAATGAATCAGGTAATTTTTCAAATATTGCATGGTTTTGTTTTGATACCTAGGCCTACTGTAATCACGGTTGAATTTTGTTTACTTTATCTGCCATGTTTGTTCAAATTATGATTTTACCGTATTTTCATTAACGTGAGTTTTTTTCATCACCACGTAAATTAATCTTAATGGAAATCTTTTTTCTAATTAATGTCTTCATATGATTTGCATATGTTATTACATTATTAGTAGAGACACGGAAATTTCGCGAATCGCGATATCGCGAAATAACACCGCAATTTACCTTAATTCGCGACAAAACACCGAAATCGCACAGCATCGAGAAATAAAACTGATAATAATGAATTAGACCACCCATGCAAGACATTGCGAAAAACAAGTAAACACGACGTTGACGGCACATCGCCATTTTTCTAAGTTTCAACATGGCCGCTTTGTAGTAATGAAAGTAAATAATGATTTACAGTATTCCCGTCACGTAATCATTACAATTTGAAACGAAAGCAGTAATTGCAATCATAAACTAATTAAAAAGAGAAAAATGTACCTGAGCATCAACACAAAGTTAATAAAAAATACCGGCGATGTTTTCAACACAATATAGCTGCCATGATTTTCAACCCGCTGTATTTACACATTAATCTTGTAGAGAAATATAAAATTTTAATTCTTCCTTTCATGTTGAACAGTTAACAACCTCATGCTTTCAACTACGTTTGACTGGCTTGGCAACCTACTCGTTAGAGCTGTAGGTGTAGCAAACCGTATGTATTCGGTACTGACTGAGTAACGGGTGCGCCATCTAGTATCGAGTAACGAAACGTTACACACGGCTGGATTTCGTTACTCGCATTTTTCGTATGTTTTACGCATGCGCGCGCATATTCGATGAATTTACGTTACAAAGAACGATGTTTGTTTATTAAGTATAATATGGAAATTTGTCGTCCAAGTTTTTTACTGTTTATAAGAAAGTATTTTTTACAAATTAGAAATATGTATGTTTTTGTTATTTATTATCGCGTATTTTCACGTTTTTTGTTGTTTTTATCTTAAAAGAGATAATATAATAAAACCGCTCTAATGAGATTTAATTGTTTCTTGGTTAACAAAAACTGTTAATTATCAAATATTGTTAATTGTTTATATTCTATTTATTATTATTTACGTGACGTCATACTGTACGCGTATGCAATACGACTCGATTCGTTGCTGCAACATAACATTGCATGTTATGCGGTATCAGAAGTAACGAGTAACGTAGCGACACGATAGTAACGAGTACTAATTGTTATAGTAACGAATGCATACGGGTACACTTTTTTTCGTTACTTTTACACCTCTACTACTCGTAAACATGAACACATGGCACTACGCCGATTGATAAGCAAAATCAGTGACCTTTAACTGCCGTAACTACACTTCTCAGCAAATGCAATACGACCGCAGAGCAAGTGAATACGGCGTCAACAGGAAAAAGAACAGCAGCAAGAAATATTAAAAGAATACTAAGTTGAGACATGCCGTGCCGAGGCAGCGCGCTAGGCGACACCGGGCCGTGCCGAGGCAGCGTGCTAGGCGACACCGGGCCGTGCCGAGGCAGCGCGCTAGGCGACACCGGGCCGTGCCGAGGCAGCGCGCTAGGCGGCACCGGGCCGTGCCGAGCTGTTTCAAGCCTACAATTTTTATTTGCCAATAGTGTTGACTTTAGAGTGCAGTATACGAGTATACGACGTGCCACTATTATTTAGCCAAGCAAAACTTGTAGGTCATAAAACCATTCTCAAAAGTTAAAGTAAACATGAAAAACCAAAACAGCGAAATAAAACCGAAATTTGATTTTTTCAAAACGAAATTAAGGAAAAATAAAACCATTTTTACGGGACTCTAATTATTAGTAATAACAAGCAAATCATATGAAGACATTACAGTAGAATCTCAGTGCTAAGTACTTACAGGTACCTCAAGTTTTTGTACTTAGCACTGAAACATGCATACATATCTTTACAAAGAGAAAAAAAATATATAAAAAAAAATAGCTACAGGAGAGCCGCAATGCCATATGTATTCGCAACTGCGACTTGCTTTTTTCCCCGTGTCTAGTTCTCTGAGTATATCCACTTTTTCCTTAAGCGTGAATTGCTTTCGTTTCTTTTTATCTCCAGGATCATTCATATTCTAGCACAAATACAATGCGGTGTTTAAATAACGTAACCTGAAAAAAAACTCAACAATAACAATAAACAATCCTGGCACAGACATCAAACAGTATTTTTAGCGTAGCATAACACTTTTGTCTAAATAATTAATACTTCTCTCAAACCTCCGTCTTTCGATGTATCGAATGGTGTTGTGTTGCTCACGTCGCATACTACGTACGGTATAATCTATGGTTGTGCGCTCAACTGTTTGTTAACTTTGTTTTGAGAATTTAGAGGTTAGAAAATACGTTGCGGTGGTATTTGTGTATCTTTGTTCTACTACATTAATCATTTAGCTGGAAATGTATTTACCAGTTTAAGTAAATTTTGGTGTAGTAATGCCACGCTACTAGTAGAATTTATACGTTATAGTGAAAATGATTCTTTAAACTGAAACCGTTTTGCATGGCGAAGATACGATTTTTGGCGGGGACTTAAAAAAAATTCGTTAAGTGAAATATACTTTATAATAAGGAACGTTATTGTACCGGTATTATACTGTACATTTTTATTAAATTACGATTTCTTTTTCAACTAGAACAAACGAACTTCGGTAAGCTATTGAACTTTCGTTTGGCTCGAAATATTTCGCTAAAAACGAACTTCGACAGATGAAATTCTTACCGAAATCGAAAATGAAAGTAGCAAAATTTCGATTTCGGTATCGGTATACCGAACATTCGCACAACCCTAGTTTTTGGAGTAGATAATCACAGCGACAGACCGACAGGATGCGCTCCCGCCCTTGCCGTCTGCGATGTTTATTTTGACAGCTCAAGCAATTATCTTTTCCACGTCCCTTCACAGCGTAAAAAAAAAAAAGAAAAAAACACGTGTGAACGGGTAAATGAGGGGAAGGAGAGCGGAACTGCTGGCTGCGCACGCATCTACTCGCCAGTCGCCACTGTCTGGTGGCGGCGCGCGCGCGTATGTGCGCGTGCGAGGCTGGCGACCAGAAGCATCGTTAGCTAGCGAGAGTGTGACGGTAAATGTAGACCTTGAACTTGCACTTCCGCTTACTGCAGGGCTCGCTCTCTTTTATCTCTGTTGTCTCCCCCTCCCACAAATATATTGGCTGGCAGGTCTCGCCCTCTTCACCTTCTTTATCTTATCTCTCACGCACACTTGAAGCACCTAATACAAATACAAATTTTTCAATTGCAAATTGCTGCCTTCCTTCTGTACTGCATTTATAATTTCTTCTCTCTTTTTAAGAATCGTGAAGAGAGTAGACTTCGGAATGCCATATTTCTGTGCTATCTTCGTCTTGGAAATTGTTTTCTTATCCACTTGCTGTATAATCTCATAATTTTTCATTAGCGACAAGCTGGCTCGCTTTATACTCATTTTCACGAATCCACGAGTCCGTGAAAATTGAAAAACGAGTCACAATCGTCAAACGGGACCGGGACCGGGACGGCAATAGACGCGCGCGTAGATGCTATCAGGTGATGCGCGCAGTTTACCGGTATTGGCTAGCTTGGACAGTCTAGAGGGGTGGTATCTATTTTTAGCCGTCTTTTGTATGCCTGCCTGCTTACAGTACAGCGCTCGCCAAGTTAATGTGAACACACAGCGCCCAACAAAGTGTAGCAGACTTGTTTTTCAGCCGATTTTACTCAAATTTTCGACTTTATCTGCTCATATTTTTCACGGTTTCTCAAAAAACGGTCGTATAAACGGAATGGACGCATCAGAGGGGGGTCGCATCGACGGGATTCTACTGTACATGGATGAGTCGTACATATTGTCGTCTCAAGTAAAAAATAAAATGTGGAGTGACATGTCCTCAAATGGTTTACTAGTGCCAGTCGCGAAGGGTCAAAGATTAATAATGATTCACGCAGGTGGCGAAAAAGGTTTTATCCCAAATGCTCTTGCAATGTAGAAGTCGCACCAGGCAACGGGGGATTATTACAAAAACATGAATAATGATAATTATGAAAAATGGCTCACCGAATAATTATGTAATACCAAATCTTCCTTCAAACAGTGTTGTTGTGATAGATAATGCTCCCTATTACAATGTAAAAATAAATAAAAAGCCTACCTCTAGCTCGACAAAATTGGAAATGCAGCAGTGGTTAAGTAAGGAGAATATTTCCTTTACTAGCGAAATGCTCAAACCAAACTTGTATAACCTCATAAAGAAGCACAAACCTTCGCAAGTGCAGTACTCGGCAGACAGACTATTGGTAAATAGTGGCCACACATTACTTCGTCTGCCCCCTTATCATCCGGATTTGAATCCGATAGAAAGTACGTATATGGGCTAAAGTTAAAGGAGAAGTCGCTTCAAGATATGTTACTTGCAATTTGGCAAATGTAAAAAAACTTTGCGAGGAGATGTTTAACTGAATGGGTTCAGAAGATTGGATACCGATTTGCAATCACGTCAAGACACTCGAGAACAAATACTGGGATAAGGATGTGCGTTTTGACATTGAAATTGATAAAGTGATTTTTTAGTTAGGAGATGTAATCAGTGACAGCAGAGATGTTTACACATCAGACTCTTCAGATGGAACAGTCAGTGGCGTTGAAGAACTGAGGTAGTGCTTGGAACGTCAGTTGTAAGTGGTCAATGTTTTCTGCTTTTCTCTACCTGCTGTGCAAGGTCACCGTATCTGCTTATACCCCCTCCTCATCCACCCGACCCCCCATACGTGTTGCAGTCCCTACTCCTCATGTGTGACGTAGCTCAAGCTCGGAGTTATATTGCGCCTAGTGTAGCTCTTATTAACTTTATCTCTAGTTATGCACTCATTTTAGTTATTTACGATGGCCACGTAACTAGTTTTGAAAATATATGTATAGTATATAAAAACTAGTGGTGCACCGATATGACTTTACCGATTACCGATTATGAGAGCAATAATCGGCAGATACCGATTCAGTTACCGATTATAATGAACAAATTTTTTTAAGTGTAATAATGCACACAAATTTTTTTATTCCCATTTGAATTTAATAACAAGATTAGGTAAAATTGAGAATACAGTTAAAATAACAGTAGTGGTGCACCGATATGACTTTACCGATTACCGATTCGATTACCGATTATGAGAGCAATAATCGGCAGATACCGATTCAGTTACCGATTATAATGAAGAAATTTTTTTTTAAGTGTAATAATGCACACAAATATTTGTTATTGTAAACAACTTGAACTAGTCTAATAATAGTAATTTACAATGGGTAAGTTTTTGTTGCAGAAAACTAGCATTATTATCGACTATCACATAAGGTTGCATCAAGAAATTACAGTTTAGCAATGTAAACATGCTGCTTTATTTTGTTCACTTGAGTTTATAGAAAAATGTTTCCACACTTCATTTTTTTCCTCCCTACTCGCCATCTCACTATAATTATATAAAAATGACTAAGAACCAATTCTAGCACATGTGATTTTATTTATGTTAACTGTATATATAAAATTATAAATACTTTTTCACTTTTCACGTCACATACAAATAACACAACAACGGATAATGTTACCAAAGACGCCCATAACGAGTTGGTAAAATGCAGTGATAAACTATAAAAGGTATCGGGACCACAATATTGAACAACTACTACGACTCGAAAAGATTGATTGTCATAGAATCCACTGCATCTGTTCGTGGTATTTTGATTGCGTGACATCTATTTTACGTCTCTGGCTATAGGTAATGAACAAGGCCACTAAACAAACAAAAGACGAAACGTAAATAAACGTGTAGGAAAAATGTATTTTTTATTGTTCGAGGCAATGAGATTTATTAAACTTAACGAAATATCTGTAATTATGATATGACGGAGTTAGATGAATTTTGTAATATATACAAATATTACGGTATGTCGTCCTAAAATCTGTAACAAAATATTACACGGTAAAAACCTACTTAATTACGCCGGGACGTAAATAATCGGCAAAGTAATCGTTAAAATAATCGCCGATTACGATTAATCGGGAAGTACCCATTATCGCCGATTACGATTCATCGGTATCCGCATCGGTGCACCACTAAATAACAGTGTAAAAATATATAAAATACACTATTAAGTCATTGCAAAGTGTAAATTAAAATTAACTTCTAGTCATATTTGTTATTGTAAACAACTTGAACTACAGTTAATAATTGTAATTTACAATGGGTAAGTTTTTGTTGCGGAAAACTAGCATTATTATCGACTATCACATAAGGTTGCATCGAGAAATTACCGTTTAGCAATGTAAACATTGACGCGTGCCCGCCCTTCCTATATTAAATATCACGTTACTTTACGTGATAATTAAACCCAAAAATAGTTTTAATAAATTCAGAAGCAATTCAGGGAAAAATGTATTTCGGCAATAGGCCTACTCACGTAATATGCGGCGACGAATCTGTGCGACGTCGTAGGTTATAAACAAAACAACGAACAATAGAATAATTCATTAAAGCAACCAACCATCTTCGCCCTTTATTTTTCACGTCGCTATAACCAGACATATTAATGCACTTCAGAATATAATAGTAAATACTAAATATGGACGAGTTGTGTAAACAAATGTATATTTTTCTCTTGCCACAGCTAAACATGTACATTGTGACGCCATCTTGTGAACGGCGATCTACCAACTGTATTTATATTTTATAAAAGTATAAATTTAACTAATTAAGTTGTGAAAGAAAGTTTAAATACTTTTTAATACCTAGGATTGAATATGTATGTATGTACATATAATTATTCATGCCACATTTATCTTTTCTTTTTAATTATTGATATCTAGTTTATACTTCCACCACCAGGGCAGGGAAATTTCGGCGAGATTCGTGCGCGCGCATCTCATCCCTTCCAAAGAGGAGTTAGTTCGCCCCTCCCTTTCTTTTCTTCGTTCCCGCGCATTTCTCCCTATATAAAGGCGAGGTCATCCACCTGAAGTCAGTTGATCGGCCTGTTATGACGCAATAACTGAGTGGACTGTATACGAAAATAAATAGCGATGCCATTAAAACGAAACAAATTAACAGTGAGGCTACACCATTGTACTACTCACCGCCATGATGATAATATAACTGACTTCCAGCCGGAAGTCCAGGGCTGCCAACTATTGGCAGAGGAAGCTTGCGCATGGTTGCCACTACACAGCAGCGCGGGAAATACAAACTTGAAGTGTCTCTTATATGTTGAGGTCTAACCAATGTTGTTAGCACAAATTACCAGCACTAATACGGTCTGAACATTAATGTTACTAACACAAATTATATACACTAATACACAGTCTGAACATTCCGCCCACCTTGAAATGTCATTTCAACACAATGGTAGAGGACAGAGCTTGACCACTGGGCGTTTGAGAGATCCAGTGGTGGTGCGCACAGTAGCCACTTGTGTCACATCATCCTTTCCAGGGTGAAGGTCCTGGATACGCCCCAGGCGCCACTGTAGAGGTGGTGATCTCTCATCCTTGAGCAACACAAGCTGATGGGGTACAAGAGGCGTTGCGGGTTTGTGCCACTTATTTCGCTGTTGCAAAGTGTGCAAATAGTCTCTGTGCCAACGATGCCAGAAATCCTGCTGTAACCGCTCCACAAGCTGCCAACGATTTAGATGATTTAGTGGAACACACTGGAGATCAGGCTCTGGCAATGCTACCAATGGTTCCAATGTCAAGAAATGACCAGGAGTCAATGCGTTGACGTCATTGGGGTCGCTGCTCAATGGACACAACGGCCGGGAATTCAAGGTGGCTTCCACTTGGACCAGTACACTGTACAACTCTTCATATGTCAACACCTGCTCACCAATCACTTTCTGAAGATGGGTTTTGAACGACTTGACTCCAGCCTCCCAGAGGCCTCCGAAGTGAGGAGCAGCAGGTGGGTTGAAGTGCCATGTAATACCGAGCTGAGACACGACATCTGTGATGGCTTGTTGATGAACAGGTGACGACACTAGCTGTTGAACTTCCTTGAGGTGATTGTGTGCTCCAACAAAGTTTGTGCCACAATCTGAGTAAATGTCTGAAGATCTCCCTCGTCTACCAATGAAGCGCTTGTAAGCAGCAAGAAATGCCTCGGTGGATAAATCAGAGGCAAGTTCAACGTGAACGGCTTTGGTAGCACAGCATACAAAAATGCAAAGGTAAGCCTTCAGGATGGGTGCCCTGCGCAATCTAGCAAGTTTGATGGGAAATGGTCCAGCATAGTCGACTCCTGACTTAGCGAAGGGCTTGATCTGCTGAACCCTCATGGCTGGAAGATCTCCCATCTTGGGTTGAGCAAAGGAGGGCCTTTGCCTGAAGCAGCGCAAGCAAGTACGCAGTAAACGAGTAATGGCATCCTTGTCACCCAAGATCCAAAACTGTTCTCTCAGAATACCCCTGAGTATCTGAACTCCTGGATGGTTATTTTTGTCGTGATAATGGCGTATGATGAGATCAGTCAGAGGATCGGATTTTGGCAGAAGCACCGGATGCTTGTGCTCGAATGGAATTGTAGCTTGAGGCAGTCTGCCGCCCACCCTAATCAATCCATGATCATCCAAAAGGGGTACTAACTTTCGAATCCGGGAAGAAGTGCAACGAGCTCTTCTGAGAGCATCAATGTCTTTCTGGAATGAGCTAGATTGTGTGCGAAGCAGCCAAAGCCTTAACGCATGATCCAATTCCAAGGGTGTAAGGCTCCCAAATACGCGTGCTGAGTGGGAAGTACGCACATTGTGAACAAAACGCAGCATAAATGCTGTGACCCTCAACAACTTGGTAAGACGGCTGAATCTGGTCACCAGCTGTTCTATGTCATGATTATGGGTCATGGCTTCCAACGTCACAACCTTGTGTTCCAGAAGGACTGGGTCCGCTTCAACAGCATGTTGGGATTTTAAAGGCCAATACTGAGTTTGTTCTTGTAACCATACTGGCCCTGTCCACCACAAGTGGTGGTTTAGCAACTGAGTAGGTAGGAGGCCACGGGAGGCACAGTCCGCCGGATTGTGCTCGGATGGTACATGTCGCCACCAGGATGAGGATGTCAGGTCTTGAAGCTCACTTACTCGGTTGGCCACGAAGGTTTTCAGCTGGTGTGGGGAGGAGTTGATCCAGGCCAAAACGACTTGAGAGTCCGTCCATGCTGTAACTGATGACAAACTAAACTCCTTTTGATAAGTTGTAACGACACGTTTGAGCAGGCGCGCCAGCAATAAGGCACCACACAACTCCAGGCGAGGCAAAGACTGGACCTTGACTGGTGCTATTTTCGACTTTCCGATTAGCAAATGGGTGTTGATTTTGTTGTTCGATTCTATGATACGTAAGTACACCACAGCAGCAAAGCCGGTCTCAGAACTATCCAAAAAACCATGGATTTCATAAACACACCCCTCAGACCCTTGTATGTGACGAGGAATAGCAAGAGCTGTGAGGCAAGGGAGCTCCTGTTTGAATTTCTGCCAACGGTCTGCCAGTTCAGATGGATGATCAGCGTCCCAGTCAATAGTTTGCAGCCAGAGAATCTGCAGCAGATGTTTGGCGAACATTAACAGAGGGCAAAGCCAACCAAGTGGGTCAAATATTCTAGCAATCGTTGAAAGGATGGTTCTTTTTGTGGCATGGTTGGAACTTTCTTCAATCTTGTACGCAAATGTATCTGACCCTGGACTCCACTGCAGTCCTAAGACTTTGATAATAGCCTGACAATCAGGATCAAAGCTCAACATCTGGGGTGTTTCAACATCTTCATGTGGAAGCCAGTCCAGAAGTGCGGGGTGATTGCTCATGAATTTCCGTAGTTTAAAGCCACCTTTGGCAAGACAAGAAAGAAGTTCCCTTTGAACATCCAGTGCTGAATCAATGGAACTCGATCCTGTGACCACATCGTCCACATAAATGTCAGATAACAGGACTTTAGATGCGAGAGGAAAGGCTGCAGCCTCATCCCTAGCCAGCTGCTGTATTGTACGAAGAGCTAGGTAGGGGGCTGCAGATACTCCATAAGTAACTGTTCTCAAGCGAAAGTCTTCAACAGGATCAGTGTCACAGGACCGCCAGACAATGCGTTGGTAATCCTGGTGCATTTGATGGATAGAAATTTGTCGGTACATCTGTTTTATGTCCGCAGTGAATACTATCGCATGTGACCGAAAGCCAAGCAAAACATCAATTATTTCTCTCTGTAGTTTGGGACCAGTAAGCAGGCAGTCATTCAATGACCTTCCAGTAGAGCCCTTAGCGGAGGCATCAAACACCACACGTAACTTGGTGGTCGAACTGTCAGGTTTAACTACAGCGTGGTGAGGAATGTAGTATGCTGGAACTGAATGAATTTGTTCTGGAGGAACCTTCTCCATGTGTCCTGCAACCAGATAGTCCTTCATGAAATCCGAGTACATTGCTGATACATCTGGGTTCCCTTTAAGGCGCCTCTCCAAACCAAGCAGGCGATTTATGGCTTGAGCATGAGTGTCTCCCAACTCAGGGGATGTGTCGAATGGCAAACATACACTGTAGCGCCCATCCTCCATGCGCTTGTGAGATTCAACAAACATTCACTCACAACGCATATCTTCAGGTGAATGATGCTTAATGGTGGGGTACTCCTCAACTTCCCAGAATTTCTTCATGACTTCTCCCAATGGAGGGGAGGAACAGAACAAAGAGACTGTGAAGGATTGTGAGTCCGCAGGAGCTGGTTTAGAGGGTACCCTTCCCATCAAGATCCAGCCAAACACTGAATCTAAAGCAACAGGGGGGCCTTCCATGCTGCCACCCGTAACCAATAGGGGAAACACATCTGCCCCGATAAGCAGGTCGATGGGGCCAGGCGCATCAAATGAGGGATCCGCCAACTTTAAGCTAGAGACTGCCTTGCGGACACTGGGCGACACCATTATGCTGGGTAAATTACCAGTTATACGTGGAAGAATAAAGACATCAATAGCAAACTGAGGACCAGTGCTACCAACTGGCATAACTACAACTGAAGCACTGGCCTTGGCAACGTTCACCTGAGTGCCTGATAACCCACTGACTGGCACTTGGGTTCTCTCACGATGTAGCCGCAACTTCTGCATGCAGTGCTCAGTAAGGAAACTAGCCTGACTTGCTGTGTCCAACAAGGCCCTAACAACACATGGATTACCTGCAGCATCTAAAATCTGCACCTGAGCTGTTGACAACAGAACAGTGTGATCAGCTCTCGCAACAGCTGACGTGACTGAGGAGACTGCGGATACAGTTTCTCCAGAAGACGTTTGGTCTGCATCCGAAACTTGTGCTACTTTGTCATGAACATGATCATTTACAAAATGCAATAAGGTGTGATGTCTATTACCACATTTATGACACGAGAAAGTAGACGAGCAATTTTTCGAAAGGTGTGTTTTACCAAGGCAGTTTAAACACAACTTCTCTTTCTTCACGACAGCAAAACGATCCTGAGGGTTCAGTTTATGAAAGTCGGGGCACTGGTGCAACATATGAGATGCACTGCACATACAGCAAGACTGCGTTGAAGTAAGGAGAGCATTTGTACGATACTGAGATTGAGTCGGGTATTTCTGCTTAAAGGGCTGTCTCCCCAAAGTGTTAGTACGAGATGTACCACTGACTACTTCCTGGGCCCTACAGTGTTTTTCCAGAAATGCACAAAAGGAATTAATGTTGGGAAACTCACGACCTAATGTCATCTCCCACTCTACTCGAAGCTTAGAGTCTAGGCGCTTGCTCAGTATAGGGAGCAGGATCATGTCCCAATGGTTTACCGGGGCCTGCAATGCCTTAAGTGCTGATATATTTTCAGAAATGACTGTCAACAGCCGCCGTAAAGAACTTGGTGAGTCTACAGAGGCTGCAGGTGCCTGTAGTAGGGCCTCAACATGTGCCGACACAATCAAACGTTTGTTCTCATAGCGTTCCGTGAGCAAGTTCCAAGCTACTTTAAAGTTTGCCTCTGACAAAGGTAGCGACTGAATCATCCCAAGCGGATTGCCCACGAGAGCACCCTTCAGGTATGCCAACTTTTCTACAGATGACAAAGCAGTGTTGTCCGAAACTAATGTGGAAAACAAATTGGAGAAATTCGACCACTGCTGCGGGGTTCCGTCAAAGCTGGGAAGTGTGATTTTCGGTAATGCAACATTTAACTTACGGAGTTCTGAAGCACTGCCTTCAGGCCCGGGTGATAACCCAGGCTTCGTGTTCACAGAGTCGACGACGGCCATGACTGTGTAATACTGCTCTTCAAAGTCTACCAAACGTCGCTGATGCTGTTCACTGTTGAAATTCTTCCTTTTGTCCGACGAAGCTTCCACCTCGATGAAATCCGCTTCATAGGAGCGCTTCACTTCCGGCAAGTCACGCACACTGGCAAGAAGC
This sequence comes from Bacillus rossius redtenbacheri, assembly GCF_032445375.1. Lineage (NCBI taxonomy): Eukaryota > Metazoa > Arthropoda > Insecta > Phasmatodea > Bacillidae > Bacillus > Bacillus rossius. The sequence goes on from NC_086332.1 coordinate 77,816,313, forward strand.
AATGGCACCTTGGTCGCGTCACTCGCTGCCGCTTTTGCTAAGTCACACGCACGTTTCACCCGTCCCTCGGCTAATTGCAGCCGCAAACCCAACGCTTTAAGTTCACTCATGCTGAAGCTATTTACGAGATTTCCTGCTATAACCTCAAACTTGCTTACGCGAACACGCGGTAATTAATGCACGAACCAAAAAAAGTTACTCCGTTCGTGCAGCAAGGTACAACACAATCCGACCAACGTACAAGGGCTAATAGTCATTTCACTGCCCGTAACGTATTTCACTGAACAAAGGCGGTCCCGGACACAATAAGCAATATTCACGCACGTGTCACGTATCACAAACAAATCTCGAAAACCGGCAATTTTAACACCAGAACTATCCGGCCTAGATGGACCAAAATGTTATGACGCGATAACTGAGTGGACTGTATACGAAAATAAATAGCGATGCCATTAAAACGAAACAAATTAACAGTGAGGCTACACCATTGTACTACTCACCGCCATGATGATAATGCCTTCCAGCCGGAAGTCCAGGGCTGCCAACTATTGGCAGAGGAAGCTTGCGCATGGTTGCCACTACACAGCAGCGCGGGAAATACAAACTTGAAGTGTCTCTTATATGTTGAGGTCTAACCAATGTTGTTAGCACAAATTACCAGCACTAATACGGTCTGAACATTAATGTTACTAACACAAATTATATACACTAATACACAGTCTGAACATTGACCATATTCCTGTTGTGGAATATTGTGTGGCGTTAAATCCTGACAACAGCAATTTTTGCTTAATTTGTGTTTTTTGTCATTTGTGTTTTTTTGTAGTTTTCTTCTGCAGACATGCATGTGCTAAGCAATGGCAAGTTTAAAAAAGTTTTTTTTTTTTTTAAAAGGAAAGATTTCCTCCTTTAGTATTACCATCTAGGAAATTATAGGGTTAAAATCTTTTAAATTGAGAAAATATTTATCAATTTACTGTCAACATTTTTCCATTATTTAATTCGCTAAACAATACACTTTTCCTTTACTTCAAAGGCTTTCACATCTACTGAGTTTTCCAGAATCCAGTAGGAATAAAAAATAAAATACTGAATTTTGAAAGATCTCATAAACTGGAATTGTTAATAGTTATATTGTACTAATTCACTTGACACAAATGACTAACTTGTTGAAGACATAAACTTTAATATAATGCTAATGGTTCATTAACATAAACACTAGGAAAATAAAATTAATACAACAGTTCTTGAAAATTTATGCAATTTTCGAATTTGGCACAATTTTTAAGGACTGGCCTCAACTTAAAAATTATGAAGTGTGAACTTGACTTGACCAGACCCCAATATTGGCAGACTCGTCCATCTCTAATTTAAATTAAGTTAAATAATTAAATTACGTTTATCCAACAAAAGATACCTAATTCAAATGCATCAAATGAGAAACCATAGTAATTAAAAAGATTTAAATAAATTAATTGGATAAATACATGACTGATAGAACAACACCTTGACTAACTATGAAAACCTCTTAGTTATTATTGAAACCAATGTTAATTGAATTAAAATGATCCTATATAAAATTCCAATTAATTGGAAATAATCAGATCATATGGGAATCGCCTGATATATCGGGAATTGCCCGTTTGGTCAGGAATCACTTATTATTCAGCAATTGCCCTATTATTCAGGAATCCTCTGGTTAATCAGACAATTTTTATATGAGGATTGACAGATTGGCTGTAATGTTCTTTTTAAAATAACAAGTTAATCCAAATTAAATTTCAAAACAATTGGATTCTGAATCCTTCAATACCATTAGAATCAATGAAATTGGCAGGTTCCATAATCGGAACCGTAATGCAACACAAGATTTAACTAAAGGGAAAGAATGTGGATGATAGTAAAATTCATGGCAGTCCGTTATGTGTACTTATGTAAAAATTGCCAATATTTTTTTTGTCTTCTAGCGGTGTGAGAATCCTTTTTTTTTTATCGTGAGGGAGAAAGTATGTATGTATTATTATCTACCAGTTAAATGTATCATGGTCTGACGTAGCTTGCTGATAGTGAGGAAGTTATTTTTAGCCCAAACAATTGCATTAATTTTGACTGGAAGTATGTTCTGCTTTAAAAAAAAAACCTTCAGAATCTTCAAACATTTTTTTATATTACCAGCAGTGGAAGAATATTAGGTAGTATTCAATTCATATGTGGTTTTCCAAAGTTTGCACACTTCTATCTTTACTTGTATAGCCACCTTTCACCCCTGTTCTTTACTCTGATCCGGTGTTGTTTCCAACGTGTGGCTGTATCAGCTGATTCAACCAAGGGTGTGCCACAGCCCCAGTCCCCTCCTCTTCACTGTGCTGCCACGACCCCCGTCCTTGTCTCTCCACAAGCCCGCACCGCGCTGCCCATGTGCTGCTGAATCAGTGTTGTGTGTGCGACCGTGTGCAGGAGCCGAGCCAGCAGGCACCCGCTGCCCCCAGGATAGTGATAGCGTCCCCGGGTCCCAGCCCTGCGCCGCGGCCGGTGAGTGCATTCTCAAGGTCATCTGTGTCGGCAACCATAGCTCATACTCGATCATCCTCTTTGAATATAAAATTGTGATTATTTATAATGACATTTGTGTAAGAGATGGTGCAGTATCCTGTGAATGTAATGAAAAGTATAGCTGTAAGTATTGCTGACACAGCTAATGTTGGCTTATTGGTAAAATTACATGAAGTAGCATACTTAAAAGTACTGGTCACAAAGTCCAAGAATAAACTGTAATGGTGCTGGAGATCATTAAACTTAAATTTCCAGCAATTTTTGCTAAATTTTATATATATATATATTTTTTTTTTGAAATCTCACTTCAGTTGCATGTTAAATAATTGTGCACTTAAAACGTGTGGAAACCATCCCTAAAAAGGTTTTAATTTCTAACATAGAAATATGTACGTTTGTGGCGATGAGCTGTGATAAAAAAAAAATGAATTTTTTATTAAAAGAACAAAGAACTTGAAAAAGTCCTGAAATTTTTTCACCAAATATTTGTAGACACCTTGAGTAAGTACATTTCAACACTTGCAAGAGCTATGCTTGAACATGAAGAAGTAACAACAACTATGTGGATGAGAAGCCAATGATATCTCCACGATAGGGAATATGCATAAGAACGAACACAGGCAATGCAGCTCAGTTAAGAGAGGGTTATTATCCTAAACATGGACTTAGGCTTTGATTTTGGTGTATGTTTGCTACTTAGCTTGGATGTTATTCATTCACCAGTTTCGAAGTAATGTTTGTTTATGACTAGAGGACAAGAATCTTTGCTGGTTCGTTTGGTAACAAACTAGACTTGAAGCAATTAGTATACATTTGCATTACTTTAATGATTGGATCAAAGTTCCCTTGATAAACTCTGGATGACCCTGAGCTAGAAATAAAACACGAGATACTTGTTAACCCAATCACTTGCTAAGTTCAAAGGATGATAAGCTTCTGGCCTTATAATCAGCCTATGAACTCACTAGAGTGGTTCAGCTAAGTTTACAAATGTGGAGCAGGAATTATGTGGGAAATAATCTACATATATCACATTATAACTACGTATTGCTGTTGGAAGCAGCATCTCTGTGTTGAACATGAGACATCACTTTATAGATAACTCAGGATTCCTGTGTTTATCACTTTTTGCTGTGGTGATCAATCTGCATTGTCATGTTGATCACTTGTCACTACACTGTGATGGTCACTCTTCTTTGCCATGTTGATCACCTGTCAATGTGGGGATCACTGTGTTTGCTGTGGTGATCACTGTGCATTGCCATGTTGATCACTTCTCACTGTGGTGATCACTGTGTTATTGCCATTTTGATCACTTGTCGCTGTGGTGGTCACTCTGTATGGCCATGTTGATCACTTGTCGATATGGTGATCACTGTTTGCTGTGGTGATCACTCTGCAAGGCCATGTTTATCACTGCATTGCTGTGGTGATCATTGCATTTATGTGTTGGTCACTTGGCAATGCTGTGGTGTTGCAGGGGCCGCAGCAATGCAGTGTGATGAGTGGGTGAGTGTGACACGTTCCTAAATCATGGCTCGGCGTGTGTCTATTGCTAGCTTGGATGTGTGTATGTATGTTGTTGGTGCATGCCGGTATCCTCCTTGATCTTATTCATCAGTAACGCTAGTGTGTCAGTCTTTTTTTCTTAAGTATTTGTTGAAAACTAACACTTTGTGTTGGTGCATTTTGTAGCGAAACAACTGGTTTTATTTCTGAATATCCTTGTTACAAATGTTTGTTAGTTGTCATAATCATTGCTATTTATTTTATTTTGTTGTAGTTAAATGATGGAATTGTCATTCCACTTAAGAATTTTTTTATTTATATTATGAAGCATATTACCTTTACATTTGTAGTTCTTTACTGATAAAAATGTTGAAAATCTGAGCTGTATTATCATTTTTTATAGTCATTTGATAATTTCAAATAAAATGAGTTAAGGCAAACTTGTGTCATTTTATTGTTGTTTTTTTTTTACCTTACAAAACCACCAACCATGTGTAGTCTGGTTACAAGGAGTATGTAGTGTCATGTTTTTGCGTGAAAACTAATTTAGTATTTTTTGTAATATTGAATCACCTTACATTAAAGTAACATATTTCTTATGAGTTATGACATAAGGTATGTGTGTGATGTGACAATACACAGGGTCAAATAGATCATATTTTAAAGTACAGTTCTTCATTAATGCATCAGTTATTAAATTGCATTGCATTGTGCCCATGATTGGTTTAAAGAGTAATTACATGAGATATCTGGGGATTTGGTTCACAACTATGCATAACAGCAATACAAAATTGTTTCATAGATTGAACAGTGAATGTTTAAAATGACAGCAACATCACATATTTTATCTTTTTCACTTAGGTAATTTCACCATGTTCAAAAGTTTATCTTTATTCTTCAAGTAACTAGACTAAGAGTGGTAAAATTCCAAAATCCTTGACACTTATCAATTTTATTTGCTACCTTTGACACTTTTTAGTTTTTACTGACATTAATTTTTGCTGACAATGTTGTCACAAAATTTTATATAGTGACATGACCATGAAATGCACTACACACAACACAATGGTCTGCGAACTAGTTGAATAACATTCAGTTGTTGGACTGCTTTCTCGTTCCTACAGGTTATCCCGTATACTAAGGTATTATTGTTTATTATGTTTTTTTTGATAAGTAATTAATATCATGTCATGTTAAAGGCTTATTGTTTCAAATAATTACACAAATATTATACATATGTTATATTCATTCAGTTCAAATAGAGAAGCTGTCTTTTTTTTTAATGAGTATATATTAAAACTATTTTTTATTAAAGAATGAAAAAAAAATGTAATATTTTACTTCCGATAAACCTATTAAATTTTTATAGTAAAATAACAGAATTGGTGTATAAGATTTAACCATACTATTTCAGAGCATTGTAAAATATATATAAAATTTATGGATATCATGGTACCTACATGCATAATGTCTAAAAGTCTAAGTTAATTGTGAATAAACAAAACAGTCAAGTGGCAGTCTTCAGTATCTCTTGTGCTGCTAACAAAACTATTCCTCAGAAAAGGTTACGTACCCTATCTACAGAGAAGTATTATCATTTGTATAAATGTAGTCAAAAATTATATTCTGGTTGTCCAGCAATTATTAATACTACATATTATGTATTGATTTTAATGTATTCTACTTGTATGTTTGTAGCTGTCATCTTTTTTTTTTTTTTTTTTTTTTTAAATGTTGCATGAGAGTTTACAAGCATTTAATTAAATGTTAATTGTTCACTTTATTATTGTATTACTACAAGTTTCTCTGAGACTATTTAGTTTTATTATTTTTTGTACTGTAATGTTAAAGAAGAAACACTTTGAACTTTCCATTTTTTGTAATGATGATGCATTTTGAAGTGTTAGTCTTTCTGTATGTGTAACATTTTGTGTAGGTAGTTAATCTTAAAATGTATTTTTGTATTTGATTGTTTTTTGTAGTTATCTGTTAGTTACCATCAATTGAGAGACTAATTTGCTGTATTGTTTTGCTTGCAATATTTGCATGAATTCCATACTAATGGTTTTAGATATTTTATAATAAATATTGAAATTCTTACCAACTACATTTTATTGTGCAGTGTTTGATATTTTTGGATGAATGTGGCTGTTCCCGGATAGTAATAATAATAATAATAGATCCTTATCCATTAATAAGAATAGATCCTTATCCAATGCGGTCTTGCCCAAAGCCGCTGCAGGCGATAAAATCAAGACGTAAATGATATAAATATTTTTTCAGCTCTCTTGCAACTTGGTGTATTAATGAAGAAAATGGTTTTCAGCAGTCTTTTGATAAGTGGTGACATTGTCTTCACAATTAATTTTACAATTTTTTTGTGTGCTCATCTTGAAGCATGATCAATATAAAAAATGAAGATGCATAAAAAAAGTAAACAAAATAACAAATTCAATAATTATCATATTTGTACTCGTATAATGAACAGGAATACATACTGTATAAAAAGCCTTTCATGAAAGAACGCTACACAGATTTAAAAGTATTGTTTGAACTATTGTAAAGTCAGTAAAAACTTCTAATCTTTTAAAGGATACAGTTTGCTAATGTGTCATCGTTCAGAAACAGTCTGAATTTTTGCTTTCTAACAGCAGTAGCCGCCGGCTTGATGGTGTGATGCGTTAAACTGAGAATTACACTTGTCTCTGTGAGCTGAGCATCCAAAAGTTCTTTACTCAAAGTTATACACATATACAAGGGGCATGTCATATATACACTAGAGTCCCGTTATAGCGAGGTGTCACGGTTCCGGGTTTGATCCTCGCTATAACCGAATTGGACAAATTTTGGCCCCCAAAAAATAAAAATTAACCGAAAATAGCATAAAAATTGTGTTTAAACCTGTATAATTGGAAAATAACAGGTTATATTAACGAAATCTTAATTTCTGTGAGCAGACGTGTGAATTCTCCTTAAAACGATACCCCATAAATACGGATGCGATCACCGATTGCGTCAAAATAACCAGAATACCCTACCACGCCACGTAAGTATAGCATCTCAGCCCGCGGCCGACGCAGCATTGTCCTGCTATCTAGTGTCGACGCGGGCTGTCTGCTGGCGGCCATGTTGGTTCGGGATGTAGCTAACAGATGGTGCTAGTGTAACGCGACAATTTATTTCCTTACAAAATAGCAGGAGTGCGGCTGCGGCAACGCACGTACGCCTCAAAAGAAATAGTCGCTGGAAAACTATACTTTTTTCATTTAAAGAAACCTGTCAACTTTTTTAGAAAATAAATTTGGGATTAAAAAACTCAAAACATCAGCACCCCTTTCCCGGACAAATATCCCAACAACTGACCGAAACAAAAGTTACAAGCAAACTGTCCTAGCGATTCGGAAATAAAAACGGTTGTGCCTACTAGAGGTGTAAAAGTAACGAAAAAATGCGTACCCGTATGTATTCGTTACTATAACAATTAGTACTCGTTACTATCGTTACGTTACTCGTTACTTCTGATACCGCATAATTTGCTATGTTATGTTGCAGCAACGAATCCAGTCGTATTGCGTACGCGTATGACGTCGCGTAAATAATAATAAATAGAATATAAACAATTAATAGTTTTTGTTAACCAAGAAACAATTAAATCTCATTAGAGCGGCTTTTTAATATTATCTCTTTTAAGATAACAAAAAAAAAACGTGAAAATATACGCGATTATAAAAACAAAAACATACATATTTCTAATTTGTAAAAAATACTTTCTTACGTTGTTTCTGTTCCAATATCAAACTTTGTCTACACACTGCACAGATAACTAATGGAAGTTTGATAAAATAAAGAAAGGACTGGATTCTATTTTTAAAGCCACGCACTTAGGTGGCGACTGCACGGCTGAAGAATGTGACAGGCGTCAACGGCAAGATGTCTAGTGGCGAGCGAGAGGGGTGGAGATAAAGAAGACAAATAACAAAAGCGCGCTTCAAGCCATCACGCCGTAAATTCCTCAAAAATACCTCGTTATAGCCGTGTTCTCGCTATTACCGTGCTCGCTATAACGAGATTCTACTGTATATGACAAATATGATACATTAACACATGTCATGATATGAATAGCTTATTAAAATGTCATTGTTTTAAGTGATGTAATCATATATTCACATATTAACGTGAAGACGTGACGAGTAGTTTCAGTAATGTCGACTGTTGCGCTGATAGTTCTGAGGAGCATCACTGTGTGTTGTGAGACTAGAATGATTACTGAGAACAGAGGTGTCTCTAGCTTTGTATGTTGTGTGTTGTGGGAGAAGTTACATTTTGGTGTGTCATCCAATTAATGTGTTCTCTAAACAATCTTTGTGTCTGTGCAGTAGGACAGCATTATAAATAGAGTATCTAACGTTGGTAATATTCCAGCATAATCCAAAATATTCAGATGAAAAAGTTTATTAATGAAGATATTTAAAATTACTAACATAAACAAAAATATCTACCTACAAATTTTTTATGTCGTGTTTTAAATAAATTATAAAATTAATAATCAGAGTAATTAAAGGTACAGGAAATTTTTTATTTTATTTGTTAAATATAAATGAAAATCTCTGCCGAACATTTTGAAATGAATGATAAAGTGTAACTGTTATTGATGGAAAATACATGGCTATTGTCATAAGTAATTTCTATTTCTATCAGTAATAATTAAGACAGTTTTTATGGTTTTATTTTTAGGCTAATTTTGTTTTTAAAACTGGAGATTCAGTGTTATTGTTTATATTTTTTATGAATTCAGTTTATTCTTAAAGATAGCATATCATTAAAAGAATATGACACTTAAATTATCTTTGAAAGATTTGTGCAATGGGAGTGCATGACTTGAAAGCTTTTGGACATACGCCATTGCTAAGCACATGAAGAAAACAACTATAAACCCAAAAGACAAAAACACAAATTAAGCAAAAAATTGCTGTTGTCAACAGGATATAAAACACCACATAATATTCCATAACAGGAATATGGTCAACAAACAAAGAAAAACAAAGAAAAATGGACTAACAGAATGAAAAAAAAAAACCCCTCACAAATGATGACAGCACAAAAATATTGAACTCCAAAAAAATTCAGCACAACAGTTGAAATGAGACAAAACGAAAAGACTAAACAAACACAATAGTTTTCCAAAACATAAGAGAACGAAAAAACCCACAAATGATTACATCACAAAAATATTGAACCCAAAAAAAAATAATTCAGCACAACAGTTGAAACGAGACAAAAACACGACAAAACGAAAAGACGAAACAAACACAATAGTTTTCCAAAACAGAAACAAGCGACGTTTCGGGTTGATCAAAGGGATCCACATATTTTTTAATTCAATGCTCTGCTGGCTGAAAATATTTTTATTGCTAAGGTAATAATGAAGGCTGATTCTTTGATTTCCCTTTTTATTTTATCGGGTTCCTATATGAGTGGTGTGGAGTCTTCCCAGAGAATTTTGTGGCTATTTTCCCATGTATGTTCAGCAAGTCTGGATTTTAGGGTTTCACCCTTCTTGCAGTTGTTTTTGTGTTCTTTGATTCGGGTGGATAGAGCTCTGCCAGATTCACCTACATACATGTAATCACATTCACAGGGGATCTGATACACACAGTTGTGGGTTTGTAATTTTTCTGTGGCTGGTTTCACCTTGGTAACAATACTTTTAATAGTAGATTTAGAACGGAATGCTGTTTTAAGTCTATATTTGTTTCCCAGGCGTCTTATTTTTTCTGAAAGCCCTTGAACATACGGAATGACTAGGGTTCCTGCCGGTTTCTCGGTTTCTGTGGATTTTAGTGTTTTGTTGGATTTCATATGCTGTTTGATGGTGTTGACAGGGTAACCATTGGCTATGAGTTCCTTTTTTATATGATTGTGTTCAACCGCAATAGATTTCTCATCAGAACAAATAATCTCAGCTTGGTTGGTTAGTGTGTGAATTATGCCAGTTTTTGTTGTTTTGGGGTGGCTGAATGCAAAATGAAGGTATTGGTCTGTGCGTAGGTTTTTTTTGGGGTTCAATATTTTTGTGCTGTCATTTGTGAGGGTTTTTTTTTTTCCATTCTGTTAGTCCATTTTTCTTTGTTTTTCTTTGCTTGTTGACCATATTTATGTTATGGAATATTATGTGGTGTTTATATCCTGTTGACAACAGCAATTTTTTTGCTTTATTTGTGTTTTTGTCTTTTGGGTTTTTTGTAGTTTTCTTCTACAGACATACATGTTCTTAGCAATGGCGTATGTCCAAAAGCTTACATCAAGTCATGACACATAAATGTTTTATAGTACTTATTACACTTATGAAAAGTGTAATTTTGACTGATAAATGATGCACTTTTACTAACTTCTTGGAACATTAAAAATAAATCTGCAAGTGTTTTTGAGTTTAAAAAATGTAGGTACCAATGTGTAAGTAAAAATATGTTACTACATAATAACAGTTATGAGATACAAAAACACATTTTTTTCCCCCAATCTATTTAGTCCCTACAGTTTGGTACAAACTTCTAAGTTAATTACATTCATTGAATCTATTATTTTCAGAAATTATGTCTTTTTGATTTGAGTTGAGTTTAGATGAATAATGCTGACTAATTTCATGATTTGAGTTCAGTGGCGTAGCCAGGATTTGTGTATGGGGGGTGTTGAGAAGCATGCCCCCCCCCCTTTCCCCCGGTATTAAAGTGGGGGGGTCCGGGGGTGCTCCCCCGGGAAAATTTGGATTTTAAGGTGTAAAATAGTGCTATTTAAGCAGTTTCGGTACTTAAATTTAAATATTGTAATGGTAAAATTTTTATTAATTTTAATTTTAAATTTGTTTGAGTGATGAATAAGAAATTAATTAAAGATTTGGTGCCAAGGGGGGGGGGGGGGGGTTGAACCCCTGAACCCCCCCCTCCTGGCTACGCCCCTGTTTGAGTTGCATTTGGTGCTTCATGATGTACTAATTTGCATTTCAGTGTTATATGGTGTGTTATATGCTTTTCGGGTTTATGTATTTCAGTTACCGCAATTCACCATATAATCTTGTTCCTAGTGATAATGGAACCTGCTGTTTATACAATGTCAAATACATATTCACAATCATGATTTGCTAGGAAAAATGAAAAACTAAAGCCGAAAATAGAAAATAGTAGAAATTTGTAGTTTAGTAACCAGGTTACGAAGAGTACCCAGGTTACAATACATTTTAGTAAATAATAAAAATATGACAGTTGTCAATACACGTTTCCCACTCTTCAGATTTACCATTTAACTTCTGTTACCAATGCAGCCAGGAGCTTATGCAAAATTTCATTTCGATGGTTGGCAATTGCCTCTGCATTTTTTATTTTTTATTTTATTTTTTATTTTTTTGGGAATGACAATTTTATAAATAATTTTTTAGGGTTTTGGGGGAGGAGGGATATATCTGCATATGCCCCTGAATGCAGCTGGTAAACTAAAAGTTATTCTGGCATTAAGGTCAATAATTTTATGCAAATTTGAAGAATTTAAAGCTGCACTCATTTTACATGAGTTGACCATTCTTATGTGCCAGTATTTATGTCACTGTTGCATGATAATGCTCACCTGCCGTTCTTAGGCTGTTGCTTAAAGAATGATGGAAAAAAAAATATTTTTAGAATGAACAGACTAGATTCAGCTTGTTTTTATTTTACCCATGTGTCCACACCTCCCTGTGTTAGTGCTAAATATCTGTTATGCTTTACTTTATGACATGGGCTGATTTTTTTTCAAGTTGCACTGTTTAAGGCAGAATCTGACATGTCATGTTGAATTTTTAATTTTCTCTTCATCATATTATTAGTTTATTACTAAAAGTGCATTTGTTGTTCTCTCAGAAGTATTTTCAATTGCTATTCACTAATGTGATATAATGACAATGAGTGTAAAATGTTGTGCTAGATTTGTGATTATATATTATCAATTGTGCAACTTTTTACACTAATTAAATTACATTTTGTCAATTTCTGCTGAAAATATTTGTGAGAGAAAACATACACATTCAAGTAAGTATCATTTAAACATTTCTGTTTCAGTCAAACAATATTAATGAAAAGAAAATAAACTCAAAATGGCATGTGAGACAGGTTTAAAAGCAACATAGTTAACAGATCTTGTTTTCCAAATTTCATTAATGAAAAGCTGAGCTCGTCTTATTTGCTGTAGTGTCTTGTATGCCAGAAATGTATGAACATTTTCATGTTTTTATAGAACATAAGACAAATGGTAATTCAGATAACTATTGGCAAAAGTTACTTACACATGTTAAATAACATTTCTACTGACTAAGTAATGAGTAATGCTAGTGACAAATTTTTTAACAAATATTGTTTCAAACAGCAATCAATATTCCAATCCTAATTTTTTTCTAAAACATTGTTTGTAACATATGTTTTTAATACAATGTCTGGTGCAAAGCAAGCTAAATGTAGCTAAGGCAGTTTTTTTTCCGAGTGACCTGACTGCTATCACTAGGCAATGCACAGATCTGTCACAGGCCAAGCCTAGCATTGGTATAATGCTCATACAGCCATTCCTTACCATATTGAGTATACAGTTTTACTCATAAATAACATGTTCTTCTCTCTAATGTGTATGAGGTAGGTACCTAAAGTAGCGACATGTTGCATTGACTTGTTTGATGGTGCAGTGACTATAGCGTATCCCAACTAATTGAATCACTGGGAATAAACTTCTAATAATCATCCCTCATCTTCTGGTCTTTGATAGCTTCTATTTACTTTCTTTATCAATGTGCTGGCAGTGGTAATGGTGCTGGTGAAAGATGGTTTGGATCTCCAGGCATCACTACGTGAAGATGACTGTTGCATCGCTAGCTCACCAGCAATTCAACAGTGGTTTTCCACTGCTTTCTGTTATGTGAAACCAAAGAAACAACATAACATTGTGGCCTTAACCAGTGGCGGTCCTATGGGTAGGATGATTGCTGCCCCCTCCCCCCCCTCCTACCAGAGATAGCAAAAAATAGACTTCTCCTGTCCACATTTATTTTTTGTAAAAAAGTATTTTCCATTTTTTTAGTTCTGAGGTACCATTTGTAATTGTTTTTTAAATTTCAGTATTCTTAAAAATTAAATGTAAACATATTTTTATAATCATTTTTAAGACATCAGAAACTCTTTAAAAAAGACTCTTAAGAGGCTATTTTTTCCCCCCTCGAGTTATAGGACTCCTCCATTTAACGGGAAGGGGGCAATGTATTCCACACCAGCCTAAACTCTCTAGTCCGTCCTACCCAAGGTTTGAAACTGGGTTTACCGCTGGCCTAACCTCTAGAACTGAGCTCAGGATCATTGGCACAGCATGAAGTTAGTTTAAAAGTGATGTAGTTTCACAAATTAGGATACACATTTCTAGAGTGAACAAGAAGAAAATGAAGAGAAGTGGTATTAGTTAGATTTTTCAACAAGTTACTAAAGAATCATACTTTTTGTAGTTTATCAGTGGCAAAATGTGTACTTAACAACTTTATGCTGATGTTTATGATATTTTCCATAAACAATTTAGACAGTTTATAAACCTAAAATAGGGACAGAAACACACTGAAGGGAAAAGTAGATATTTTTATAACATAGAAAAACTGTCTTGGAAAAATTATACAAAAAATAAGGTATTTTAGAAATAAATATCATGTTTCCTAATTTGTTAGTTCATCCGGAGATAGCTGTTCATTCTGGGATCATTTATACTTAGGCTTGACTTGTATTTTCAAGGATTACAGTCATGTTTGAAATATCAAAATATTTCCTTATACATTTTAGTAGTAAGTTTCTAGTAAAGGAAAATGAAAATAGAAAATATGTGGAAGAGAGCACGTAATGAAGATGTAGAATGTTAAAAAATGGAAGTTGGTATGAACGGATCTGAATAATTCTCCGACTTCTATCTGCGAAGAAATGATCATTCTTCTGCCTGAAGCATGCCAAACATTTTATATCTTTTTACTCTATACTTAGTCATCAAAACTTTACTAAAAAAAGATTATTTAGTTTTATCTTCAGTTTTTTTTTATACACAATAACTAGTAACGAATGTTTACAAGTGAAAATTTAATATGGAAAAAGCTCATGTTTGTATTTTATTTTTAAAATTTTTTAACTTAATTGTATATTTGAATTTTTCCTACAATTGACTTCAAATACATTATCATAAAATATTTCCAATTTCAAAGGAGAGGCTTTGCCCAAGATACACTAATACTTGTGTACATCATGTGGTGTATAGTCGCTGAACAGTGTTTTTAAACTACTTCAAGACGGTTAACTATTCCTTCAAGTCACAAGTCACGAATGTAGCTTAGACTGGGAGCAAGGTAAAAAAGGGTGTCATGTGCCTCATGTTAGACGATTCCTCAAAACATGTTTGTAGGGATTTTTGTGTCTTAGCCACCACCTTGGTTTTAAATCGTTCTTCTACCTTTCTTCTTCTAAAATCAGTTACAAGTATTATCATTCTTTTCTTCAAATATAATGCAATTTTCAATTACCTATTTTACTCTACTTATTTGCCTTCATATTAATTAAAGAGGCATAAATAATATTTTATGCATTGCTTGCCATTGAAATTGTATTATCATCATAGTAATTTTTTTTACAAAATTTTTATTTTCCAAGATTATTAATGCTTTTATTAATGTTTTGGCTTGATTAATTTGGTTCAGACTTAGTTACCTAAATTTCAATTTAATTTAGAAACTAAGATGTTTTTGTGTTGCAAATTGGACCACTGTTTTGAAAGAAAATCATTTAGAAGAATGGGCTTATTTTGATGCTATTTCATGGTGGCAGGTTTTGAATATAAATGAATGCCTTAACATTTTTGCAATTTCACATAAATTCCAGAACAGTTAAAAATATATTTGTGTTTCAATAAGTTAAATAAACTAAGTAAAAATTTAACTCACATAAAAATACTGTATTATAAGGTACTGTAAACTCATCAAAATTACTCATTTTTTAAATGTAAACACTAAATAAAATTGCATTGAATTTTATTTTTCAACCAACTAATTCAAATATATTTGAGATTTAAATATTTTAAACAATATTTAGTTTTATACATTCATAAGTTTAATTTAGTGATTGTTTCCATTTGATTTTGCATTCAATTATAAGTAATTCATATTTTACAGAAGTTTCAAGTTGCTTAACATCGGTGAGATAATGATTAATTTGTAAAGTCACAGGATTCCGCGTTGTTTTGAACAACCCGCTACAGTACGCTGCTGGCATTAATTTCGACATCAGACGGTAGGAGCGCTGGCACTCGCTGGTCTATGATGGCGTATGGCCAGGGATGTTAGACGTACCAACTTGTTGGTACACATACCATTTTTCAGGGTCTTGTACCATGTACCAAGTATAAATTGTGCTGGTATGCAGAAATACCAACTTTGAACATCGACCATACGCGATGCGCCATGCATTAACAATTAACATTAGGCGTGGACGAATAATTCGAATAGTTGCGTTTTAATAATTCCATCTGTATACGTTTAATAAAACTGCATTTTAAGAGAAATTTTTAAGTGCTAATTTAATTGAAACCATGCATACTAGGTGCTAAAGTTTTTATGGCCATCTTATAATTTCAGAAGCTAGTTCTGTAGAAATTGATCACAGCGCCATGCCGTATTGCCGTCATGGCGTGCGGATTGAATAAAAAATAGGTTACCAACCTTATCATACTTTATTTGTTGACAATTGTGTAACCTTTTATGTTTCCATAGTATATATCGTATTAAAGCAGTTTATATAAATATCATTATATATATATATATATATATATATATATATATATATATATATATATAAAATCTATGAAACAAAACCTACAGGATCTTTGTCAGAGTAAGATCTTGGAGTGTACCAGTTTTTTTTCTTCAGATACCAGCTTTTAGTGACATCTGTACCAGGTTCGTTGAGCCACTGTCTAACATCCCTGCGTATGGCTCCTTGGCGCATTCCTCGCATTGTCATTCTGGGATGTGAGGCCGTGGGTAGTGAGTGAGGTTTAATCAGCTAAATGGGTCACACCCCGTTTCTAAATTACTGATGTCCGTACTCGAAAATTATACAGGGGTGTGAGAGTGCTTGTCATGAAGAATCCTTGAAGTGTAGTCAAAATTGTTTTTGTGTAAGTATATGAGTTAACTAGTCTTGCTGGGCGGAATAACAACGAACATGTGAGGTAAGTACTAGGCGAGCCACTTCCCACGTATACCCCGTTTTAGAAGTCATTAGGAAACCGGACTTTATTTAATGTTTCGAGTTTTAAAACGCAAGGTTTCGAAGTGTTGTGTAATTTTTGGTGATATTTTTTGGGATTTCTTTTTGGAAACTTCAGGAATGTCGGTGTTACCTGACAGGACAGATCATCTTCCATAGTTATTCGATGCGATAAAGCATGTTTTGACAGATAGACTTTTTAAAACAGACCGTGAAATGTGTGTGGTACCACTTAATTACATTTTATCCTGTTGTGGAAGTATTTTTGGTTTTAAACTTTCAATTTTTAACTTACCGTTAACGTTCTAACGGTGCTTAGTCTCTTCCGTGGCATAATTTGTATACTGTACCTAACTGGGTTAAGAGCAGTAGCACATTTCCATCTGTTTTTGAGAAATACATTTCCGTAAACGTAAAATCATCTTCGCAACGTTTTTACCAATATTCCTGGTAAGTAACAAAGGTCATGCGAGTGGATGTCTAACCTTAACGTATTTGTTTACTTAATACGCATATTTAACCGCAGAGTTAAAGTTACTTGGCACTATTTAATGTGTGACGTTTGCTGTGACTTATGCGTCATTGGGAAATTACATGTATTGTGCCAAGTTAGTTTCATATATATGCTTGTTAGGTCAGGATTGATACAAAATCGTTCAGATTTTGCTAAACGAATCGCCATTAATATAAATATTAAGCATAGTTAATACAACTGCATTTCTATAAATTAAAAGTAATTTGAAAACAATGTAATATGAATATTACCATTCAAATTGCTATAACAAATTATTTTCAGCAATTTTATTAATTTTTGTTAATATTAGCTTGGGTAAGTAAATGTGTAATCATGGGTTTTCAGGTAAAAGGTGGTTTAGGCCAGATATATTATTAGTACCTAGGTAAATTCTTTTTTTGAATTATTTAAATATTAACAATTGTAGGTTTATTTACAGTAAGTTTTTCATATAAGTTAAGTCACTTTATTTCACAAACTGCTACTCTCTAAAATTACTCCCAACACATTAAACTTGAATGATGGTTTCTGCTGTCAAAAGCACAGACTAAATTTGAAACATTTCTGGAAGAGTCATGCACGGCATGATTGCAATTGTTTGTTACAAAGGAAGTTTGAAGATTTCTGCTTCTTTTACCATCACAAACTAAAAGCTTCCCTACGCTCTTCGCATCCTCTGTTATCGAACGTGTTAATGGCTGCTGGATTCCACCCTGGCTTTTTGCTGGTTCATTGCTGTGGCCATGTTGGTTTTGAAGTACTGCTGTTATATGCTTAGTGTTTGAAATACATTTTCATTTATAAGTAGGTAACTGTGCATAACCACAACATTTTTCTTTTATTAAGTATTCATTGTGTGATGGTACAAGCAGGGCCGGTGCAAGGTAAATTGGCGCCCTAGGCGAAAAACCTTAATGCCCCCCCCCCCCCCCCCCCCCGCCAATTCGGAGACACCAAAAAAAAATTGTCCTTGCCTCAAAATACATCACGTAAGCCTAATATTTTGTCAACAATCAAATGTAAGCAGGCTTGTGTTTTTTCTTCTTTTTTTTTTCTTATTACAAATCATAAACAGGTCACAGTGGACTTAATTACTTATATCAATATAAACATTCCAAACTGTTACAAAAATCCATTTTCAACTAGTTTCAATAATCGTTAAACATATGATATCAGCTGTTATGTGTCTTGCTGCGCCGCCCCCAGCTACTTGGCGCCCTAGGCGGTTGCCTAGTTCACCTATATGGACGTGCCGGCCCTGGGTGCAAGATAGTGCTGTGTAGTTTTGCCATTGGTTTTATTTTATATTTTGGTTAACTGAAATACTTAGAGCATTCAAATATCTACAGAATGCTGTTCTGAGTTTTCAATATTGTTGCTGGTTAGTATTTCATTATAATATTTACACTTTCCTCCTACCTTTATTTATTTATTTATTTTTTAAATAATTCTTGAACACATTACAATTCTATATTGCCAGTTCATCAGTAAAAGAAAAAAAAAGTTGTTTGAATAGTAATAAAAATTACAAGTAATATTTTTTATTTTTGGGCTGCTTTCGCTATATACTAGGGTGATTTTGGAAACAGTTTCTGTAACTATTCTGTATCACGTATCCAAGTTTATTGCTTGATCCTGATTGAATGATCCTGTGGTACATGATGCTTGCTGTTTTAATTTAGTACATCGAAAGATACTGCACATAACAAAAACTTGTGATATTACAAATTATAATAAGTTGAATATAAAGGAAAATATATTTTGTATTATAGTAAAATATTAATAAATAATAAATATATTTTGTATTGTATTGTACTTTGTATTCAACATACAATCATTATTCATTGTTATATCTCAAGTTTTTATGTGTAAGATCTTTTGATGTTCTAAATTAAAACGGCAAGAATCAGGTTACCACAGGATATGCCATCAGGATCAAGGGATGAACATGGATACGTGATACGGAACTTTTACCATAGTTTCAGTTGTGTAGGTAATGTGTATTTTATTAACAGTTAAATATTTTGAAAAAACTTGGGTTATTAACTTAGGAAAGAGCTGTTGAACACTTTCATTAATGATTTGGTTATCTTCACATAAATTAATAACATTTTATTCAGATTGGACAGTAACAAAACTTATCCTGAATGAAAACTCACTAGGTGAACTATTGGAGGGTAAATCTAGCTCGTGGGCTTTTTGCTAACTACTTATTGGCTTCTGGGTGGAGCCCCCGTCCGTAGAAATGAAGTGCCCGGTGTTTCAACATGCTTTGTCGCAGCCTGAAGAAAGGCATGCCCAAAGATCGGGCACTTCATTATTCCCAAGGATGTGGGCTCCACCCAGAAGTTACTGGAAGGTAGTCAAGTCTGAGTCTTAAACATGTTAAAGGAAGTCAACTCTAGCAGCCAGGCACAATATCGTAACACATTGTATCTTGTTACCCATCCAGGTAGTAGTCCGTAAACATGCATCTCAGCAGCTCTGCAACATTGTAACACTGTTTTGTTGTTAGTTGCATTGTCTAGATATACAGTTATATTGATTAATTCAGCAGCAGTTTGCTCTAGCATCATTGCAATCATTAGTTGTGATTTTCTGACCAGCCATATTACATTTAAGTGAAAATACATACAGTACATTCAAACACCCAACAAGAAGCAGTTGACTACATAGTTACTTTTGACAATATGCCTCTTGCTGTAAAGTCTCTGGTATAATAATTATTGAATTTATGAATTGGGGTAGTTGTAGTTAATTACATAATGTGGAATATATGTGTAAGACACCAAGATGGTGTGAGCTTTGGGCCACCCCGTCCTTGGCATTACTGATGGCTGTTGTTTTGGCAGCCAGTATCGGATATTAAGGATGCTGTATATTACAACATATTAGTTTAATAAAATATGATAGTAATGTACATCCCAAGAATCAAAAAAGCACTCCTCACAAATTAAGCATTAAAGTATTAAGCATTAAAATATTTGGAATTTTACTGTTAAAAGTTTTTTGATTAAAATTTACAATATGTATAGATTTTTGAACAATTTTAGGTAAGTTCATTTTCTTTTCAGTGAAGCTGGCATGTAGAGGCACTTCAAGAAGTGGTGTAGTACGGACTTGCTTGTTAATATTTATGAAATGTCATTAGCATCGTGAGCGCGTGGCTTGCGCAGAAGGTAGAGGTGAAGCATGGCCGGACGGGCGTGTCTGGTGGGAGCAAGGCCGTGACGGGCCCGGGCTGTGCGGTAGTGGGAACTGGGCCACACCAACACAATAGATGGCAGCACCGCCTGCCTCTCGTTGCCAGAGCCGTGTTCCGTGGTTATTGTTCTCTAGATTACTGGACATGATTGAGTATCTTCCAGGTCACCTTTAGCAATCATCTGTGTATTGAAAAAGAATTATTTTATCGTTCATACTTGGCAACCAGTGGGAATATTGTTTTTTTAGTGCTTGTTAAGATAGTTCTATATTCCTTATAAATTCTGTATCTAATTTTGTAGTAAGTTTGGATAATGTTCATTAAATTCTTGTGTCTGCTTTTGTTTGTGTGTGCGATTTATGGTTTTGAGATTATTGAAAGTATGTTTTCCCCTTTGAACTTTCAAGTGTGTCATAACTGAAAATTTTCAGCTTTTTGAAGTGAGGAATATTTTTAAAAAGTTCAAATCCTACAGTAAAATATACCTAGTTGTTAAAAAAAATTAAATATATTTTTCCAAGCCTTTAGCATAGAATTGAGTTTTTTATTTTACATGTAGTTAACTTTGTAATTAAAAAATAACATTATTGCCGATAAAACTTAGCACATTGTTATAAAAAAAATTATTTGTAATCATCATTGCATGCAAAAGCATTGCTTCATAGAAAATATATGTTCATGTTCTATAGTTGTGTGTTGATCAAGAAAATTTGTATTAGCACCTTCAGCTTGATGTTAAGCAAGTGTAAGTTATCAGACCAGTTAACAGTATCTAATGTAGCAGTGTGGCCAGGTTTGCGATTTGCCAGGAAATGGGCACAAGGTGTGAGTTGTGTTCCTAGCCAATACATCTATCCTGGAGTACTTGTATAACTTATTGTAAACTTTGAAACCTATCAAAAATTATCAAATGCTAATAGTTAACTGCTATCATTTGCAAACTGCAGGGTTGGTTTTTTTTTTATTGATTAGTAACATTATTTGTAACTTAATTATTAAAATTTTTAATTTTATTATGATTGTTATTTTGTGATTTAAGGGCACAGCCCTTGAATATTCACTTAGCCATAGCGGTGGAGGTAATTGTTGTTAAAGTTTCTCACACTTCAATTGCTGTTTCAGAAGAGCTGAAACATTTAAAGGCCTGCAAAGTGACTTAAACCAAATATACTAGAGACTGTTACCGGACTCACAGCTCTATGCTAACTCGGACAAGAATGTGAAAAATATCCTAGCGGTAAGAGGTGCAACTAGGCACAAAAATATTTTGTAGATAAATTGTTAAATTAAAGGTATATATATTATCTGGTTTCAAACATGATTAATGTAAGAAAATTGATGCACTGTTGGTTTATTTTTACCTACAAATCTGTATAATTAAAAAAAAGTTTCTAAGAGAAAAAGTTATGGTAATTGTCATAATGTTGGTACCATATGATATGTATTGATCAGATACATTGTCCATGCTGGGCAGACAGCCTGCCATCTATAGGTCTAAAATGACCAAAACATCATCATATAGCTGTTCGGTATTAGTCTTTAGTGTATTTGCCTAAATCACATCTGCTTACAGCTAGCTTGATTACTGACAGCGAGAGGTGATATAATCCTAAAATTACTGACCTGCGCCACTGCAAAGAAGATAATTCGGCCAATTGTTGGTGCATGTGGCTTAGACTGTTTAGGTACAACAATGGTGATTCTATTTTGCTGTACCTGAACCTTAGTTAAATTATTATACATTTATATTTTGTCTTTTGGTGATGTATTAATCTGTGTTCAAATTAAATTTGGTTTTATTTTGCTTAGGTTTATAAAAATGGTTGAATTTTTTTCAATTAGTTATAATTTCAGTTTAGTCCTATCCCAAGATATTCCGTTTTTTTTTTTTTTTAAGTTATACAAATGTAATAGTTTTGGTTGGTAAATTTAGCTTTGCTGAGAATATATGGAATTGATCCCTTTTTTTAAGTTTCTAATTCAAACCTCCATAAAATGTTTTTACACCTATGCCTCACTTAGCACGTCTTCAGATTGCGCGGATTCATTTAGCGTGATGTGAATTTTACTGCCCCAGTCTTGAATAGCACGTCTGTAAATTTCAGTTAGCACGAAATCTCGACAGAAAAAAAAAGTTGAGCACGACGCTACAAAGTCTGTTTCAACTGCTGTAAACAACAGATGTGCCATGGATACAGTTAGCCAAACAAGGGGGGAAGAGATGCACGTGCAGGTCTGTCTACGCTGTCGGCTGTTGTACAAACATCAGCTATGGCAAGTTAAATTGAGGCTATGGAGTGAAAAGGACCAAATGTTTTTACATCCACACGTATGCTGCCGTGCCGTACCGTTGTCGACTGGCCACAAACCGGGCCGTGAACTCAGTCTAGCCAGTGGCAGGAAATTTGTTAAAACAAAAGCAAGGTCTGCCCATTCAGCTGCCTGTAACAGTACGTGCTTGATCACTCATAATGCATCATGTTCAAGTATTTGAGACAAAACTAGAAGTATTACGGCATGCAGATTGTCATGAAAGCCACGCTTATGTTGGTCGCACTTTAGTTTTAAGCAAGACAATTGTGCGCACAATTGTACGAAATAAGGACTCTTATCAAAAGTTTATATGTCTGATGCTGTTGGTGTACTAGCGGGAATATATTTGACATTAGATACCAAAACAGAAATGAACAGATGATTCACGTCGAAAAGGTTTTTAAATGAATGTTGCAATGAAAATAATAATAATTGGCCTGACAGGATTGGTGTGAACCAGGTGGTGATACGCGAATAAGCACTTTAATTTTTGAAAAATAAAATGTAATAATCTGGACAGTAATATCGGTTTCACTGTCAGTAAAGGATGGTTTGGAAAGATACGCGACGTAGGTTGGTCACGCCCAGGCGGGAAATTCAGCCAGCCGTCTGACGATAAAGTACATAACCCGTATCTCCCGTTACGCAGTCTCGTATTTGTCATACAAAGTGCGATGAGAGGCACAAAGATTAATGGTGTGACATATTTATAGTAATGTTATTCTACACATTTATATTATGTAAATTATATTTTCCTACACAATTTTGGAACAAATTAAATAAATTAGCTTATTTATAAAAACTAATTCTTCAGAATATTCGATTTCGAATAACGTGAGCATTTTTAGGAACAAATTAGTTGTGCTAAGTGAGGGATAGGTGTATCACAAAGTGCTGGTATTTTATTTTTATTTGACAGCCGTTAGCTCTGTGAAGGGGTAGATACAGTAATATCAGCAGCATTTGCCTAGTGGGTTGGAAAACCACTCCCTGCGCAGGCAGCTGAGATAGTCCATGAATTCAAAGGTGTGCCTGACACTCTACTGCATGGTTTAACACACTCATCATTGGTTATTAGGATGTGTTTTTTTTTTTCAGTTTTATTTAGCTGCCAGTGGGAGCGAAGCTGTAGATAAGCTCGAGCTTGGCGGTGTGTAACTTAGGCGCTTGGCGAGGCTTGGAGCCTGCTCACGGCATGTTTGTTGTCGCTGGTTACGCAGCGGAGACGCAGGCAAGGTGGGCTGCCCCCTGCGACCCGACTCTCTGAGGCTCCCGCCGGGCCGCTCAACACCCTCCCTCTCCCCCGACGCCCTGCGGCACGGCATGGCGTCCCTAGAGTCCATCGGCAGCTGCTCCCTGGATGTGGAGGTGACGGCCAGCGAGGCCTCAGGTACCCTCTCTCCTTCCCGTCTTCCTGTTGTCTTCCTTCTCTGTTAGGCTTGCTGATGCTTGCTGTCTGTGCATGGAGCTACTCTCGCTTCTGTCATCACACCCATGCAGCCCAGAATGTTTCAAGACATTTACAAATGTAACATTAGTGTACTGAAACATTTGATAATGACATGTTTCAGTAATACTAGAAAAAAGTTTCTGCAATGTTGGAGAAATGTTTCTACAGGGTTAGAGAAACAGTTTCTGCAATGTTATATAAATTTTTTTGAAGAACCATATTGTGCTGCCTGGGCAAGTATGCTGTATTGTTGGTTAACTGCCTCTCTGCAGGGTTGATAAACATGACTATGGTTTAGGGTTCAGGTTCCTTGACCTTCTTTGAACGTGTGTCTGTCTTTGTGTCTCTGAAAGAAGGGTTACTTGATTTTGTGGAATCTTGCAGTTGATTTCTGAAATGCTGCACATGCAGAAAGGTATTTCTAGCTTCATGCAATACTTTGGAAATTGTCACTCATTTGAATGCCTTTGTTGGGGAATGGTTGAGCAGACATGTGTTGTTAAAGGATTACAGTATAGGTAGTTTTTTGAGTAGCTTGAAAAATTATTGTAGTAGTAATTTCTGTATGCAATTTTGTCCAGAGTAAAATGCATTGCAGCATTATGTTTTAGTTTTCAAGCACCTAGCATGAGTAGTGTTGGATGATTTGCTAACGATTATATTGTGTGACAGTAAAGAATGAACTAATACATCTGTGTACTTTTTATTTATGTATATATAGTTTGTGTTGGATTTGTTGCACTGGATCTTTTTGCTCTTGTTCTTGTTTTATAAGGAAATTATTTCAATTCTTTATTTTGTAATAACAGCTGTTTTCTATCCTTGAGGTGGCCTGCCTAGTCAGACATGTATTTGTGTAGTGAGGTTGAATGACAAGTGCGACACTCGCTGGTGCTTCTAGCGTGGTATCTGAACTGGTGCGCAGTCTTCTTGTTGTGTATATGACTACGAAATTTGAGTATTGACCATAATAATATGGTGAGAAAAGGAAGATAAGTTGTAATGCAGGGCCCTAGAGTGCTTTCAAGAATCTTTACTCAACATTTCAGTACTAAAGTTTATTCTGATTATACACATTTCAGCATTTTTGGATCTACTGAAATTAGTTTAAAAAAGGATTACACAAACAAAACTACTCATCTGCCCTCAGTGTATTCTGAAATGCTTTTCATAAGGGTTTAAACTATCTGGAGAACAATACAACAATACCAAAGTGTATAGGAGGAGCTAAACCTCATACAAATCCCCCCACCATCCTGATTTCTAATGAGAATGATCTTGCCAAGGCACTAGAGAAGTTAACTAACACCTCGCAGCTCAGAGAAAGGAATTCGAGAGAATACTGGGATCTTTTGGAAATTGATTCCATCTAAATAAATCAATACTCATTCAGTGAACAGGGAATTATAAGCTATGTAAATAACAGCTGGAAGTTAAGTGTTACAGAAGAAAACTGTTACTTTTAAATCAACTTTTAAAAATTTAAAACTTTCTATAAAATAGCTCCATGAAATTAAATCATAGCCATATTTAAAAAAAAAAAGTTTTAATTTTTTTTAGTTAATTATAATAACAAAAAAAGCAACCAAGTAGTGTACTAGCCCTAACACGTCGCCAAATAATCGTACTGAACTTGCTGGGGAAGTAAAAATTAATGATAGCAGTACATTTAGTTTAAAAATTGTCAAGAATGAGATTTACGACCAAACATTTCTCCTTAAAAACTTTGACACAATTATGCTTTAACGGTGGCAGGGATACAAAAATTCCATGGTGGTCACATGGGATACATCATTTTAAAAAATAACTATACTACATGATTTGATGACCTGTTCAGGGTCATCTGACACACACCAAATGCCCATCGATGACTCCCTCAACCCATGGCCTCCTTAAATACTAACCAAAATGAATTTACTTAATTCATTTTTTTGATGATTTCAGCTTCTGAGAGCTCCAGACTAACCAAAAAGGAATTTACTCAATTCATTTTTGATGGTTTCAGCTGCAGAGAACTCCAGAACCCTTCAATTGCTCGTCACGTACACACTGCTTTCTGTTCCGTCGTGGCCACTGCGCCTTCACAAGTGATGCGGAGCCCACTAGGCATCACCGCCCAGACTCGACGGCGTGAAGCACAGTTGAACTGCCTGCAGTCCCTACCCCACACCTCGCACGCAGTACGACCTTGCTCAAGGCCACAGAGACTGAGATGGTCAGCTGAAAGCCTGGACATTCCAAGAATACCGCTGATCCACCTCGTGGCACCCTACCCATTACTGCTCATCCCGGCCGCACCATATTAAAACTTTACGGCTACTTGACCTTAAGAAAATAGCAAAAGCCAAAAAGAATTAAAAATTAAAATAATTTTGAAGTTTGAATACAAATCTAGTTTACAAATAAAAATAAAAATGTCATACCCAAAATCACAAGTTTTTGA
Organism: Bacillus rossius redtenbacheri; assembly: GCF_032445375.1. NCBI lineage: Eukaryota > Metazoa > Arthropoda > Insecta > Phasmatodea > Bacillidae > Bacillus > Bacillus rossius. Next base: position 77,842,599 of record NC_086332.1, read on the forward strand.
GGTCTGGTTTGAGCATATGTGAAGACGGGTTACAATAAATTTTCTAAGTTACTGTTCCAGAAGTATTTAAAAAAAAAAAAATAAAAAAAAACAGGTTGTGCATTATGGTTTTAAGTAACCTTCCTGGGTGCAGGCACAAGTTTTGTATTGTTGGAACCTGGTCTTGTGTCTAGGGCCAGATATTGTATGCATTACATTTATGTATGTGCATTTGAACATATGTGGCATACACACTTTGTAAAAGACTAGTTGCATTAGTGACACAGTTGCAGAGCCAAAGGTGATCATTCAAACACTCGGAGGTGGGTAGAATGGCCTTGTGCATGCCATGACTGCGAAACCCAATATTGACATTGTGTGAATTTGGCTGCACACACGCTACAGACTAAGCAAGTGTCTGGCACCTGCTCTCGGTGTACTTCACGCCATGAGCAGAGCCATGAAAAGTACACAGTTGTGATGAAACAAGTATTTGCATGTCACATACATAATGTTTCAAAACAAAAATAATGCTGTCAGGTTCTAATGATATGTACAGCATTAAAAAAATATACATATATAATTTTCTGAAAAGCTTTTGCTAGCCATTAAAGACCAAAATTCATAATATATTTCCAGAAATTGATATCAGAGCAAGTGTCATATTCATGTGTTTTAAAACTGAGTTAACAGTTTATCTAATGACCCAAATTTGCAATACAAGTTCCTCTACAAAGTCAAACCGGGAAAATAAATAAATTTTCTACTATTGAGTTTTAGCTGAAACAATGTAGGTGTAGTCTGTACCTACAGAGAAAAAAAATCACCCTAACATTACTCGTACAAATGTTTTTATTGGAAATAACTGCAATACAGGCACAAGAAACTTCACAGTTGCATTTAGGGAAATGTCTTTGAACAAAAAATAAAAGATGATTAAACTGTTGTACCAAACAAATTTACTTTCGTTGAAAAAAGTATTATTCAAGCAGTTAGCAGTTAAACCATCACTGGGTAGGGCCAGGGACGCCTGTTTCTGGGTATAGATTATTGGATGGGTTTCTCCGTGGTTGGAGAAGTCTTGGGTCCAAATAAAATTTTTTTGTTAATTTTGCTACTCTGCTGATAAAATGTCATACAAGGGCTATGGCAACTGTAAAATTCTCCACGTTTCTTTATTCTCAGCATTATTCCAGTTGCTGAACACCAGCATGCAGCCTATCAGCTCACCATTTCACAGATGAATGGCTGAACTGCACAAGTGCTTCTCTAGAACATTCCAGGAGGATTTCAAATACACACAAAAATTGGCATAACTAATAACTAGGAAATAACTAATCAAATCAAGTGACAAATAATTTCCATAACGTTAAAAATTTCTTCTAAACAACTATCGTTTTAGTATTTGTTACACAACTATATGCTGAATAATTTTTTACATTTAAATAAAAATATTTTTTTCATATTAATTGATTTTAACAGTTTAATTTAAAAATAGTGTTGGCCAACATACCTATACACCCCTTACCATGGTAGACTGTTTCAAATGTAACCTAGTGCCCAAAACAAATAGTTATGCGTCAACACACAACTATCACAGCTAAAAGTCTGTAATTTATCATTATCAAATAAAACCATAGTAATGAAATAACTTCGATTTAAAACAATTTTATTCAGATTTTTTTATAAAAAAACGAACATTCTAAATGCACTCAATTAAGTATTTATTAAATGAGCTTTATTTCATTTTTCAAGTATGTTTGTAAGTCGTATAGGCTATCATAAACTTTTGTGAAGAAGTATTTACTTGAAACCCCTCTACATTTGGCCTTAGTTTGAAAATTCAATAGAGATGATGTTGCAGGTATTGCAAATAGAAAATTGTGTTTCTTTACCTTTTAAGAGGAATGGTTTATATTCATTATTTATACCAAAAAAAAATTGGTTTCATATCTCGGTAATATGTAGTTTGGGTGGTCATTACAGTGCTGTACCCAGTTGGGAACCTGCAGAATTCATATCACACTGTTAGTAGTTCACAATGAAGGGAAAGTGTTGAAATGTGTTGAGGTGGGTCAGAAGTGTTCTGTGGGGGTTTCAGAGACTGAAACATGAGAGTATAAAACTGTGTGGTTGTTGCAGAGTGCAACGAGGACTCTGCTTCTGAACGCACTCTCAGGAGTGTGTCCCTGTCGACCAGGACCCCTGAAGCAGACTGTCCCAGCAAGCCTGCGCAGGGCGGGGCGTCCACCCCAGAGTACGTGAAGAGAACGGCCAGGCTGTTCGAGAAGACCACGTCACCAGCTAGCTGCCCGGCTGTGGTGAACGGCAAGAGTGAAAATGCGGATGGAAACTATGAGAAACTAACAAACGGTACCACGTTAGCAGCGAAGAAACCGTCGTACCTTGGTTTGGCCTGCTCCATAAGTGGTTACAGTGGGATAACAACGTACGACAGCAAGTTGCGCGAAGGATTCAGGTCTCGAGACCAGAGCCCCGGGAGGTTGGGTTTGATCGCGAGTAGGGAAGTGAGTCCGCTGCGACAGGGCAGCGACAGCAGCGAGGGGTTCACTGTGCATTCTGTGTGTGGCAACTATCTCGTGCCTCCAACGAAGAGCATCACTAGGTTTGCAGTGGGCACTCCAAGCTCTGTGTCAGATGGATTTATAGAACCTCAAAAGCCTCTTTTGCTCAATGATAAATTAAAACAAAATAAAAGCGAGGATAATTTTGTAAATGGTGTTGAAACATTTGACTCAATTATTAGTTTGGATTCTAGCATCAAAGTAAAAGACATGGGTGACAAAAGTACTGTTATAACTACCGATGGTTATGTGAAGAATGGTTCTCCTGAAATAACCCACGGCAAATTAATAGATGATGGTCGTAGGCTAAGTAAAGACCCTATTCCTCGTGAATCATTGTCTGATACAGTAGCTTCTATAAGAGAATCCTCGAAACATTTCATGTCATCAATGCTGTCATCTAGTTCTTTCTCGGCGATAAGCAGCGAGTCCTGTTTCGACAGGACCAGAGCAGAAGAACCGACTCGTTCTCCCATCACTCAGAGAAGCCACGAGGAGTCTGCAAAGTACTCTCCAGATACGTCGAAGACCGACTGGAAAAACTCCCTAGGCGCACCACTGGCGTCCCCGCTGAAGCGCTCGCCAGGGGCCGTGAGAGTGGTGGAGTTCACGTCGCAGACCAAGAGCTACGTGACGGCCGTGTCTGCAAATGGTGCCACGATACAGGCGAGTGCGTCAATGCCAAACCAGTGTGTGCGGGATGACGCCGGCAGTTTGTCGAACAGTGTGAACACCTGCAAGTCGTTCATCCAGCAGAGAGTGGAGCGCCTGTATGGGCCCGGAGCCCTGGCTCAGGGGTTCTTCATCCGCACGAAGGGGCTGCTCAGAGACCCTGACGACCAGGTAAACTCCACAGTCTTGCTTCAGCTACTCAAACTTCATTTTCCCCACAAACACTGTTAGTTTTAAATCATCTTCCATATTTTATAAATAAATATTGTGTGGAATGTAGACAGCCTATTGCAAGAATGGCATGTAAAATATTTTTTTCATACAGTATTTATTTGACAGCAATAAGTTACTTTTAGAAGCTAGAAGGTTTTCATCTTTAAGATAGATATTTTATTCTGCAATATGTTTGTTTTACATTCTGTAATTGGAATTGTTGGCCAGTTTTACAAACACTTATGTTTTACTTAAGTTGCAGTACCATGCAATGTTTCACCAACTAGGTATGTGTGATCTCTTGAATAGCCTCTATTTTAGGGGTTTGGAAATCAAGCCTGTGATGTTCTGTTAGTAAGTAAACATACACTGAGGAAAATTTTTCATATGTAAATATTGTAGAAGCAATTTTTTATACTGGAATAAATTTTGATAAGGTTATGAGATCAGCTAGTACCTCTTACAATGAAACCCATTGATTCATGTGTTGTGCATGTTGTGTCTGTTTAAACTTGAGCATTTAATGGTCATGCTTCGTTTTCGTCGGAGCATATTTTCAGACGTGTTGACAGGCATGGGCACTGTGCCAATATCTTGCATAATGAAAGGTCGCATTCAACATGAGAGAATTGGTGAGTTGCGTTCTTTTTTGGTATAAATAGGTGATCATCTTAAACAAGTAAAAGCTACATTGTTTCGTTTGAGGCATTTTTTAGGCTGAAGAGTTGCTCAGATAGTTTTAGTTTCATTTTAAGAGATGCCTTGAACACGTTTGGCTATGAAAAGAGATGCAAGCTTATATAACACTTTTAAACTTAAGTTTCCTGGTACACACCTAGTCCAGTTTTAACAGGTTTGGATGTTGCAGTAATTTTATTACATGCAACATTTTCAGAGAAACTTTGGTACATACCCTAAACTGTTTTTCTGATTGCATAGAGGAACAAGATCTATTTATTTGATAAAGTTTAACTTGACACTAGAAATGGGCCTCAAATATCATCATATCCTTAGTGTTTAAAGGATTTAATATTCAAGGAAATGTTTTGATGGGAAATATTAGAGCAAATAAAGTAAAAAATTCAACCTCTGAAGTTTGATTAGGTCAATTTATTTCCATGGTACCTATCATGTTACCATTCCCCAAGATGGTATATTTTTATTATTTATAAATAAAATTACAATATGTAACAATTCTGGAAACTTAGTTTGTGAAACAAACATTTAAAGTGTAGAGTGTTTCAACACCATAGTTAATGTTTTTCATTTCTGGTGCAGTATTTTATTTTCGGCCCTTGAGATCTAGATTCGGATTCAAGGGGTATATTTCAGATACTCTTTGGGATTCAAGGAAATTTGGATTTGACCCATCACTTCTTAACACTCATGCACAGAGCTTTTAGGTTACAGTGTACCTGGAACCACTTGGGTGCTAACTCTGTGCTCACCAATTAGTTGTTCCAGGGCATTGGAATGAACCTGTGATTCTCGCTGTATGACTAAGGATGAGATTTTATGGTTTTATTTTTTAGGACAATTTTATTTTTAAAACTGGAAATTTCGGTGATATTATGTAATTTTTATATGTTGTCTTTATTCATTTAAAAAATGAGTATTATTAAACAAGTACAAAACAAAAATATTTCTTAATACCTATTTTACCAAAATATTTTAATTTTGTTTGACACCTGATGCACTAATACAGTAAAATAATTTGTAATATGCATGTCTAGAACAACTACTCAGAAAAAAAATGTATAAATCGGCTAATTTTTGTGTGCTTGCGACATGTCATTAATTTTAAAATATGTTTCTAATGTAAGTGGTGCAAGAGTAAACAATTTATATTAATTTTTTTCCATTCCATTTAGGTTATACATTCTGGTACAAAATTTATGCTAAATAAATTACATTCAATGAATTTACATTGATTAAATATTATATTTTTGTGATTTGATTAAAGTTTTGTGAAATTTCTGATTGATGATTTTAGTTACATTTCGGTGCTAAATGATGTGTTAACTTGCATTTCAATGTTTATGTTGTATTAACATGTTTTTCGGTGTTTGTTTGGTTTTATCCCAATCCACCATATAATCTGGTCCCTAAATATGACTGATGTTTTAGCAATCATGGGCAGCTTACAACTTTTCCTTTGTTTCAATGGGATGTCCTCCGAAAATGACTAGATGTATACTAGTCACATTGTTTTTTATGAAGTTGTTTTAGCAGTCTGTGATACAGAGCAAGGAGGGTCATAGATAAATTTTTAAACTTGCATTTTGGAAAGGACCCAGTTCCCAGTCCTCCTCCAGCCTTTGTGATATTGCTTCTTTGAAGTCTTTCAAGGCAAATGCTGGTGTTTCTTCTGTCCATGGCTGATTTCCTATCAGTTGTCTTGACTTGTATGCATTTATCTTTAATAACCTTGCTGTAAAAATGTAAAATAGAAGGAAAAAATTGCATAATGCTCAGGTATGATAGCACTAAGAAGCAGTCAGATCTGTGGATCTAGGAAATTAATAGTTTCTGGATTAGCTACCCATGAAGTGTTAGTGAAGCATTGGAAAGTGGTGGTGTTTCTCAGTCGCTCTTCTGTGAACATGAAGCTGATGATCTGCAGAGACTGGTCTTCAGGCAGGGGATGCTCTGGTTGGTGGTTGGTTGGTATGTTGGTTTGTTGGTTGGTTGGCTGGTATGTTGGTTGGTTGGCTGGTATGTTGGTTGGTTCATTCATTCTCCCACTCCCACGAGGTGATCCAGGTTCTGTTCCGGAGCAGAGGAGGATGGGTTTCCTTTCTTTCCTTAGCTGTTCCAAACTCTTGGCTTGTTGTCAGACTTAAACTTTATCATTGAGGTTTGATCTCGCAAGCTGAGTTAGTTACTAAAACATAATAAATATGAAAGAGTGCTATGGGGATAAATGTAGTGATTGATGGTTGTCAGGTGTCGGAGGATGCGCTGGATGCGGAGGTGCCTGTCCGTGTCACCAGCAGCAGCCCTGCGCTGCCCGTGCTGCGCCACCTCAGGCCGGAGTTCCGCGCACAGCTGTCGGTGGCCGTGCCGGTCTCGCGCCGCCCACAGGACCAGCCGTGCCCGCAGGGCAAGGTCACCGTCATCCCTGTTGAAGTGGAGAAGTGAGTACGCGCTGCCCGTTCCTGTTGGCGTCAAGTGCTCGTATGTTTCCTGCAGGATGTCTGCTGTTGTCTATGAGATGTCTTCTTAAATTAAATAATTGTAATAGGTACACTTCCATGATTGTAGAAGTGTTACTGACAATGAAAATACTACTACTTCTAATAGAAAAACAGAAGTAAATAAATGTAATTTGGATTTTATAATCTTGTTCCCAATTCTTAAACTGATCACAGGAATAAAGTTAAAACTATAATTAGAAATATTGTGCTCGGGGAAGTTGATTGAAATTTTGGTTTGTCCGTAAGTTCCAAAATTGTGATGTTGCAGAGAGGGTTCCATACATTACGTGAAGGTTTTTGTTTACCATAAACATACTTCATATATATACATGTACGTACACACACATACACACGAGACGAGACACACGTGCGACGATGAGGGAGGCACCAGACGTTCTCATTAGTTTAAATGTAGAATCAGTTTTATTATGGACATAAACTTAAAATGATTATTTATCACAGTGAACTCTTTACAATACACTTAAAGCCTATATTAAAATTTATTACTCTTTTATATGCATAAAGTATAAAATTGTTGGTCTTTACAATACTAATCTTTTTTTATGTTGGGATATAGCATTACTTATTCTTAGTATGTTAAGGAGCTGAAAGACTTTGACATCTAAACAGATGGATTAGTAGCTGTAATAATGGGGTTTGGTATTGTTGAATGTTGGAACCCCAGAAATGGAGACAGTATGTTTTGGACACAGGCTAAACTATGAAATTATATTCTATGAGAGTTTTTTTTTATGGGGGAGCAACTTTCTGAATAGAGATGTATGTTCAGTTTAGGATTGTGCTAGTTTATCCCACCATCATGGCGCGAGGTTGGAAAGGCAGATTGATGAAGCTGTTTATTAGGTAATTTATGTAATATGTTATTAGTGTATACTTTTGATGTAAGGCTATCAGTTCTGAAGGTTTTTTACTTTATATAATAGCCAAGTGTAAAAACCCATGTTGAATCAAAAATGTAACTGTGTTGTTTTGGTATAGGTGATAACATATAATTGATGTGGTGATTAATACCAAATATTTTTGCACTGACTACAAAAATGTACTGTGGCACTCAAAGTTTTTAAAAAAAAATTTTGTAGGTATAAATATTTAAAAAAAAAATGATTTAAACAAATCTGTGTTTCAAGTGAGACTGCTAAAGCTTGCCTCTGTTCCATGGAATTTCACATGTCAATGTATCTTCATGTGCTCCAGCTGTGTCCCTGGCAGGTGACGTGACGTGGTTCAGGGCCCCCCACATGGCCGGTGCTACCGTTGCTATGGCAACTGGGCCCATGGGTCTAGGGGGCCTGCGAAGGAATAAAAATTAAAACAAAAAAGTAGACAATATCAAATAAATCATAGAAAACAATTAAACACAAAGGCCTAAATATAGTTACCGATGAAATATTACACCGGAGTAATATTATTCGGAATATGCTGTGTGTACAGAACGTGTCTGAATGTTGACAGTGCAGAACACCTACACTAATTTATTTGCCATTATTCAAAATCAATTTACGTCTACAATCGAAACACTGACTTAAAACTAGTTTTAATTTGTTTTAAAAATAATTGTGATAAGGTTAAAAAATATATAACTAAAACAATATGCATAAAGAAAAAAACTCTTTTATCTCTGTTAGGAAAAAAAGGGTTGGGGGGGTATCATGACTTCTAGCAACGGGGCCCACAGAATGATGTGGGGGGGTGTCTGACGTGGTTGTGTGTCTGCGCAGGCCCGTGCTGCAGCAGCAAGTGTCCGTGGAGAGCGTGCCGGACCTACAGCCTGCCGCACCAGAGGTGGTCCTGCCCGTGGACCCGCCCCAGACCAATCCTGACGATGCTGTCACCACAACCAGTGCCAAGGATGGGCACCACTTTCTCCAAGTGAGTCTGTCTTACATGCAACACTTTCAGGATCACTGCCCTGCCAGAGTAGAGATTTTGCTGATTATAGAATGTTAGTACCGTGTTTTATCGCATAATCGTCACACATTTTATACTAAAATCAAGTTTGAAAAGTAGGGGTGCAACATTTATGCGATAAAAATTTTTTTTTGTTAGGTAAAGTTATTCATAAAAAAACCCATTAATGAAAAGTATATTTATTTTAAAAAGAAAAAGGTGTACTATGCAAGAGCACTCCTAACAATTTATATTAATAATTCATTAACAAAAACCTTTCTTCAACTTTAAATAGAAAAACAAAATCTGTGTCACGAACGTAAGCGACTTGAATCTGTGACGTGAGTGTCATTCCATGTTAAATCAACACACACATTTTACCTCACATCTCAGGTTTTGATGAAATTTTGCACAGATGTTACCTCCATACAGACTAACAAAAATATAAAATTTTAGAATGATAGTATATCCATCCGTTTTGAAAATATTGCTTTGTAAATTTTCGAAAAAACACTCAAAATCGCACGACAGGCATATTTTAAAATTACCATAACTCTTCTCCAAATTAAGTTAGAAAGGTGAGACAGGTGTCATTTTGCAGCATTTGGTATGGCCTTTCATGTGATATGTAACACAATGTCTAGAAAAAAATAATTTACAAAATAAATTTTAAAATTTAAATTTAAAATTTTGGAAAAAGTGCATTTTTTATTTTATTTTTTTTAATTCTATACAAATTTTTGTACGAATATTAAATTGTCTACAAAGTTTCAAAGTGGAGAGTTAATGGGTTCATAGTAAAATTAATTGAAAACAAAGGCCCTTTTTGTCAAACCTCAGGTTAAATGTTGGCAGCAAAGGAAAGCATAACACAGAATACAGTAAAATTTTGTAAAATAAAAAAAAAATCAGATAATTATATTCTGTACACTGAAAGTATCTTAAACTGAACAATTTTTTTAATTAAATTTTACAGGGAATTTAATTTAAAATGAGAAATACTTTATGCTGAAGTACAATATATGCAAGATTCCCCTGCACAATAATTTAAAATGAGAAATAAATTGAAGAAAGGAAATTAGCACTCACATGTTTGATTGCAATTTTCAATTACAGTACTTGAAAAATTCCTCATTGGTTTTAAAGTGTCATTTTCAGATAGCACATAAATTCTTCCAGTTGGTGTCACAGAATTTACTGTACATAACACATCTGTGAGAGGAATCCATAATACATCTGGTTTCCCTGGATAAGAAAAGAATGATGGTCCAGCAGGGTGGAGAAATGTTACTTTCACTTCATCAATTTCTTCGTTTTTCTCCATAACATAAGCTAGCCACCAGTTCTTGTCATATACAACTGCAGTATAGCTAGAGCCACCTGTTTGCGGTGAAAATGAGTGGCAGATTTCGTCAATTTTTTTTGTTGAATTCGGTGTATTTTTCGTCATTTTTAAAACTAATTTCGGTAAAATTTTCATCGCTTTTAGATATTTTTTCTTTTTAATGCTTTTTTTAATTTATTTTTAAAAACTCAGGTAATTTGTGATCTTTAAAATTTTTAGTTTTATTGAAGTCATGCAGAAAAAACAATAATTTAATAATTACTTAAATCACCAGCACCTGGGAAAAGTCAGGAATGTTATATAGTTAGGCCTATGGCATTTCCATTTGGATAGAATTTCAGGAATTTAAAACCAGAATTGTTAAAAATATTATGAGAATTGTTTTATTCAGTTTTATTTAGGTACAGAAAGCACTTCAGTTCTTGTGTATTGAAATGTTATGCTCATTGACTGGAATTTAATTTTTTTTTTACAAATTTGTGTAGTTTCAAGTTTCTGTGAAAACAATAATAAAAAATCATGAAGTTTGTAAATCAATGGATGTTTTTAAAAGTAGGCCTACCTTCAATGTATTTGATTTAGGATGATCAAGTTTCTCTAAAGGAATATTGGCTTCCATGACAGCACAATCTGTTGACATAACAAATTCTTGTTTGTCTTCTTTAGCCTTTTTCGTGCGGGAAATTACGTCTGTGAGTGAAATCTGACGTTAAACACCTGACGTATTTGCTGCTTCAGATTGTTTTGCAGCTTGTGCGAACGCTTTATTCTTTTTGTGGGAAGCGCTGCCACTTATCCTTCCTGGCCCACTCAATGCGCACGTTACAATACTTCATGCGAGAATTCTTTCTCGCGGTCGTAAATTGTAACCACCATTCTAAACGTTTTATTTTGTAACATTACATTAAACCTTCGCGGACTACACGCAGTCGACAAAGCAAACAGTAAACAAGCAGATCTACGACTAGACTAAATAATCACAGAATAACAGCACCGCAAGACTCTCGACATTCGACTAAATACTACTAACCGAATAAATATATTAAATCGACGAATCGTTCTTGCACGTCCAGTAGGCAACTGTTGTAGTTGGAGAGCATGTTTCAACTTCACATTGCTCGCATTTAAGTTCTCAAACTTCGAACTTTCTCTTTGCACCTTACCTACCTAGCAACATGAACCTGAACCTAACCCGGTCAGACAGAGGTCTCGTAATTGCCACGTAAACAAAAACCAGTCGATTCTTTAGCGCGAACATAACATAGGAATGTATCGAGCGTAAGCAGTTTTCGTTATTCTGTTTGGAAATTGTAGTTTTTTGTGGACAGCAACGAGCTAGTTGACGAAATATTGATATATCTCACTTTAACACGGTCTTATCGACTTATAGCGCTCAATCGAATAAAAGTAAACACGCAAGGCCCTTTACCGTGAGCTGTGGCTGAAAAATGCCATTCAGCTGATATGTTGAAGTCTTGCTTGTGAAAACACAAATTGATGAAATTTTTCTTATTTTTATATTGGGCAGCAGACCCATCTGAAAAGTAAAAGAACTTATGAGGAACGTTTTTAAATTTTGTAATCAAAAAAGCAATCAAATTTCTTTGAAATGTGTAAACAGCAACTGTATTGTGCTCTAGGCAGAAAGAAATTACAACGTAGTTCAAATGTTCAATTCTTTTTTCTCCTTTATAATATATCACAAACAGGTGAACTGTGGCATGTCCCTTAGTCCAGTGGTAAGTCTGGGCTTCATCTTGTACAACCATACTGTAGTTTTCTGAAAAGTCGAGTGTGATGGCAAATTCAGATTCTTTTAAATTTTCCTTTAAGTGATTCATGAAAGAGGTCTGTTGTTTTGCAATAAAGTTGTGGCGGACTAAGAGTGACAGCTTGTCGCAGAGTAAATCTATGAAATCTGCTGATGATTTCTGCAGTGTCTTTAAATTGCAACGGTCAACTGAAATCCACTGCCGAAATGTGATCTTTCGTATCAGGTGCTCTTCAAATGACTTCTCAAGGACGGTCCGTATTGCTGCAGTTCCAGGACAATATGTACATTGTCCAATATTGCAATCTATTGTTGGTGGATTGCGTACCATTTTTGGTAGGCAATGTTTGTAGGTTTTGAATTCTCCATTTGTTAAATCACATATCTTGCATTTTTAATTATCAATTTGACATTTTGATGGATTGTACATACATACACTGCATGTGTCCCACTAGAACCCGCTAAAATACAATGCTTTGGACGAAGCTCCGCAAATTTTGAAAAACCTATTTTAATATTTGGAAATTTCTCCTTGAATAAAGTGTATCCCTCTTTCAGATTGCACAAAGTAAGTCTTTTTGATATTTTTGATTTATATTTATTAGGTTCAGTGACTATTATGCAGTCTTTAACACCAGGCATCGCTCTACTGACTTCATCATTTTCATAAAATATATGGACAGCTTCAACTACATCTTCTGAGAGGTGTTTGCCTGGTTTGGGGTTAGGACTTTCTAACATTCCTTTTTCAGCAAAGAGTTTTTTTGATTGTCCTACCATGTAGTTTGGCGCATCAAACTCTCACATTATTTTTCTAACTCCCCAATTTGGTAGTAAACAGGTTAATATCATTAACTTCTTGCTCCTACTAGTTGAACTCAAGAAATTGGCTTTGAGGTTTTGCAAAACTGATTCCTCTAAATCTTCAACATCATCCTCAGAGAAATTATCTGGCAACTCAAAAAGTTTCCTTTTGATTGTGGAGTCAATTGTTTTAATTTTTCTGGTTGCATAACTTTTTGATTTGAATTTTTTCCTATTAATAGGAGATTCTCCTAGCCCTTGTAGTGAAATATTTAATGAACCAATCACCTCTGAGGATGCAGAAAAACTGGGATCTTTATCAGAATCTGAACTTGATTCGTTATCCTGGTGAGTAGAAGAAGCAGCAGCAGCAGTTTGTAATGTTGTAATTTCTATTCTACAGCTATCACAAATTTTTGCTCCCTTTGGCAATCCAGAAAACAAACTGCACATCCAACTAGTAACATTCCTTAATTTTCTTTTTTCCCTAATGTTGTGATTGCCTTTTCTTAATGGATTAAAACACCATAACTTCAAAATGATTCACTGAGGGCCATTTCTGACTGTAAACTGCCCACCTTTTCATAGGGTTTCAGTCACTATCATGATGAACACATTATACTCAAGTCTTTAAAGTTGTTTGCAGTTTGTATTTTTTCAATAGAGGGAATTTATATCGTTTAAAACTAATTTATGTTATTTGTAATAATTGTTACTTAATGGGAAAATATTTTTGCCTGGAGTATCGAAAGTATCAAACTGAAAAAACAATACAGAATTGAGTATCGAAAGGGTGGTATCGTCCCACCTCTACTTTAGAACTATTAAAGAAATGTATGTTTGCTCCCAGCTACAGTACTCTCAGAATGATTGTGTAGCACTTCAGGGAAAATTTGTGACAAAAAAAAATTGTTTACTTCCTGAACATGTATAACTGTGTAGACTTAAGTTTTAAAAGCTATGATATATAATTTGAATGAACTTGGTTCATAGAGTAATATCATTTTTATCAACAAAATTTGTTATTCCATGACTATATATTTTCTCTTTAATTTACTGTGTATAATTAAAGGCCATTAATTTGTTTTGAAATCTTTTCTTTTAAGAATTGACAAAAAAAAATTTTGTTTATAGAAAAATTTGCATTTTAGAACATTTTCAGTACACTTTTGACCAACTGAAACAAATGTGATTATTAAGTCTTAATTGAAAGTATTAATATTGTCAGTAGTACACATTAAACGAAAAATTATTATTTAGAATAATTGAATATTGATTTTATACAATTATTGTGCAGCTGGACATTGAAGTGAAATATTCTTGTCAGAGTTGGATGCTGAGGGATCCTTCATTTGAAATGATTTTCAATTGACAGACCGACTTAAAGTGGTTTCAATTGTGATACCCATCAGTGCTGTATCGACAAGAGCTTATTTTCAAAATGGACTATTTTAAATATCTGATGGATAGTTATTCCTATAGCTACTTAAGGAAACTCTGTGAACTTAGGTTGTACTGTGTAAGGATAGAAGATTGGTGATTATTTTACTACTATTAATTGTCATGTAGGGTCAGAAAACTAACACACCAACTACTGCGTTTCCGGAACCATCATTTAGAGAACACTTTTCAAGTCGAGCTCACATTTGTATGATAAACAGATGAATACGTACTACTAAAATACTAAAAAGCTATTTTTAAGTTATACTCCATGCTGTAGAAACCAAAAGGTATGTAAAAAGAATTCATGTATGAAAATGTTAATGTATTTGTCAACTATTATCATCCTGATTTTCAAATTCTCATAGTAAATGTGATAATTCTGATTATTACATTTGAATTTTTGTTTGCTACATATTTATGTATTGCCACCATTTTACAAAATAACTTTGTGCTTCTATCTCAGTATACATCTAGGAGATACCATAGTAAAGAGTCCCATTTTGTTCGCTCTTGGATCTGACCTAGATGAGATATTTGTGACTTCACTTACTCAATACAGACAGGTACAAAATAAATTAGGTTGCAGGTATTGATTTTTTTGGTTAACTTTAACATTATTGCAAGCATATTGTCATTTTGTTTTGAGCTGAACCAAGTTAGTGTTTGGTAATCAGTGTCACTATGTTCCGAGCTGTTTAAATGATTTTAGTGGGAATTATAGATATTCATAATGATATAAGTTTGGGAATAGTTTATTTCAAACTTGGCATAATTAGTACCTTGCTGTATTAATATGCTCCGATTTTTGCACTGGCACCCGCATTTATTTTTAAAAAAATTAATACAGTGTTTTCTCGCATAATTTTATTCTAAAATCAAGTTTGAAAAGTAGGGGTGCGACACAGTGTTTTCTCTCATAATTTTATTCTAAAATCAAGTTTGAAAAGTAGGGGTGTGACGATTATGCAAGAAAAAATTTTTTTTGTTAGATAAAGTTATTTATAGTGATGGGATTTTCGATACTTCGATACCTTTGATACTTGACGGTATCGCAAAGTATCAAGTATCGAAACTGTAAGTTCGATACATTTTTTCGATACCGGAATGCTTGTTCATTTGTATTGAATTAAGTTTTGAGTCGCCATCGTACAAAATACAAATACAGTAGAACCTCGTTTCATACATTTCCCCGTGTCATACGCCGATTAATTTTGGTCTCGCCGAAAGTACTATATTTACAATGGTTTACTTTCCCGGAACATACACTTATAAAATCATTAATTTCCTGTTTCATACGTTTTTACGAAGCGGAAAAGTCCTAAAATTTACAAATTTTTTTGTTATATTCCTCCTGATAAACTATGTTTTAATGCTTTTTATTTTGAAAAACGTTCATTGTTTACCTTTGCAAACGTAAGAAAATAACTTTATCGCACCATAGATATGGATAGTATAAGGAATACTGTACACTTCGCTAATAGCATCTATGGCCAGCATCAAGCGAGACTAGTGGCGCAAACTAGCAATGATTATGAAAATGGTGCACGTGCTTTACCAAGGCACGGATCTCATATTTTGTGCATTCATTAATCTTTGAACTGAATATACCCGTTTGTTATTGTTTTCTTAAGATCGGATTGTTTTGTATTTTACGTTTCTCAAGTTGAAATTTTATTGAAAATTGTTCTGTTGCATAAAGTTGTTTGTAAAATGAAACAAACAAGCAAAAATTTCTGATTTTCTCTTTACAAGAGCCTAATTTTTTTAATTTCTAATTTAGGCTTGGTGACTTTTCCCTCATTCCAAGAAAGGACTTCTTAACATTTTGTAAGGCCACTGTTTCTAATGCAATTATTTACACATTATGTATTTAAGTTAAATCTGACATTGTGCTAGTATGCTATATTGAAAAAATATTTTATATTGCCATTCCCTTTTCATACACTTTCCCGCATCATACACCATTTTTGTGCCCTCTGTTGAAAAGTGTATGACAGGGGTTCTAATGTACTAGAACAGCTTATTAGCCGTAATTATGATAACCAATAGGCTTACATCAGAATAAATTATAATGATATAAGTTGTTACTGCAACTTGCCAATAGTAAACAAACAGTAAAGTAAGGTTAAGTTGTTTTTGTTTTGTGTTCAAGAAGTTACGTTTTTTGTACGTAACACTTCTGACATTGAATTCACAGGAAATTTGAAGAAGAAAAATTGTAGAAATATTGAGCACACAAAACTCACATTAATTGACTCCACTCGCAATCCGTCGCAATAGTAAAAATAATTGGCACCACCAGCGCGAACTATCATTGTTTGCGGAAATTTTATTTAAGAGAGCGCTATCTTTATTTACATTTGTTCGCGGTAAAAAAAAGTGTACTGGAAAATAAAGGGTTAACTCTCTTGGAGATACATAGTTTGTATTTTGCTTTTATTTTTTATATTGATTTTTATACTCAAATCTTTAAACTTGTTTGCAGTTTGAATTTTTGTAATAAAGAGGGAATTTATATAGTTTAAAACTAATTTATGTCATTTGTAATAATTGTTTTCCTGGAGTATCGAAAGTATCGAACTGAAAAAACAATACAGAATCGAGTATCGAAACTGTGGTATCGTCCCACCTCTAGTTATTTATGAAAACAAAACCCATTCATGGAAAGTAGGTTTATTTAAAAAGTGATGTTTAAATGAGCACACCAAACAATTTAAATTAATAAGTCGTGCAACAAAAATCTTCCTTCAACTTTAAATAGAAAAACCAAAACTGTGACGCGAACACAAACCACTTGAATCTGTGATGTGAACTAACATGTCGTAGTACACACTTGCCACGAAAAAATGTGGGCCATCAAATGTAGTTAACTCGGCAGATGACAGAGAGCGCGCGTTGCAGGAATTGGCGAGATTACGATATTCGACTACGGGACGCAACATAACCAAACACGAACGATACCAACTGGCGCTTTCTACATTCTTGTAAATGTTACATCGTGACGATGCAAACGAATAGATAAAGGTAATAACGTTTAAAAACTTCTTTAAAAGAAGAAAAATGTACACGTCCGACAACTTCGTATTTCCGTTAATTAAATAAGTACAGTGAAACCTCGTTACTACGAGAGCTGACGATGGCGGAAAAAATTCTTGCAACGAGTACTCGTTATAACCGAATAAAAAAAATTAAAGTGAAGTTAGATTCTGGACCTTCCAAACAGTCTTCAATTTCACACCGTAACTTGAAAACGGTGCACTATAGTGAAAAAACGTATTTAATAAAAGTTATAGCAAATTAAATTACGAATATAAAGTGTCTCTATGGAATTTTTTGTATCTATAACATTTTTTGATTTAATCGCGAATGTAATGGCCTGATACAAAGACGGGCGCCGTTCATGTCCACGAAGGGAAGGTATGTGAAGCCGTGAAAAAAAAAAGTTAAGAAAGGAAGTGTGTCCGCTGGGAGGGGAATCAACTGGTGCCGTCAAGAGAGAAAGAGTGAGGGGGGGGGGGGGGGAAAGGGTGCATTTTGTCACCAGTCCTGATCATTTCTTATACCTGCTAAGGACTCTGTCCGTGCGGCAGCAGCGCTACTTCCTGCAAATGCCGCACTGCTCACGCTCGTTCCGGGGCCGGCAGCGTGCTCGGAGTTCAGCGAGCGCAATGATGTTAATGCAGGATCTAACGCTATACTTTTTCAATTTAGTTTACTAAGCTTCGTCAAACACCGACCAGTGTGGTGAAAAAACGTTATAAAGCATATTGTTATCTAAAGTTTTATTTCAATAAATTGAATGATGTTTAAAACAGTACTTTAAAAGAAAGTTGAAACTTTAAACAATACTGAGAACAACTTGCATATGAAATGTAATTACCGTAGTCTTTTCAATTTAGTTTACTTAGGTTCGTCAAACACTGACCAATGTAGTGAAAAAACGTTATAAAGCATATTGTTTTCTAAAGTTGTTTTTAAAAAATTAAATAATATTTACATTACTTTAAAAGAAAGTTTATACTTTAAACTATACTGAGAATGACTAGCATAATTATGTAATTTTATTTGCACCAATTAACGCAGACTTTACACCCTAACAAAAAACAAATTATTTACAAAAACCTTTAAACCTATTTTGTCACTTATAAGCACAAAATAAATAAAAAAATAATTGTAAAATTAATGAAATATAAAAATTTGAAGTAAATATATAATATTAGTTATACATGTAAATGCCACCCACTAAACACGTGGCTTCAATCATAAACAAAATATTATTCAACTATGTGCACCAAAATGAAGCTTACTGGTTATCCTAAACAAATGGATAGTTGTAATTTGAGATATTTCGTCCTTCAAATAATAAGTATAATACTGAATAAGATTAATTCACTGTAAATGCTTAACAAAGTGAATTAATAATATGAGAAATACTAACATACCACTGAACATATTACAATTATTTAACTGATACAAGTTAAGTTTGACACTTCAAGTTAAATATAAATGTTAGTTGTTTTGCAGTAATGATATTGCGATGTCTTGAATTTCTGTTTCATTTGGTTTCACGATTCCAGCACAATGACTCACTTATCTTCGTTTTGTAGGAAACAGTCTTTTCTGTGGCACTATATTTTGTTTGAGTTGTTCTCTTCCCGGAACGGCCTCCTGACTGAAAGGCATCCATTCTGCGAGCGTTCTATATGTATGTTTGTATTGATGCCACTATTCAACCTGAAACAATATGCCCATGACTGAACATTTTTTACGTAGTTCTCACTGAAATATGCCCCAAAATCAGCTGTGTCTAAATCTCTATTCATTTGGTTTATTACAGCAGGGAGCATCATTTCAAATGCAGCAGGGTCCCGTTCTTGCAACAATGTTCGCAAGAGTTTGTAGACTTCGGCCTGTTTCTCTCTACCATTAACTTTTGACAGATTTTTCCACCAGGCTCTGTCCACGTGCCAAAAGCAGTAAAGTCTCAGTCGGTGGCTCCATGGTTAAAACCCATGCATTGAAGAATGAGTCAGCCATGTCAGACAAAAACTTTGGGGCATATTATTCCAGCTTCTTTTTTTATGTACTCAAAAAAAATTTGATAGTACATGTTGATCAGTTCTATTCAATTTTAGAAATGCGCAAGGAAAACCCTGCCTCATGTCATCTAAAACGAGTAATGTAATCAGTTTGAACCTGTAATTGTTAAGACCATAGGTACCATCGATACAAATGCAGTCACTGCATATTTTTTCAATAAGTCACACTGAGCATTGTTCATAATAATTAAGACAAAATAATCATTTTTTAACTCGGGATGCAGTTCAGTGACTGTATTTTGAGGCTTGTAAAACAAAACACATGACTTATCACTTGCCCTTACCTCGGTAACCCACGCCTCCACGCTAGTCCCATCATCTGTGTCCCACAGAATCTGCACTTAGGTTATAACGCTGCTCGATATTATATAGGTCTTTTCTGGTTAGGAGGTGAATTCTTTCTAGTTTTGAATCATAAACTGAATCGCGTATCTTGTCTAGAATGGCATGGAATGGAATCTTATTGGCAAGGTCTGTTGCTAAATCACATCTTTCCGAATCAGAGAGATTGAGATGGCCTATATCATTTTGATGACCTACATGTGTTGAAATGTAACTAATTTTACACATTCCACCTTCATATTCTATTACTTGCTTGCAGGACATGTCCCATTGATTTTATTACTGCCCTGAGTTAAGGTGCCTCTGACCTGTACTTTGACACATGTAATAGCCTGAACGATGGCATATTAAATAATGCGTAGTAGAATTGTCAGCACACCGTTTTGAACCACGTTCTTTCACATACCTGGAAAATGTTTCCTTTTCAACATTTTGCTTCCATTTCACAAAATCTTCGAAAGAGGAAAACTTGAGATCTTGGGACTTGACACCAGCACTGTGTTCCGACTCCAGATGGTCCAGAAATGATGTTTTCGTATTAGGTCTGAACTCTCATAATGAGCACTTGAAACTGTTTGTGGAAACAATTTCCGCACTGTGAAATTTCCGTTTATGGTATCTTAAATTTCGAAAAAGATTATATTACCTATCGCAACTTTTGCACTTGAATTCCAAATTTTTTTTCTCGTTCTCTGAAAAAGATACATCGTCAACTTTCCCGGGATGTTTTGTTCGCACGTGTTGGCGAAGTATTTCTTATAATCATACCCTTGTCCACATTCTTCACATACAAATTTGCTTACTGTTACTCATAGCTTAACACTCACTGTAACAACTGAAAACAAACAAAGGTACATGATGAAACATTTAGTAAAAAGCACACACACTAAACAGTCTATGTGGCTGGAAAGATAAAACGCGTGTGTAAAAATAAAAAACATCCAGGGGGTAGGCGCTCCCGATCGGCCAACTTCGGAAAGGCTCGGCATTTGCAGCCAGTTGCAGGAAGTAGTGGTGCTGCCGCTAGACTTGTCAGTCCGTCTGGCGCCTGCGTAGCCACGCAGCTGTCTGTTTACCGCGTGAACATTATTTTTTCAACTGACTGTGTTTTTCCTATTTTGAAGATGCCATTCAAATCACTCGTACTTACGAAAGGGCCAACAAGGAGGCACTCGTAATAACTGGTTTAATTTGGTATGATTTACGTAGTCAAACTGACGGTGCATTGCAAAACTGTCATAACAACGAAGGTCTCGTAGTATTCCGTACTCGTACTAACGAGGTTCCACTGTAACTGTTAATGTCCGAATAAATATTAGATTTCTACTTTAAAATACATTGTTTTATACAGAAAAGATACCTGCACAAAGCGTTCGGCATCTAATAGCGGGACCAAAAACAACATGCGACGTTTACGCGTGAAGTTATTTTTATCCCAATTTTGACGGCCTAAAATATAGGTGCGACGATTACGCGATAACAGGGTACACACATTTTTGATTTAAATAAGTATAGAAGTTATTATATTGAATAACTTATGTGAGTTCAGAACAAGGTCTCATTAAATTATTTATAACTGCTTATTTTAATTTAAAAACAATTAAAAAAAAAATTTTTCCTGTACATATTGGTACTGTATGTACCCCAGCATAATGCAATTGAATATACTTAATGCCAACCCAAAATTTTTGAGTGAGTTAATGAAATGACTTAATGGTTTGGAAATCACAATTTAAGCATTTAACTTTAATTTAACTTCAAAATTTAAATTAAGTTTATTCCATGTTACTAGACTCTTTCTGATGCCAATTTTGTCAGTGATTTTTATTTACATTGTGTTTTTTGACTGTAGTTCAAAAGTAGTCTGGCTGTTCAGAAAGCAAAGAATGTTGATATATGATGGACATCTGGGTAAGTTGAAGAGGGAGGGCATCCCAGCAGCCACAGTGAAGAAAATCAGAAACAACCCAGTGACAAACTCCATTTACACCCTCTTCATCCAGCTAGTGTCATCTGTCACACCTATGTAGAGGCTCAGGAAGCCCCAGACTACAATTGTTGGATACAGTTTACAGGCAGACGTAGTTTTTCAATTAAGTGGAGGTTCAGAAGGCAGTATGTAACAGCAGAAGTGACACTTTTAAGTGGCAGAGCCTGTAGTTTTTCAAATAAGCTATGTATTCCCAATGGCAAGATACAAGTTTGTGATTATAATGCAACCCCCATGTTTAGTTAAAAACAATTTTAATAGCATTATATTCAGTTAAATGCAGTATTATTTTATACCTGACTCTTGAAGTGTAGATTTTGATTAGAGGCTTTCGTTGAAGAATGAAATTAGTTTGAGAGTTGAGAAGTGGTATTCGCCTATCACTCCATAAGTAGCAAAACCGTTGGTTGAAATAGCAGTGTGTTTGGTTTCTAGACTAGACCTGATCAGTGAAATATTGCTGCTGACTTCAGTTGGCAACCAGGGTACATGGCTTGTGATGCCATGTTGGCACGTGTGGAGGGTGCTGAAGTGTCGCTGGGTCGGCAGCTGCTGAAGCGTGAGCTGGCACGGCTGGACGGCGAGGCACGGGTCGTGGAGGCAGATCTCGAGGCGGGAGCACACCTGTCGGAGGTGACGCTGGGGAAGCTGCGGGCGGCCGCGGGGCAGGCCCGACTCCTCATGACCCAGAAGCTGCAGCAGTTCGAGGGGCTGTGCCACAAGAACCTCGTGAGTAGCTGCTTGTTGCCGCCTGTGTCGAGCCTTTCTGCCGGTGGGAAACATCTTTTGTGGTTCTCCTGTCCCTTTCCTTCCCTACTTAATGCATCTGATGATGAAACATCAAACCATCCATGCGTAGTTCATTTGTTTGTTCAACCCATGTCCATTTATTGAAGGCTGACCAGAAGCTGTGAATTTTTGGGATAATTTAATTCTTGGTAGCACAGATTTGTTAGTAGGGTTTTATGTTCTTGTGCATGACTATCAAGAATGTGCGTGATAATCCTGTGTTTTTCTTCTTCTGGTCCTAATAATTGCGAGCTAACAGTGTAGTGTTGCAAGCCCTTACCATCTCTACATATGAATTATTGGTTAAATAATTTTTTTTATATATATATAATTTTCAGTACTTGGTTATGTTTTCTTTTATTGTAAATAATGGCTGAGTTAATGTTTCAGAGGTAGTCATATGTAAGGAATGTGTTGTTTTGCCCTTATTTTTCATATGTTCATGTTTTTAAGTTCCTGTTAATTTACAAAATTAAAATTTTTAAATCTGCTAAAGGTCATTGTTACCTATTTGGTTAAGTTTTCAAGTGAATAGTCATATATTTTTCTATAGTACTATTGTTACTATCCTTTGTTTGAAAGACTGATGATGCAATGTGCTGCCGATTTATATACTACATTTTTGGACATTTCATCTAGAATTCGTTGACTGCAGTTGTTGGTGTTAATTCCATAACTAGGTAAATGTGAATCGTTTGGTCATCTAAGTATGCAAGTATTGGTTTTGTATCGTGAGTTCGTGTGAAATCATGAGATTTGTTAGCTGCAATAAATCTTTTCATTGAACATTTCGGTACCTTTTTCAAGTAAATTGTCTTTCTGGAAGCAACAAACCTTGGTTTTTGTTTTTGCTTTGTGTTTTTAATTATTTGGAACAGTGTTGTGATTGGAAGATGGCGGTCTTTGTGCTGTTGTGAATTTTCAATGGATGATAAAAAGCATAAAAATAAGTGATTGTTTTCAAGATACTTTATTTTCATCACAAGCCATTTAGAGTGACGTGTTTACGAAATTTGAACAGTATTTTTGAAATGAACACATTCTTGGAGTGTTTTTTTTTGTATGTGGAATCCAGACCAATTTTGAGCTAGCTGGGAAATGTGGCTTGCAACAACAGTTTCTCAGTTTGAAGTATGTTTTGGTAGTGTGAGGTCATGTGATGCGGGTGGCTGCAGGCCCAGAGCTCGGACGAGCCGTTCCCGACCACGAGCGAGGACCTGGCTGGCTTCTGGGATATGGTGATGCTGCAGGTGGATCAAGTGGATGGCCTGTTTGCAGAGATCAGCGAACTGCGTGCAAATAACTGGGTTGAGGTCAGCAGGCTTGTCTTTTTTTTCTTCTCTCTTTATCCATATCCAGTGGATATTTGAAAATTGAAACAAATTGACATCACAGTGGCTTTCAGATATTTACAATAATTAGGCAGAAATTTTATGTAAATAGTTACGTTCAACGAAGATGTTTGATGGCAAACCACTCCCATTTTGTGGTGTGCCATGACACTTCTCTGAGCTTTTAAGAATTTTTTTTTTTTTTTTTTTTAATTTGAATTGGCAAGTCATCATATCTAGGACTGTTCAGTTTTTGATTTCTATTGGTCAGTTTGGTTCGGGTTGGTATTTACATCAAGAACCTTTTTTATCGGTACTTGTGTTCAGTTCTTTTAAAAAAAATATTATATATTAAATACTAAATATGATTGAGGTTTTGTGACATAATTTGGTTACTAAAAACAATTAAAAAATACACAAAAGATGAGTACACTCTTTGCATGGGCCTAAAACTTTATTTCTTAAATTATTTTCCAGCTAACCTCAAACTTTGGAATAGGTAGGCCAATATTTAGTCATCAAATCATGATAGCAATGAAAGTAACTGTAAGATGCCATATTGTTTCAACTGTGTTTGGTATTTGAAATAAAACTTTTGAAGGAGCAAATTACTTTGAAGGTCAGGAATTTTATTTAAATATATGCTTTAAATAAGAAAAACATTTAATGAAGAAATTATGGCCTAAGAATTGTTGAAACTCTCTGCCCCCAAATTTATTTTAGACTATACTCTTGACAGGCATTTTTAGTGTGTTATTACATCGAGAGACGTTGGTCACCTTGAAAGACTGTGTTTACCTTTCCTGCATGATAAATGTTATCGCTACGTGAAGTAACAGAAACGTACAAAAAATACCTATAACCAAAACCGAAGAATTGAAATTGGTTTTAGGTCTGGTATTTTAGAGTAAACGAATACCGGAATCTATAAATTGAGGAACCGTACAGGCCTAATAATTTTAAATAGGCACTAATGTTACAGCAATATCTCTGACCTTGGGGTAAATTTTTTTTCATGTGGAAATGACAGGTGACTCATTGTGTTGCTCTTTACTTAAATTGTTTGCCTTTTAAAATATTTTCAACGAAATGATTGTTCATGGTAGTTGAATAAATTTGTGATTTGTTTTGAAGAATAGAACATGTCATCACCAGATATTTTTTTTTTACAAACAGTGTTGCCTTAAATAAAATGTAAAGATTTATAAAATATCTATTATTTTTTTATGGGTGTGCGGGTACCCAAAATTTTCAATTTCGGTTCGGTTTCATGAATACCAGAACTTGCCCCGATTAATTTTAATGGATTCAAAATGCTTAGTCCAAAAAAAAAAAACTCTAGCTCGGCTCGAAAATTTCGAGCTTCAACAGCAGCATGTTATTTGGCCGGAAAGCATTGTGACAGTGTTTTACTATTTACGGGAAAAAAAAAACAATAAAACTCGTTTACGAGGTCCCGCATGGTAGGTTTTTCCGTATAAAGCGTTTCTGAATGTTCCTGTCTTAAATAGTAATGGCACACGTAAATATGAAGAAAAGACAAATGAACAACAACTTACAAAGATATATGGATGATGTACCATAACTACAGTACAAACCCAATAGTTATCTTAAGATAATTACCATAAAAAGAACTAAAGATTCTTTGTATATACTATAATTACTACAGAAGCATGATAGCTACCACATTTGCACTATAGTTACCTTAACAACCGAGCTGTATATTTACCGTGATGGTAATGTATTTATTTATGACATACGTATTAAAATTCAAGAATATTATTGAAAAAAAAAATAGATGTTAAATTTTGATATGTACGGTTGGCACATGTTACTAAGAAATAATGCGATCTGAAAAAATGCAGTACTACTACGAAAGGTAAAAAAGGTACTCGTGGATTTTTAGGTTATGGCAGTCTCTTTCGTTTTTCAGTAATATCGGCCGAAAATTAACAAGCGTATCGGAAGTTTGTAGAAATGCCGATTCAGCTAAATATGTATTGGCAAATTTGGCTTCTTCAGTACAGCTCTACATTTGATGACATGAGTAAACATATTTCAGACTTCAGGATATTGAAAAAGACTTTAATTTCCATGTAGGTTTATTGTGTGTTTTTTTTTGCGAGTGTAAATTTAATTAAGTAAAATGCTTTTATTTTTATTACTTTCAATTGATTAAACTTTAATGACAAGTTACAGATATTTGACACTAATTTTGAGGTTAAGCAATTTTACTAAAGCATTCCAGCCACACAGGTTGCCAGCGAGAGATGCTTCTCTTCTGTTGGAAACACCATCTCCAATCGTAGAGCTAATTTAACTCCTGAACGTGCAGAACAAATTATTTTTCTGCATGATAGATTAAAGAACAGAATTTAATACTCTATGACAATCTCTGAGTGATGGGATTTTCGATACTTCGATACCTTCGATACTTGACGGTATCGCAAAGTATCGAGTATCGAAACTGTAAGTTCGATACATTTTTTCGATACTGGAATGCTTGTTCATTTGTATTGAATTAAGTTTTGAGTCGCCATCGTACAAAATACAACTACAGTAGAACCTCGATGATACGTTCCCGTTTCATACATTTTCCCGTGTCATACACCGATTAATTTTGGTCCCGCCGAAAGTACTACTATATTTACAATGGTTTACTTTCCCGGAACATACACTTATAAAATCATTAATTTCCCGTTTCATACGTTTTTACGAAGCGGAAAAGTCCTACAATTCACAATTATTTTTTGTTATATTCCTCCTGATAAACTACGTTTTAATGCTTTTATTTAGAAAAAGTTCATTGTTTACCTTTGCAAACATAAGAAAATAACTTTATCGCATCATAGATATGGATAGTATCAGGAAGACTGTGCACTTCGTTAGTAGCATCTATGGCCAGCACCAAGGAGACTAGTGGCGCAAACTAGCAATGATTATGAAAATGGTGCACTTGCTTTACCAAGGCACGGATCTCATATTTTGTGCATTCATTAATCTTTGAACTGAATATACCCGTTTGTTATTGTTTTCTTAAGATCAGATTGTTTTATATTTTACGTTTCTCAAGTTAAAATTTTATTGAAAATTGTTCTGTTGCAGAAAGGTGTTTGTAAAATGAAACAAGCAAAAATATCTGATTTTCTATTTACAATAGCTTAATTTTTTTATTTCTAATTTAGGCTTAGTGACTCCCCCCCCCCCCCCCCCCCCCCCCTCTCTCCAAGAAAGGACTTCAAACATTTTGTAAGGCCACTGTTTCTCATGTCAGCTTTACTTGATTATGGACTGTATTTTACATTTCTGGTTTTTTTATTATATGTATATATAATGATGAATTCATATCTTTCATTAATATAATGCAATTATTTACACATTATGTATTTAAGTTTAATCTGACATAATGCTGGTATGATAGATTGAATTTATATATAGTTTAAAACTAATTTATGTTATTTGTAATAATTGTTACTGTTATATAGGAAATGTGGGGTAGTTAGGTTGGTAGGCCTGCAGTGTAAATAGAGGACAGTTTGTAATGATGGCGGCCAGCGTGTCGGTCGTTGTTCATGGTGATTGTATACGGGAGTGAGGACTGCAACCTAAATATGTGTTGAGGGACATAACAGTGGCGACGAGGAAAATTATTCTTTCCCGGGCGTGCGTGTGGGAAACGTAAACAACTACCGCGATGGCGATGTTTCCCGCGTTCGGTGAATTTGTTCCAGGGCGTGACACGTGGCACACATATTCGGAACGATTGGAATACTACTTTGTGGCGAACAAAATAAAAGACAGTGATGAAAAACGGGCGATATTTTTCACCATTTGTTGGGCAGAGCTTTATAACCTTGTGACCTCATTAGTGGCCCCAAAGTCAACATCCGAGGTGGCATTTCCGGATATTTTGGCGGTACTCACGCAACACTGTGAACCCAAACCGAGTGAGATTGTGGAATCGTTCAAATTCCATAATAGGAACCAGCGCGAAGGTGAATCGGTGGCGGAATTCGTGGCGGACTTACGACGGCTCAGCATACACTGCAATTTTGCGGATTTGGTTCTTATGTTGCGGGATTGGGTGGTGTGTGGTGCGCGGGACACAAAGGTGCAACACACACTTTTGACAAAAGACAACTTAACATTTAAGGAAGCGGTTGAGTTGGCCACAGCGGCTGAAGCCACAGGCCGCAATGTCCACGATCTACAGGTGCAGCAGGGCACAGACGCTGGGGCAGTGCTGAAAGTGGGACGCATCAGCATCAGGTACGACAAAAAGGTGGTTAAGAACGACCAGAAGCGGAGTCAAGCCCAGGTGGACCAACAACTTGCAGCTGACAGGCGCGCGTGTTGGAGGTGCAATGGAGACCACAGCCCAACCCAATGCCGACACATCCAGACAGTGTGCAATTTTTGTGATAAAAGAGGGTACCTGGAAAGGGTGTGTATCACCAAGAGGAAGAAAGGTAATACAGGAGTGAATGGGGGGTCCCGAGACCGAAAGATGGGCAGGCCTAGTAAGAGTGCCAGTGACACTGCTGGCACCTACAACTTTACAAACCAACCAGACAGTGACGAAGAGGATGGAGCAGTTTACAAGGTATTTCAGACGTCGGCGAGCAATTGTACGAGTGAACCACCAATTGTTTTAGATGTGTGGCTGAATGGTCAGAGACTTCCTATGGAAATTGACACTGGCGCAAATTTCTCGATCATCAGTTTTGAGACATACAAGAAACTGTGGCCCGATCGACCAGCCCTAACAGATGCAAACCTGGTTCTACACACGTGGTCGCAGGAAAAGTTGGGGGTTAGGGGGACTCTTGAAGTATTGGTACAGACAAAGACTAGTGAATGTAGACTACCAGTGTTGGTGGTGGAAGGGAAGGGGCCTAGTCTGGTGGGCAGGAATTGGTTAGAACCACTGGGTATACAAGTAGCAGGCATTTACCAAATATCACATCAGGAAGTACCCCCTGCAGTGCAACACCATGCACGGGTGTTCGACAGTGTAGAGCTGGGCAAATACGTAGGGCCCCCAGTGACAATGGAGCTGGAACCTGGAGCAACGCCAATCTTCCGGAGGAGCCGGGGAGTACCATTCGCATTGCGGGACATGGTGAGTGCAGAGATTGACAGACTGGTTGATCAGGGTGTATACGAGCCAGTGGAATTTTCAGATTGGGCGACGCCTATTGTACCCATTTGGAAGGCGAATGGGATGGTCAGGCTTTGTGGTGACTATAAAATTACAGTGAATAAAGTATGCAGAGCAAATGTCTATCCATTACCAACCATTAATGAGGCTTTTGCAAGTTTGGCGGGAGGGACAGTTTTTACGAAGCTAGATTTAGCAGATGCATACCTGCAGGTGGCGGTGGATGACGCGACAGCTGCAATTTTAACAGTTAATACGGTGAAAGGGTTGTTTCGGGTTAGGCGCTTACCTTTTGGAGTAAGCGGGTGCCCAGCGATCTTTCAGCGGCTTATGGAAACCCTGCTAGCAGGTATTCCAGGTGTGGTGGTCATGTTGGATGACATTTTGGTCACTGGGAAGGACATGGAGGAACACTGGGACAGAGTTCAGGGAGTGTTGGCGAGAATAGACAAAGCAGGATAACGACTCAAGAAGGCAAAGTGTGTATTTGCGGCAGAGTCTGTCATATTCTTGGGGTACAGAATCGATCGGGTAGGAGTGCGCCCTACAGATGCGAAAGTGGAAGCCATCCGTGAGGCACCAGTACCTACATGTAAGAAGGAACTGCAGGCATTTTTAGGCTTTCTGAATTTTTACGAAAGATTCCTGCCGAATAAGGCATCAGTCCTGGAGCCTTTACATCGTCTCTTGGACAAAGGAGCGAAGTGGGTATGGAGGTCGGAGCATACTGAGGCGTTCTGCAAAGCGAAGAACCTATTACAGTCTGATCAGGTGCTTACTCATTATGACTTAAATAAGCCTTTAACGCTGACATGTGATGCATCAGATTATGGAGTAGGTGCAGTGTTGGCGCACGTTACCGATGATGGCAAAGACGTGCCCTTGGCCTTTGGATCGCGCACTGTGACCCGGCATGAGAGGAACTACTCCCAGCTCGATAAAGAGGCACTGGCTGTGATGTTTGGTGTGACCAAATTTCGACAGTATGTCACAGCCCGGCATTTTACTATCGTGACAGATCACAAACCCCTGTTACGACTGCTGGACCCCAAGCGGCAAACACCAGATATTCTGTCACCACGCCTCTTACGATGGAGCTTATGGCTCTCGATGTTCGACTTCCAGATAGTGTATTTGCCGGGAACCAAGATACCCCATGCCGATGCCCTCAGCCGGCTACCCATGGCCACTGGAAACATACAGGTACCAACTGTTGGTGATGTGCTCATGCTTGAAGCCATGCCAGAGCCACCAATCGATGCTGAGACACTGGCGCAGTTGACCGACAGGGACCCTGTCCTCCGTCAAGTAAAGCAGCACACAAGCCAAGGTTGGCAGGGCAGGAAGGCAGACTCTGAGGAGTTGCGGCCATATTGGAACAGGAGAGAGGCGTTATCCCTTCACAAGGGCTGTCTCTTGTGGGGCAATAGGGTGGTTATTCCAGAGGGGCGTCGCAGGGAACTGTTGATGGTCCTTCATGCCGCACATGACGGAATTGTCAAGTCTAAGATGGTTGCCCGGAGCTATATGTGGTGGCCCGGAATGGACAGGGACATCGAGCAAATGGTAGGTCAGTGCGCAATCTGCCAGCAGCAGCGAGCCAACCCGCCCAAAGTGAAGGAGGTGAAATGGGCACCGGAGAGTGAGCCATGGGTTAGGCTACACATGGATTTCCTGGGTCCTTTCCAGGGGAAGGTTTTCCTCATTGTGGTGGATGCGCACTCAAAATGGCCAGAAGTGAAGGCAATGCATAACATGTCATCAGGTGCAGTTATCCAGGCACTACGAGAGATCTTCAGTTGCCATGGGATTCCCCGGTACCTGGTCTCAGACAACGGGACAGCTTTCGTGTCCCGAGAGATGGAAGAATTCCTAACGAAGAATGGAGTTGTACTAATGCGCACACCACCATTCCATCCAGCCACAAACGGTCAAGCGGAGCGCATGGTGCAGACGGTGAAGTATAAACTGCGGAAAATGGGAGCGGGAGACTGGCACACACGAGTCGCTCGAATGTTGTTGGCGTTGCGCACAACACCACTGGGAGAATCTCATAAGACACCGGCAGAACTCCTAATGGGGAGACCATTAAGAACGGTGCTGGACCAGATACGCCCCCAAACCAAGTTTTCAAGGTGAGGAGACCCAAGAGGTCACAAACCACCACAGGGGCAGGTTTTTTTTAGTTGGGCAGCAGGTGCTTCTTTGTGACTATAGAGGGACTCGTAAGTGGATACCAGGAACCATTGTATCCAAACAAGGGCCCGTGACATACACAACCCAAGATAAGAACGGCAACGTGTATAGACGTCACGTGGACCAATTGCTGAGCAACAAAGTGGCACATCCATCAAGCCAGGCGGTGTCAGTTACATGTACTGATGGCTGTGCTGCGACCAATCGTGGCAGTACCACCCTGCGTCAGCTCATGCCGACTGACGGGATGGCTCTGACAGAGCCAACGCAGGTCCCAGCGACCATACAGCGGCACCCTATTCCGATGGAGCCGGCACAGGTACCATTGACCGTACAGGAGCAACCGGCAGAGAATTGGAAGGAGCGGAAGGGTAAACAGCAGCAGCTGCTGGGGACATCACCAGTGGGAGCATCAACACCGGACCACAGCAGCAGCCCTTTCAGCGGGTTTGCACATCATCGTGACCATGGGCCAGAGCCATGGGAGGGACTGTAGATGGAGCTGATACGCGCACAACCGCCCAGGAGATCCACCAGGGCGAGGATGGTACCGGGGAAGCTGCAAGACTATGTGTAGAAATCTTAAGGGGGGAAGTGTTATATAGGAAATGTGGGGTAGTTAGGTTGGTAGGCCTGCAGTGTAAATAGAGGACAGTTTGTAATGATGGCGGCCAGCGTGTCGGTCGTTGTTCATGGTGATTGTATACGGGAGTGAGGACTGCAACCTAAATATGTGTTGAGGGACATAACAGTTACTTAATGGGAAAATATTTTTCCCTGGAGTATCAAAAGTATCAAAAGTATCAAACTGAAAAAACAATACAGAATCGAGTATCGAAAGTGTGGTATTGTCCCACCTCTAATTATTTGTTACTTACGTATGTATCAATATTTTTTTGAAAACTTTAAATCATTTGGACTATTGGTTTATAGGATGGATAAGATGTTTTTTTAGATATATTACTGATAAATATTTTTTTCTGCCTACCAAGTTACGTACATAATTTCAATGTTGTTGCTCCCAATCCCAATCATCTTATATCTTTCCTGACAGAATTCCGTCCTGAATTAAAAATGTCATTCCCGTCCACCTCTAGTTTCAAATGTTAACCTCTAGTTTCAAATGTTAAAGGTTTTAACAGAATTTTTAAGCCACAAACAGAATTTAGAAACTAATCTTGATGGCAGGCCTTACCAATTGTAACTATCACATTTACTACTAAGGCAGCCCAAGGAATAAAACCAATGATTTCCTTCTGGTGTAAGTGTCAATTCCTGCTCATTGATGCAAGATTACTGTAAAGAATCTTGAAAAAAATATTGTTTTGCCTTTTGCCAATAATTTTGATGGATGAGATAGCTTAAGATACTAATTAAATAAATAAAAAGTGAATCTTAAGATAGAGGGATGTTCCTCGTGAAACTGTGTTCCGCCTTGTTGTGGAGATGATGGACATGGGAACAAGGTGAACATGCAGCCAGGAGTGATGTTTGTGGTTGTCTGTGAAGGCCAAGCCACACTGGGAAGCGGCGTCAGACCCCACCGTCACCGCTCCCAGCAAGCGCCAGTCGGTCGCGAAGAAGGCGGCACCCAAGGCCGTGCGTCAGGAGACGTCCAAGCAAGTGGAGACTGCGCGCAAGGCCCGCGAGGACGCGAGGCGCAAGATGATGGAGCAGAGGCGGAAGATGATGCGCGAGAAAGCTGCGGCCACCGCGCAAGCCGACGTAGAGATATTTGTGCCGCTCGAGAACGGGAAACACGTTTAAGCACTGCCTGGTAACCAGCTCATTCACACTATTTCAGGTTTAACATCTTTTGACTTTGTCAAAGTATGTATACTGTTCAGCATTAAAATATTGTGTCATTTAAATAGGTGGTTTAAATGTTCACAGTAATGTAATGGATTTGTTAATTTTATGAATAATGGTTCGTGATTAAAACAATTTTTATTTATACTGTTTACCTGCAAAAAGCTTTTTGAATCTCATCTTTTCAGCAATTCTAGAATTTTTAAATAAATGTTATAATGGTTCTTTATGCGTGCTGCTGTTATTAACTGTATATATGGAATGCTCTAGGTTATAGCTTCAGAAAAGATAATGTATTTTTATATTTTGGGATGGTATGTTCCGTGATTAAAGTGTTTTGCGAGTAATGCAACTTTTTTCATTGCACTGATTAATTTTATAATTGTGTATTTTTATGCTTTTGTTTGCACAGTTCACTAGCACGTAATGTAGTGTGTAAGTTAACCAATACTTACTAATGTTGCTTTCAGATTGGTGCGTGTTTCTAAACATTATAGGCCCTATTGTATGATTATGCAGATTTGTTTGAGCTAGCTGTTATAAACAAGTGAAGGGATGTAGTATCAAGTATTATGACCAATTATTTTAAGATGCCTTTAAGACTGAATAAAGAAATGGTTGTTTTATGTGCTTTAGTAGAAGTGGAGATGTGTTGTGAAGATGCATGATGAAATAGTGTTGATATAAATTTTGATCACAGTGACATTGTAATTATAGTTTGAATGATATTGTGTTGACTATTGTTTTGTAAAGAAGAAAGGAAGGGTAATTATACCTGTGTTATTGCTGTTTGATACTTTTGTTACTCTTGTTTTACAATAATTACCTTTGCTGTAAAAATATCACTGGTGCTAAAATAAAGTGTGTGTAATTTTATTTGGAGAGACTAAATAACCTTTTAAGTTCCACTTTTCCACTCACCAGCATGTTACAATGTATTGATAGTCAGTTTTGATAACTTGTTAGTTAGGTGATAGTGTAATACCCAAGTTTTTCCATTATTTGTTAAGTTAAAAAAAAAAAAAAAAAAACACTGGTTCATGTACGTTGCTTTTGACAACCTGACATTCACATTAGAATTTTAAAGAAGCATTGAATGTAGAAAACATATTTTCCATTTATACTTAAGTTTTAAGGTTTTGTTCTTAAATGCTAATCCAAAAAGTGCATGGATAAATGTGGATTGACATTAAAATTTGGTACAAAAAAAAAAAGAAAATATATAACATATAGTACATATTTCTAACTTATATTGGTACAATGTGAAAGTTGATTCATTTTCATATTACAAATTTTAATATGGGTATGTTGGTGGTGCAGGTACTCTCATAACTTTGTGATATAAATAATTTTAAAAACCTCAGAACTGTGGAATTGCAAATCATGACAAGCCAGTGTTAAGTTTCACTCACAAGCAGAAGATTGTATTCTCTGAACGCTTATGCACTTCACACTGTTAAAACTGCCCTGTGAAGTTTATACTTTGTTGAAAATATTAATATCCTCAGCTTTTGCTTTTGCCTAATTGTTGTACATTTTAGGTACAGTTTGTGTGTTCATACCAGCATGCTGTTTGTTTAAACAAAACACTATTCTACTTACCAAGTACCCTATTTCATCGCATATTTGTTGCACATTTAATGCCTCATTTCAGGTAAGGAAATTAATTGTTTGACCATTTGAGGAAAATAAAAAAAACTTAAATTAAATAATTTACTTGCCAACTGTATTTTAAATAATTATATTTTGCAGTTTGATAGTAAACTTTACTTGGTTTTGAAATACAAAAAAAAAATTTTTTTTTACACTTGCATATTCAAGGGTGGAATCAGACTGGTCTTTATTTAATATCAAATATGTATAAACATTCACACCACCTGCTTTTGTGAATTTGTTGGTACCTGTTACTCTAATAGTACCTAGCTTCACAAATTTTCACCACCTCATTGTTCAAAACAAACATAAGTTGTGATTTATTTTCAAATTGTATTTAATTTTAAACTTATCACATTGCACTTTATTGGATACAGTTATGTGTTAAGTGGTGAGATTTCATTAAATAGATTGTAGTTTTTGGAATATTATTTACACCCAGTATTAAACTTTTGCTTGATTAGCTTCTGTCTAATTTTTGTTAATTGGAAAACCAAACTTATCTTTTTTCTTTTACCTTTTACTGATTATATTTTGAAAGAAAAAAATTGCAGTTTGTTACTGTTCTCTAGATTTTTTGTAAAATTATCACCCTTGTTTGTTTTGCCAAGACTTAGAGATATTTTATGCTATAAAACTAAAATTACTCCATTATTTGAAGTAAAAGACCTGGGAAAATGCTACAGAATGGTATTCCGCATACGTCCGCACACTTGAGTGGCTGCACATCTGTACTTGCCCAGGAAGTGTGGCAATCATCTTAAAGTTGCTTTGGTTCTGAAGTTGGTGGCACTGTTAAGGCTGTGGGACAAGATCAAAGGACTTGACATAGTTGTGTACATGTAAGTTGTTCAAGTTACTTGGATACTGTTAATAAATTCATCGGTCATTGATTTTTTTTTGTGACATGCTGAATATGCCTTGGTGTATGAATTCATTTAATAGAACTACAGTAAAATTTCTTTGCTGGGAGAACCAAAGACCAGGTTGTGTTTAAGAAATTTTTGTGTGTTAATAAAAATTACATTTTTAAATTTTATGGCTTGTACCTAATTGCAGCTAAGCATTGAAATATTATTGTCCACTTGCCTACTGACATTGTCTGCAATTTTTAAAGTGTGTTCACAACTTCAATGCCTAACTTGAAACTAGATTACTTCTTGTTTACATGTTGAACTTAAGTACATCCCATGAGCTAAAGTAGGAATTTATGTTAAACAGCAGTCTCATAAAAGTTTGCACATGATTTTATAAGAGGATTTGACGTGATAACGTCTTATAAATCGATGGAACGCCAGCGAGCGGCATGCACGAAAAATTGTCACGTCCGCTTGAGCTGAGCGTGCAAGAACCGGCCAACCACCGTGCGAGAAAATCTTCTATAATATCAAACGGGTTAAGGCGGGCTTTTTAACTAATTGTTCATGATTATATTTAAACAAATTATTTAAATTAAATTTGCAAAAACTGTAAATATTATTTGAAAATTAAAAAGAATGCATTTTTTCATCAATGTTTTCTTAATACGTTATCACGTAAAATTATCGTCCGTAAACAGACTTTACAGACAACCCTGTTTTTTTTATATTTAACTGTTACTTTTTTAAAATCTATTTTGAAACTGGTTTTTTATTCCAATTGCACTGTTCATAACAGGCATTGGCTACAGCAGAAAAAACTATTTCTGAAAGTCCCTCACTTCAAAGGACTTAAATGTAGCAACTGTTACAATTTCCTGCCAAAAAAAAAATTTCGCCACTTTCCATCCAAAAATATTGAGAACATGGGGTCTGTGTTGTTTTTATTGTGTGTTTGGTGTTTATATAGTTGTGCAATGTGGAACATGGAGTTATTTATATTGGAACAGGCATGTGTCGCTTTCATCAACCAGTGATATTTATTTCTATTAGCCTCTATCTCGTGAAACAAAAGCTACTTTATTTGATGTATATAAACTACTGGAAGTTCATTTTATTGGTACCTACCTAATGCTCATTTTTAATAATGTAATGCTTGTAAAAGCACAT
The DNA here is from genome assembly GCF_032445375.1 of Bacillus rossius redtenbacheri. Lineage (NCBI taxonomy): Eukaryota > Metazoa > Arthropoda > Insecta > Phasmatodea > Bacillidae > Bacillus > Bacillus rossius. The sequence continues at coordinate 77,878,913 of NC_086332.1, forward strand.
GAAAATATTTGTATTATTAATGCACAAATTTTTAAAAATCTTAAGTTTTGGGTGTTGAACTAATTACCAGTTTACCTACTTTAGATAAAAACTCATTACAAACCACCAAAATTGTGGTTCCTTATTCAGGTTTGCATATATAAGAACTGACTACTTACAGTAAGTACCCATTACATTATGTAACATGTTTGATACTTTTTCAGCAAAAGAACAATGTGATGTCAGGAGTGCTGGGTTAGGTACTTAGGTTTTGGTAACAGCTAAATTACAAATGGTGGTACACATGTAGAAGTATCACTTGCTTATTGTCTGCAGGCTACTTTTTAATATTGTACCTAGTTACTGGATAAGGCAAGATCCTCTTTCTGGTAGTGAAAAATATGAAATAAATTTTCACTTCAAGAAGCCTACCTAGGCAGGGTTGTGTGTGTGTTTGCGAGTTGGGATGATAAGTGAGATGTTTGCTGGTCTAGAGCAGTGTGGCCTCCAAGTGAAAGGCTGTGGACTGGCCCACAACCTTATCGTCGTGCATAGGACAGCTATGGTGTTGGAGTGGTATCCATAACGTTATATGATGGGATATTGAAGATAAGAGGTGTAATGCAAGGCCCTTGAGTGCTTTCAAGAATCTGTACCAGGTGTTTCATTTCTAAGAAGTACTTCGGAATTTTGCATTTCAGGCATTTTCACACTTTTAAAAATACAGTTTAAAAACTTAATCTGGAAAAACAACTATGCATCTGCCCTCAGGGCGTTTTTGTAAACAGACACCACTTGGATATGTTGAGTACGGTAGTTTACAAATTCCGTGATTTCTACAAGATCTCTGCACACTAGTGTTCCTGGGTAGGCGGGACCTGTACACTTGACGCAACATAACTCCGAGCCTGGGTGACGGTTAGAAAATCGTTGTGTGTATGTGAGTCCCGACACTGGAGAAGGCAGACGTGGCGCGGCAGTGAGAGATAATGCGTAACTTGATAACAGGGGCTACACGCTACTGCACAGAGTGAAAACTTAGTCCTTCGGTGAAATCCGACGAATATGTTGGTACTTACTAAACGTTTTCGTTTACAGTTTGGATCTGAGGTTTGTTTGCATGTAGTGTATCACTTTTGTTCAGAGCCAGTGTTACATATGTAGTGCATTACTTCAGTAAAGTACAACTTTATACATAAAATGCCTCCAGTGTTGTCAAAAGTTAAGAGTAAAAAACTGCACTCGCAGGCGCGGGAAATCGTCTATAACGTTCTGCAGTTTATGGAAAATGAAGCGCGATTGCAGGAACCCTCCATTTCACTAGAGAAAGCACAGCTGAGAACAGCTAATGCGACGGATGTGTCTCGCACGACTGTACAAACAATATGAAAAATGGCTCACCGAACAATTAATACAAAATCTTCCACCAAACAGTGTTGTTGTGATAGATAATGCTCCCTATCACAATGTAAAAATAAATAAAACGCCTACCTCCAACTCGACAAAAGGAAATGCAGCAGTGGTTAAGTAAGGAGAATATTTCCTTTACTAGCGACATGCTCAAACCAAACTTGTATAACCTCATAAATAAATACAAACCTTCGCAAGTGCAGTACTCGGCAGACAGATTATTGGTAAATAGTAGCCACACATTACTTCGTCTGCCCCCTTATCATCCGGATTTGAATCCGATAGCATATGGGCTAAAGTTAAAGGAGAAGTCGCTTCAAGAAATGTTACTTGCAATTTGGCAAATGTAAAAAAACTTTGCGAGGAAATATTTAACCGAATGGGTCCAGAAGATTGGATACCGATTTGCAATCACGTCAAGACACTCGAGAACGAATACTGGGATAAGGATGTGCGTTTTGACATTGAAATTGATAAAGCGATTGTTCAGTTAAGTGATGCAAACAGTGACAGCAGTGACGTTTACACATCAGACTCTTCGGATGGAACAGTCAGTGCGGCGTTGAAGAACTGAGGTAGTGCTTGGAACGTCAGTGGTAAGTGGTCAATGTTTTCTGCTTTTCTCTACCTGCTGTGCAAGGTCGCCGTATCTGCTTATACCCCCTCCTCATCCACCCGACCCCCCACACGTGTTGCAGTCAACACTCCTCATGTGTGACGTAGCTCAAGCTCGGAGTTATATTGCGCCTAGTGTAAGTATGGCCCCTTTGCGTGCTCCAGCAGTCTATTTATTATTCATATGCAATTGTTTTTTAATTTTTAAAACTATTAACTTTTTATTTTGTATAATGTCATTAGTATTAAAAAAAAATTAAGTGTATGTGGTCTTGTTTGCACAAATATTATACACACTTCTTTGCACCTAATATTATTGTTTTCTGATGCATGCATGGGAAGAATTTGATAAACCACAGAGGGTTCTACTGGAAAAGTGTATTTAATGGTACTGCGTAAAATAGTATGCACTGTGTAATAATTTTGGCCACAACTAGGAGCAGGCAGTTAATGCAAAAAAATCTGAACACCTATTGGACTACAATAAGGTATGGCAATGCCAGCGGTTTCTGCCTAGTGATTGGCGGCTGTCTCCAAGAGAAACCTTTGCCTTATTTGAATAGGCCATTCAGGACACATTTGCTTCCACACTGAATTGCTGTGATTCGTGTGCCGACAGTAGACACGTGTCTAAAAGAAATTGAACTAAGTTAATGTTGTGTTTTAACAGTTAGTATCAAAATATTTTCACAAAATATACATGGCTCCAGCCACAACACATTTCTGGTTTTGTTATTTTCAGCTGTCCGACTTAGTGTTTTTTTTTTAGTTAAATTTTTGCCATTTTGAGATGTGATGTTGTGGCCTACTTAATTATAACTATGTAAGCAACGGAGGTCGTGAGTTCAAAGAAAGTTGCAGCTGTTTTGTCTTTCCAAGTGTCAAATAAGTGTCATTAATGAATGTGAAGATAATTTAAATATTTTCTCAAGTAAAAAAAAATTCTCATTAGGTATGTATGTTTTCGCAGGCTGTATGAAAACTAACTTTATTTGGTCAATCAGAATATCATGGTGACATCTGTTTGTTTATAGTTCTGTGCAGCATGTGTATTTTGTTGGTATTCATGATATTGATCCATGAAAGGAACAAAAATGATTTAAATTGAAGAGTAAACATTGCCATGGGTCATACATTTCAGTATGTATACATTGTTAAAAGTGTAGAAATTTAAAACTTATAAAAAGAAACAAGTTTAATGGTTTTATGTTTTGACCAATCCTGTTGTGAACATTTTTAGATTTTGTTGTTTTTATGATTTTTGTACTAGTATTGTGCAATAATATATATTAAATCATTCAATTTGTGATGTATGTCATGTATTATGTATCAAAACATAATCTGTGTCTTTACAATTACGTAACTTCATTAGCAGTGTAAAAAAAATGCTAGTGTTTGCTTGGCTGAAATTTTTTTCTGGTGCTGACATACATATTAAAAAATTAAAACTTACTGTCACTATCTTATTACAGTTAGATCTGTGCAAATATCAATTTTTTTTAGTTTAAATGGAATACGAATATCGAATTTGAATAGTAAGAATTAGAATCCCACTAAAAAATTAGTTTTCTCATATCATAAATACATATTGAAAGAAACAGTAACTATTTAGTGTAGTGGCTTCTGAGAAATTAGATAAATAATACTAATTGAAAGTTTGGTTAGGTTAAGTCGGCTACAATTACTATAGGTAAAATTTAGTTGAAATATTCAAATTTTGAAAGGGAAATATGAATCATAATTTTTAGTAGTATTCAAAATAGGATCTGCAAAAAAGAGATATTTTAATAAACAGTGCAAAGCAAATTGTAAGGCAATTGTAGTATGTATGAAGAAACTTTAAGAGGATGGGATAAAAAAGAATGCAGAGGGAGCAGTTTTAATCTAGATTTAAATATGATGTAGATGTAAAAAAAATTTAAAACTTGTTTGTTTGAATTTTTTGCTATGTTTTCCACGAGATCCAGTGGCAGATTTAGAGGGGAGGGCCACAGGGGCATGTACCCCCTCCCCTAGAAGGGTATATGTGTAATGGATAATATGACTTTAGAAATAATAAATAGGTATTATACTAGTTCCACACTACCGGTGCCCTAATCAGAGGTCAATCCTGGATCTGCCCCTGACGAGAGCTATACAAGTTTTTTCTCTTCGCTGCCACGTTCTGAAAGAAACTAATCATGGGAGCCGGCATGCCGTGTTTCTACCCTCTGATCTGAAAACTTTCAACTTTAACACCCGCGCAGTGTTTTTATTTTTACCGTGTTTATCCTTAGTATGCGGTCAGTTCTAATCTATTTGTAACGACTTGCCGGAGAGACTTCTCATAAAATACTTTAGCTGATAATGTGGGTGTTAGTAAATGGTTTCGAATTACTGTGTTGAATCTTGCTTTGCTGTATTAGTCTTCTCAAAATTTATGTGACCAAATGTAGCAAGAAACTCCACATAAATAACCCTAAAACATTACGAAAGTCCTGTGGAAATTTTGTCCCCACCCAATGAGAAAATCTTCTGTGATCTCGAAATTTTTCCAGACTTTCGAAATCCCACACAGCCGTATTTGTAAATGACTAACCATTCCTTTTTTTTTTAAGTGATAGTATTCAAAATTGAAAAGCATACAAGTAAAAAACTACTCAGTTTGATATTTTAAGTTCAAATATTCGCACAGGTCTAATTACAGTACAATCAATATGAATCACCTAAAATAATATGCAATGTTTAAAGCACAAGGTTTCTCTGTAGGCCTCAAGCCATATTTATATGTTATCACTGTTTCAGATATTGTATGACTTCTATTTACTTGACATTTAATTTTTCCAGTAATTTTTGTCTCTGTCTAATATTTTCAATATGCTCACTTGAAAAAATAACACTAGAAATTAAACATGTTTTTGTACATGCTACATTAGTAATGGTGTTTTTTAATCAAAGCCAAAACTAAAGATTTATGAATTGACTTTCAAAAGTTTAATAGATTAAATTAGGAATTTCTGGTTAGTTTTGTTGCATTTTGTGTTTTTATGTGGGATTTTGGTGTTTACTTGTATTTTGGTGTTACTTCAGTATTATCGCTGTTCACCATAGACTGATAAAGAATGACATTTTGGTATTGAAGTATAAAATATGTAAGTTTAAGATGTTCCAGTGTTTCTGAAACTAAAAATGAGTCATTCGTGCAGCCCTATTTGAGGTTATAATTTATATTGTTTCATAGTATAAGTGTAGTTGTTTATGTTTTATTGTAATTTAATTGACTTTGAAACATTGGCAAAAGTGCGTGAAGGATACCGTCTCATTTTGCAAAATTAGTGAGCGAATTGGTGTAGAAGAAACACTACGTTAGTCACTATTTAGTGTTGTAGTGTTTCTGTGTAGTGCTTGTGGAGAAACTACCCTGAAGGTTTGGAAACAGCCTTCGGTTGCCTGCAGAAGTGCCTAAGATGAATCATGAAGTTTAGCTAGCTGTATATTTATGGCATGTGTTATTTGTTTAGTTTTTCTATAGTGAATAAAATGTAACTGAAGATGGCAACATCTCAAATATTTGTTGATTATTTTCTGTCTTTGGATTTTGCTTTGAATAATGTTTTCTCATTACTCAAAAGTGTTGTGAAATGTTCATAAAATTGCAGTATGTTTCAGTTTTAAAAACATGACCTCGTTAATACATTGTTGCTGCAGAAATGCTAGTTACTTGTGTAAACACTGCAAATTCTTTGTGAATTAAAAAATAATAACTTGTGGATTTTGGCATTGGATTTTTTTTATTCATCTAATTGATATGTGCGCTGATATTATCTCTAGCTGCTCATTGTTTAATGTTGCTTGTGGATTGATTGTAGAGTGGAATATGAATGAAAATAAGTCAATTATTGACTCCGTCTAGACCGTAATCTGAACAATGCAATTTCATCGCTGCTACATCTCTCAATTCTATACCTCGTTCGCCTCCAGTGACCTCAATGTCTATGAAATGCTAATGCAATAAGTCATTCATTCAATTTTGCTAAAATAAAAATACAATGTTATGCATTTACTTATTGGGTACTTTACTCGGAATATAATCAGAAACATTACAGTTCGTTAGACAGTTAAAATTAAGAATAATAATTCTAACATTTTCAGTTGAACATTATTATTGGATGTATTTAACAGGATTTGTTTAGTTTTCATCCTAAAATAGATATGAATTAGTTAATTTTTTTACATCTTGGTGCAGCTATATCATTAAAAAAAGGAAACCCAGAACACCAGTTACAATCAGGGATGTTGGAGGAAGAAGTCGGCCCTGAGCGGTAAGGAGCCCTACCAGCACTTTTCTGGATTGATTCTGAGAAAAACTGGAAAATCTAACTTGTGAGAGCGGGGCCGCGGAACTGGTATTCACACCCAGGCCGTCCAGACTGAGAGACAAGTGTCTTGCGATGGCACCAATTCGCTTCGCTGTTCAGACAGTGATAAATTTACATAGATCCACCTAGTACTCAAGGCTAGAAATAGACAGGCATTTCACTTGTCATACAGTTTTTTTATTGTTCATATTTGTTTTGTTTTTCCCCTGGTTTTTTTCCTTAATAGCCACATATTTAGATTTTATTTTAGATTGTAACGTGGGTTGGGAAACTGATTTACTGGTTAGGAATTTCTGCAGTCAGTTTACACACACACACACACATGCACGCACGTGCGCCCCTCCCCCCCCCCCTTCCTCAAACACACACACACACACACACAGTGTGAAAAGGGGGGGGGGGGGGTCCTTGAAATTTGCGGGGCATTTACTTTGCACCTGATGTAGCAAACTGTTTTGCAACACATGACCCTGGTGCTACAGGTCATCGGCAAACAGTTTGTCATCGCCTCCCTACACCCAGCAATAGCCCTGTCAGTACATTTTTATGCTTTTGCATTAATACTGCTAGAGTGCATTCCAGTTTCACGGTCCTAGAATTTTCAGGGCCCTTGGCCATTTACTTTAGGGTGGCCTTAATATTTTGGAGAGGAGTCTTACTGGGGGGCCTGGGAAGAATGGCATTTGCAGCGCCTCCCCCTGAAAAATAGAAAAATAAAGAATTTAAAATAACTTTTTTTTTAACCCTTTAATGACTAAATAAATTTTCCCTTTAATTGTTTGAAATAATTCAATATTTGTACTTACATAAGACAAAAAAAATTAGAAGCAAATAATTTTTTTTTGTTTACAACTTGCTGTAACATATATGTTACACTAGGCATTAACTGGAGAAAAACCAGTATTGATATCCACAATATATAGAAATTCTTAAACAGTTATTGTGTGTGATAGCCAATTAAACAGTGCACACACAATCCCACGTTACATTTAGCACCTTGAACACGAGCGGATGTTTTGCATGTGTGCCCAGTACACCTTTGATGCTTGAGATCTGGCATTTTCTCAATTGGATGGTTTAGTCTGTCGAAACGGAGATCATTGGCTGCTGATCCCAAAAGTGTTCTTCCGGTCCTTTCGTAGGTTTTGCATATATTTCAAGTTGACCTGTACAATTTCTTTGCAAAGTTAATGTGTGGTCTATTTCATGTTCTGCGGTGAAGTAGCCAGGCATTAACGAATTTCTGAGGTCCAAGAGCCATGAAAAAAGTGTTCAGTACCAATTTCTATTGTGAATTTTCATTCTGTACTGGTTGACATTTTGATCCGTCTGATCAGTGCCACCCAGACATTATTGTATTCTGTGAAGGAGAGTAGGGTGTGGAACCTGCATGTGTCTCCTTGCTGAGAATACCTCTGCAGATTCGTACCTGGGCGAATGCCATGTGTGTTTCATGCTGCACATACTATAGAACTTCATGCCACCTGCACTCTAGGACACCATCATATTTACGTATGGCAGAGCATGGCACACCTCTTACTGTACAGTGCTATCGTAACCTTGTTCTCTAAGGAAAATAAAATGAATTGAAACAAGTAAAGAAGTTGTAGAAGAAATGGAAATGATATTTTTTCATGTAGGTGGTAGCTTTTCAATCATTTGTACTAATACAGTTGTTGCTTTACCAAAACATTTCTCTACTTCAGTATTTTTGGTTACCGACTGTCCGTGATACAAGTCAAAGTCAACAAGATAACCATTCACAGTGTTCGAAGACCAGACCTTGTATCCAAAACAGATTGATAACTGCATATAACTGTGTATATAATATATATAACTGCACATAACTTTACTGCAAATAACTAACAGCCAGGTTTAGACCCTGCTGGTGTTGTCTTAGTTGGGAGTAGAGCCATTTATTTGTTGCCTTGAAGGATGTTAGCATATGTTGGACATGCCTACAGTAAGTCAGTAAGGGGGAGGTGGCATTGTGGCCTGGATCTTGTTTATGCACTGCATCTTGTATCTGGTAAAGGAACTCATTTGGAACATGTGCCTGAAGTGTAATCCAATATATGTACAGATCCTATTTGATTAATATTGCACACCGAATGTAATAACTATTTGCAAAGTGGACAGTTGTCCCAGAAATTATAACTTGAAATTATGATATTAAATTTATAAAAAATTTTAAGATGGAAAATGTTAATTTACTTCAAACATGGCCTGTATCCAAATTCCTATGTACATTAGTATAAGTGTGAGTAGGCACAAGATTATTTGGTTTCATTTTTAGGCTAATTTTGTTTATGAAGCAGGAGATTTTGGTGTTAGTGTTTTTATTATTTTTTTAATTTTATTGATTCATAAATAAAGAATAATATTGAACAAATATGACACATGATTTATGCTGTTATATATTGCACTTTTGCAATATACTAGTTTTTAATGAGCATGTTTCACTACTCAGATAAAAAAAAATAAATTTGCAAGTATTTGTGTGTTTGAAAAATGTACCAATGCCATAATGTAAAAATGAGTTACCATAGCAGTTGCAAGATAAAAAAAAATCCACTGTATTTACTACATACATTTTGGTATAAATAACCTGCTAGATAAATTACAATAATTTAATTTATTATATCAAAAATTAAATTTTTGTTATTTTGATAATTAACGGTGCTTAAGTTTATTATTTTAGTTTCATTTTGATGTTAAATGGTGTATGAACTTGCATTTTGGTGTTATGGTGTATTGACACACTTTTTGGTGTAATTTTGGTTTTATCGCAATTGACCATTTAATCTGGTTCCTAGTAACGAGAAAATAGGGTAAATATATATTTTTTTTAAGAAATAGAGAATACAGTATTTTTGGATGCCATATTTAAAAAACTGCTCTTAGCATCCCTCCGTCAGATATAAATATTAAACATTGCCAAGGACCTAGTGATGCGTGTGCATTAGGGTGGTCCTTATTTATAGGGGTGGAAAAAAAAACTTTGTTGCCCACCCCTCATTTTTTTTCCTTTCCCTTTAAAATGACTATACACAAAAATTCTTTTGAAAATTTTAACGTTAACCCGTGCCGCATCGCCATTGAATATATGACAATGTAGGGTTAAAAATTAAAACTCGCTAATAAATTAAAAATGCTGTTATATTTTTTATTATTTTTCAATGAATAATTTTTTAGTAAAAGTAATACAGATTTGGAATGTTTATAAAAACATCTTAATTCAAACTTAAACAAATTTACGTCTTGATTTTTTTTCTTGCATTCCAGGAATGTCTTCCTATAATCTTCGACACAGCCTTTGGGGGGGAAATAAATAACTTCGTAATTCTAGGTTCCCCACCCCTTATTTTTTCCCCTTTTCCGTTAAATGACAATATACAAAATTCCTTTAGTAAATTTAAATTCAGCCCGTGCAACATCGGCCTTGAATATGGGAAAAAAAAATGTTAACAAATTAAAACATGCAAATAAATTAAAGATGCTAATAGATATCTTTTTATTTTCAAAATACATTTTTTTTTAAAATGAACATTTAGGTGCTTAGTAAAATAAAAATTCCAACAAACAAATTTTCGTTTTAATGAAGTTTTTTTTTGCAATCAGGGAATTGCTTCCTGTGGTCTTCAACACTGTGAGAAAGGAATTGTCTTTGTTCTTCATTAGCTGTGAACAGTCCGTTAAAATCTTATATTAATTTCACGCCCCTCTCTGCCGTGTCATTTTCTACTCTTAAATTACTAATTTATTTTTTTTTGACTCTAAATACCGTAGTCATCGTCTGCGTCCCAAAAGTCTGGGCTATGATTCAAAAAGTTAGTGTTGATTTCCAATTGTTTAAGGAAATTTTAAAATTTTTTTGAGAAATGAAGTTTTCAATATTTTTATCTGAAACAAAAAGAAAAAAATCCCTAACCATTTTTTAATGTAGACCTACTCTATAACAATAATATTTTATGTATATGCCATATAAAAATAGTTTTTGAGCCAAGCATGGTTAATAATGACAGTTTTCCGTTATGTTTACAATATTTTCATAAATTTCACAATCAAAAATAAATACAGAAATGATCTTACCTGTAATGTGAAAAGTATCGCTTGGAGAAACGGAATAATTTCTTTCCGTGTTCAGATTTTCCCGTTTTAAGTTTTCAACCATTTTTATTTTTGATGATACAGCAACATTTTTATCAAAAAGTGCTAAAATAGCCAAATCTTCTGATAAATACCATAAGTGACTGCAAGTGTCAGTGCAGCAGACGAAATACCTTTATTTATGGTTTCATATTTTTTCAATTGTTTTATAAATAGTAAGTCATTCAATGGCGCCTGTACATCTAACTAACACTCCAGCCAGGCCTTTACATAAAGTTTCACTAAGAACACACATATATTTCTTAAACTGTTAACTTCAGACACATTCAAGGCTAACTGATGACTGGAAAAAAAAAAAAAATTAAAGGAATACAAAGCTTTCGCCATCCATCGAGAATGATGGAGAGCTCTTGGAGGTTTAATTTTGTAGTTCTGTTCCGGATCCTTTCCAATAAAAACTATGCACAATTAAGTCAGTTCACGGTAATCATGTTTTAAATTTTGGTTTTGCAGCGCATCATACAAATAATTTGTGATGTTCGCATATTCATTTTCATCCAATATTTCTTTTAGGTAAGTTTACCCCGTGATATAATTTACGTGATCCAATGTATTCCATTGTTCTCTAATTTTTTTGAAATAAACTACCTATATCAGGACTGCACGAAGCCTTTGAAAACTCCTGTTCGAAGGCACTCCTCAAAACTAGCTCGTACATGTGATGTCTACAGGGGAAGTATATTAGCTCTCTTGCGGCATATTGCTCTAAATACGTTACAGTGCCAATGAAACGTCCTGTATTAGACGCAGTAGTATCGGAGCAGCACAAAATTTGAACTTTTTCTTGCAATCCTCAGTCTCCCCGAACAGTCCAAACAGCTGAGGCCTGCTCTTTTCCTGAACTATTTTCTAATTTCGGTAACCCCAACAATTTTTCTTTGTTACCATCATAGGAAACTATAACGGACAGCCTTTCTTGCTTTGGATCTCGCACATTCAATGCTGGAAGTAGCTTACCGTCCCAATGCACAGTTACGTACAAACTTAGGCACATCCTCTTGAAATAGTTGTTTAATTTTCAGATAGTTATTTTTCCTAAACCTTTCTCTATATCTTTGTAGATAAGTCCTATTGAGAGCTTTGTCTGTTATGTTAAGGCCTAGTGCTTCAACTGCTGCTTCTAAAATGAATACTGCATTCCGTTGACTTATTTGGCAATGATCCAAGGCTTCCATTAACTTCGATGTGAAAATGCATTTCCGACCGCGCATTACTTTATCCGGTTCATCGGAATTTTCTTCGGCGGGTCCTGTTATTTGGGTGGGACAAGGTAGGGACAAACTAGATGAAGGTATGTCTGATAAATCAGACTCTTCATAACTACTTTCTGCGTCAAAGTGAAATTTAATATTACCCTCGCGGTGTGCCTGTTCTTTGGCCCTCCTTTCATCAAATATAATGGCTCTCTCGATTGACCGTTTCTCCCGTTTTGTCGTCTTCTTGTCAATCCCTTTCCGTCCTCTCTTTGGAGCTGCAAAAATATTTTATCTTATTCTATTTTATTTAACTCCAAAGCATTTGCATGCGCGATATCAAATAAATTATTTAAATCTAATATGAATTCATTCTCAACCTCACGCTGCGTTTCCGATGACCGATGAGAACTCCTTTGTAGGTTACGCCAATGAGAATGTAATTTAATGAGTATTTCCTGGCAATGTTGCAGTGATCTAGTAGGGATCCTTGCCTTCTCTCAAAAAATTAAACACTCCCCTATCACTAAATTAGGACTTTCGGCAAGAAACAACTTCACTAGCCGTAAATTATAAAATAAAACTGAAAGGACTTGCTTGTTTGAGGGTAGCTTGCAACCACGAATTTGGTGAGACACTGAACGCACTAAATAAACGTTTATATCGGCACTTCTCAAATTGGAACACATACTTGCTTCATAGCGGGGACCTGTAACACGCACAGCAGCTCGAGACAAGCTGAGAAATATAGATCTGAGAAGTGCGAGAGAAGCTAGGCTCCGACATGTCGAGGCTTGCACGGACATGTCGAGACTTGCACGGACACGCCCGCGCGTGTCGCGGCTCGCGCCGGGAAGCACTTCGTCCTCCCAACTTCAGACTCCCGACCTGTGATCCTAATGAGTGAGGGCTCGTTTTTCATCTTTTAACAGAAGGAAAAAAATTGGGGGGGGGGGGGGGGGGGCGATTTGAAATTAAGACTTTGAAAAATAACGACCACCCTGGTGTGCATATTTTGATCATGTGGAAATGTTAAATTGTTAAAACAACAAAACATTTTTAAATTGTTAAAACAACAAAACATTTAATATGTAGGTACATTACTTTTACACCAAATATGTTAACAGTTGGAAAAAGAAAATAATGCTATGGCCAGTCATTTTTAAACTAAGATTCTAAGGCTCAGTGTCACACAACGTGTTATATTTCATTTTTTTTGTTATGAATTTTTTTCAAGGGCTATTACAATTTTAACGCAATACCTCCCATGCATTTGTTTTTTGCCACAAATATTTTCAAAACAGATTTTCACTTAGTGTGATATCATGGGTGTAAAAAAGCATGCAAGTGGTGATAATTACAAAGACTTTCACACCTTTTTACACCCATTATATTGCACTAAGTGAATATGCGTTGAAAATATTTGTGACAGAACAAAAAATGCAAAGGAAGTATCAAGTGAATATTTTATAAATAAATTCTTAAATAAAAGATGGAAAAAAAAAAACGAAAACATCGCCATGGCATGTAAGACCAAGCCGTAAGTCAGAATTACTTTTCTTTATTTATTGCCAACTTGACAGGGTCTAATCCTGACTGTTAGTTATACCTACTGATTAAACTGTTTGTAAGATAACAAAATAAAGTACCTTATATTCAAGTACACTAAAGATTTTTGCCATATAAAAAATATTTAATTTAGTTTTGTATCCTTAGTAACTACATATCTGGGAAGTTTTATGGCTTGTTGGAACAAGCAAATAAATTCACTTCTATAATTCATCTGAAAGTAATTTTTATATAAGTTTTTTTAAATATTTTTATGTACATGAAACTTATAAGTGGCATTATACTTATGTCCTGGTATTCATAGGCATGTCAGGGGATAAACAGCACTAGAAATAAAATATGAAGGTGTAAAATGATTTTACTTGGAGGGGGAGGGTCTTTAGGGGTTGGAGTCCTTTCCTTCTGATCACAACTAACACTGGATACATTTGTTTGTTATTTTCTGATGCCCTACTCCTAGCTACATCTGCTCTCCTAGTGGATGATGTGTCAGTTCTGTGATAAGCAGTCTGTCAGTTGGGCAGACAATGAGGTGGTTGGCAGGTGGTGTTACGAATGAAAGGTAGACCACTGTGAAACCAGGGTAAAGTAGAAGACGTAGCGGCCCATGAGACTCAGACTAACATGTGCATTGTGTCAGCAGTGTCTAAATTCTTTACACTGCTTACATTACTGCACAGGAAGAGCGAATTGTGTGTTTATTTTTTGAACAAAATATGCAGTGGCGAATATCATAATTTATTTTGGCAAGTGGTTTGTAAAAAAAGTTGTATTAAAAAACTTACGTCATCAACAGGGGGTTAGGCTTGGTCAGATCATCGTTCTCAACATGTATGCTTTTGTGGTTTGTTATTCCAGGGTTTCAACAGCTGATCTTGTATCACCTATCTTGTATATTTTTCTTAACTATGGATCTTAGTTTTCGATTTTAAACAATTTAAGAGTTTTTAAATAGGAGGTGAACATCATAGCCTTTTTACTTGTATTATATATTTCTTTAATAATGCTAACCATGTAACACAATTTTTTTCCTAACCTAACTTAAACTAAGTGTATTTGGGAGAGGTCCGAGTTAGGGAGGGACCTAGATGAGTCTCAAGCCGAAGCCTATACGCCTAGTCATGCTGTGGTTAGACATACAGGGAGAGGGTCGCATGCATCGTGTGCTAGGAGGGGATTGGCCATCCATGGCAGCGATTGATGCCATGTCTAACTCCCTTCACTCTTAAATCTAGGCTATAACTGGAGATAGGTTGGGCCCAGGTAAAACCTGCATAGACACAGGGAAAACCCTGGGCACAGTCATGCGGGGTGCAAATTTGCATGCATTAAGTGTGGGAGAATACAGGATACGGTGGTTGGTCTGGATGAAGAGTTGGACAGAGTAGAAAGAGTCTTCAATGCGCGGGGTATGGCACTTGCATGTAACACTCTTCCTTCCCTCCCGGTTTTGACTTGTGTTAACCCCTGCTGGCATACCATTCCGCCACTCTCCGCTAAATGCGTAGTGTATTTCAGCTCATCCCTGAGTCTGTCGTCGATCGTTCTGGTCGGATCTGGGAGCCGATGTTCGCTAGCCAGGGCGGGTATACATACCCCTCCGCGAGAGAGCACGAGAGAAAAGGAAGAGAGACCGCTCCGCAACTGCCTTGGTCGCCGCCCGCCTACAAGACGTCACGCTGCCCGAATCGATGACGGTCTGGAAGTGTGGACTACGTACGTTTATTATCGTACATCGGTAAGCGCCATTTCTGTTACAAATAAAGACGGACTTAGAACAGCAGCAGTGGAGGGTGCCAGCGACCTTCGAAGATAACTCGCTCTACGTTTGGAGGATACCACTCTCTCTATGAGTAGACTCGCTCAGCGAGTAAATGGTAAAAACTCGCTCCTCGGAATTCAAAGGTTCTAGTTATGTAGAAAGAGTACCTGAAGCTATCTCAAAATGTCGGCGCCAACGAAGAAAAATTGTTACTCGACTCGCGAATAAGGACGAAGCGTGGCGGCAATGAGCAAGAAGGGCTGGTTGGTCAATAGTTCTCGAGGAGTAGATATCGGACAGTGTCATCGCCCTGGAACATGTCATTCCTACGTCATTAAAACACCGCAGGCAATTAGGACCGTGCAGCAGACTTTTACTGACACGAGGGTAAACCAGTGTGTCGAAGGAGCGAGCGAGTTGGACTCGCTTTGGAGTCGCACCTGGAGAATCGCGGCGAACGAGTCGATGCTGGAGTCCCGGGAGCTGCCACCGCCATGGAAGTCCACGTGGAGCATCGCGAGGGAAGAAGGGCGCTACTCGGCAGGCGAGCAGCTGGAAGAAGACCACTCGCTGTGGTTTCCCGACGGGACATCTCGGCTACTATTTTAAGGCGATTGTTGAACTCGTAAACGCCCCCTGCTCAGTCCTATTCAACACATAAATTTGTTTGATATTTTGGTAATAACGAATTTTATTATTGGGGCTAGAGTTATTAGTATTATAACTGTATAATATTTTCAAGTATATCTTCTTTTTCTTCATATTTTATTTATGTTACTAGTCATGGTTGTAATGGCGAGCGATGTTGGTACATTTCTGTAGCTGTGCAACATAGTTCAATCATCGCCATTTGCTGATAATGTAAGCCATGTTTGTTAAAGTGGTGATTGTATTTTTAAAAAAGTTATTACGAATTAACGCCTCTGGTTGCCTACACATTTTTAGTAGTAGTTTAATCTGTATTGACATATTGTTACGAACGCAAGAGACCAAACCACGGTGCCAGGTTCTGAGCTGGTTGGCGACCCTGCACGGCCAATGACGCCGTGTCACTTGCGGTCCACTGACGGTCCACATGCGCGCCTGGCCAGATTACGAGGGTCGTCGCTACCCGAATTTATAGCCAAATAATTACGAATTTCCAATATGGCGTCCAAATGTCAAGATGGTGGGTTCCACAATAATAATAATAAATGATAACTGCACTCTAGTGGGTTAAATTTTAACTAATATGACGGTAGCGCACTCTAGTAGACGAAAACAAAATGGTAGCCTCCAGCAGACGAAAACAATATGGTGGACATGACGTCATACTAGCTCATGATATATAGCTTGGTATTGGTGGTGGGAGGTCAGTCTGCCGGTGGCTTCCATGGAGAAAGGATCTATCGACATTTTTTATTTTTGACCTCACCGATTAAGTACGTAACTAAACATTTGAAATAAGTAAATTTTTAAAAAAATATTTTTTTCGGAATTTTTTTTTATTAAAAATTAAAGAATTTAAATTTTTTGGTCGAGGTCAAGGTCAATGCTCCCCACCAGCGGCTTAGGGGCGGCTTGACCATGGGGAATTTAAGCCATCTCGAGGAATTTTCTTCCTTTCTAAGCGAAAGTATTTTGAGGTTTTTCAAATTCCTAATTTTTGAATTTTTGAGGAAAAAAGCGGGAAATTTTCCCTCAAAGCGGAATTTTTCCCTCGATAACGGTATTTTTTTTTGTAATTTTGAGGAATTTTGAGTCCAAAATGTCCGCCGTGATGCCAGAGCGATTGGTCATTGACCCCATCCACAATCCACATCCTAGAAGCCTGGCGCCGGAGCCTCCAAACTATACTACTTTCCTTCAGTAATCTAAACAAGTTTTTGAATTCTTTGATTACACTCTTCATACATATAACGCAAACAGTTTTAAACAGTGTTGTATGCATGTTGCTGATGCACAGCAGTGTTTGTACTTTCTAACCAAAAAGGCAGTTAGTTTATTTATTTTCTTAATCCGAATGTCGATGAACCGTCTTTTAAATGATGAGTCAAGTAGATTCCTTTATATTTTGATTATAACGTTTCTTCCATTAACAATCAGGATCTTATAATCAGAATTTTAAAACACGAATTAAGCTAAATATCCAAGAACACGTAACTGATTAGCATTGCATATTGTTACGAGTGGGGAAAACGGGTTCGTACGATTAGCCCAATTAATTTTTGTAAAGTTTTATTTACTACTAATATTAACATTTCTTATTAAATTACCACACAGAATGTCTCTTCACAAATCACTAATTATTTATCTGTCCAGTCCACTGGAGCTAGGCTTAACAGTAGTTCGCCCTTACCTCGCATCTGTCAACACAAAGATTCTCGCGCCACTCGGTCGCACAAGCAAGGTTGCCGCTTGCACAAAAAAAAAGGGGGGGGGGGGGGTGGTTCTCTCGTCCACCTCACCGGACTCGCACTTCACTCCACTCGCCTGTTGGAACTCTCGGAGCTCCCGCGGAGGCCGGCGTCGCCGCTTTTATACCTTGGGCAGTCTTTCTGGAACCGACTGGAGTGGTGTGCCTGGTCGCGTCATCCCGGGGCGAGGAAGGGGGGGCGCGGGGAAAGGGGAGTTGAGGCCGGGCCGCTGTAATCCCAGAAGGAATGCGCTCTTGACGTCAGTGGCCGTGCGGGGCCGCCAGGCGCCCGGGTAGGTATCTGGCGCGCGTCGTGTCCTTGTCTCCTGTGTTCGTGACACTAAGTTAAATAATCGATTGTAATACAACCTCAATAATTCCTAATATTCCTTTGAAAAAATGCCAAAAATGAATATAAAGCTACCCGAAAATATCTCTCTCAAATACAAGTTACTTCAAGTATGTTACTTGTTACATATCTATTAACACACGACTTGGAGAGTTTTCTTCATCATTATAATATTAAGAAATGTAATAATAACTAATAAAGTTCTCTAACAAACCCATTGATAGTCGTTATGTTGATGCTGTGATAAGAAACTGCGACTGTGATACAAACAGCTATACAGGGTGTGTCCGCGTTTGAATTCTCACAAATAATTTTATCAATGTAAACTAAATTATATTAGTTAAAATTATTTATCAAACATTGCAAATTTTGCCAGACAAAGAACTTGTTAATTGGTCCAGAATTTTCGGTACAGGCAAAGTTCCGGTTTTATGTTAAGCGGTTATGAATAGAGACTCGGTTTTACACGTCGTGTTGATTTTTTCTCGTTTTTTCGATATTACTTTTATTTAAGGGAAATTTCTAATATTTAACTAGATACCTCCCTTGCATCTGTTGTTCTGCACAAACCTCTCCAGCACATATTTACTTAGTGCAATATCATTGGTGCAAAAATTGAATATCTGTTGAAAATATCTGTGGCGGAACAACAAATGAAAGAAAGGTATATATTTAATTTATTAGAAATAACACTTAAATAAAAAGTAATGACGATAAAAAAAAACTATAAATTGAGGACGGCGCACGAGACGGAGCCATAATTGCAGCGTGCTGGGATCCAAGTGTTGGTATCGCCGCGGTGCTCGCGCCCAGACGAGGACCTGAGTGGTTTCCGGCGCGGCGGTTGGCAGGCCTGCAGGTCGCCGAGTGGGGACATTAGTCGCGGCGAAGTGGCCGGCCTGTCGGGCGCACCTGCCTGCGCGCCGCGGGGCTGACGGATGGCGCGGGACTGCCGTCCCTCTGCGGTTACCGCCCCCCACCCCCGTCCCCCTGTCCCGCTCAGGCGCGGAGAGTCTCTTCGACCGTTACTGCCTGTCCGCGCGCCAGCCGCCCGCCTCGACCACTCCGCGGAGGAACTAGCGCCTCCCCCGCGATCAGAGCCATTCGCGCCCGTGTCTTCGCTTCCACTCATCATTAGACGCGTGCATGGCGTTTGGGACTCAAGCCCTCACGGACACGTAGACGGATCTCACGGAACAGAGTTTCCACAATAGCACGCAGATAAGATACGGACCCGCACGGATTAGCTCGGCGATGCTGAGCTCTTCCGTTTACGTTGCTCCGTGCGACCGATAGAAGCCGAGCACTTGGCTGCGGTGGTAGCCATGTTTGTTTATGTTGTAAATTCGTTAAAAAAATTTCGCGGGGACCCCCTTGAGAATCTTACAGATTCGCGGCCCTGGTGACCATAACTGTAAACGTGATATGTGCATATCGCGGTTTCCTGTGACGATCCCATTAGCATTACACTTGAAATTTTCTTCCTATCAAGGTAAACCCCAAGCATTAGAAAATCTCGAAACTCAACCGGTAACCCAAAGGCACCCGGCACCGGGGGATTTCGACACCCACCCTTCTTCCCGTCCCATCACACACGGACCCTGTCGACGGTTCTGGGGATAGGGATGCTGCCGAGTCTGGCCCCAGACGCCTGGTTGGCGGCTTCCCGCAGCACGCTGGCGTTCTGCAGGCAGCCGCGCTTGCTGGCGCGTGACCTGCGTTTGCTCCTCGCTCAAGCTGAGTGTTCCTGTTGCGAAAACAATATTTAACATTTACAAAACTCTGCTACACTTTACTCCATTCTTATAACAACATTTAATGCAAACTCTCTGCTCCATTCTCTTAAACGAATAAATAATATAGCAAATCGCCGATGATACCAAAACAATAATTCAACCTTTTTGACAGTTGACAACAAACTAAACATCCAATATGGCTAACAATGTACCGATACTTTTCTGACACGTATGCCAACACAAAAACTAAAAAATTGCGTGAATCGCACTAAATACAATCCGCGAAATTACAAAATTCTCGTTACTTTTAAATCACACCTCGTACATTGACACTTATGTTTTATAATAAATCATTCACAAATCTAAATCATGTTAAAAAGTAATGTAGTTGTGGTCAACTTCTATTCGTAACAATCTTTTTCTGGTCTTATTTTATTCGAGGTCACCTTTTTTTTTTCGGTGTCGTATTTAATTCGATAGCATCTCAAAAGCGTATTTTATTCGAGATTAACTTACTACATTTAAGATTATCTTATATTCTAATGTCGTCTCACAAAGACTGTAGTCAAACAAGAAGTAATTTTACAATCAATATTATATTTTAATAGGTCGCCTTAAATTTGAGGTCTCTAACAAATGACTTTTACTTTGATGTTATGAAATATTTTTCGACTATAAATTTATAAAAAAAATTAATTGATGAAGTAGTATTTTTTATAATTATCTTTATAATTGTTTGAAAATTAGGTAATTGTAGTAAAATAATCTAATAGGATCTTCGATTCATCACTATCACTGTAAAGTGGTTTTTGAAAACGAAAAGAATGACAATTTTTTGAATAGATTCAAGGCTCAAACATTATATTCATTTGGTAGCCTTTTTTTGAATAAATATAATTTTCTGAAGTAGAAAAGGTTCAGCCGATGCCTAAGTGTCTAAGTTTTCTCAAAGTTATCCACACATAATTCCAGCCCTAAAATTCAGTTACAGCACTACCATGCCACCTTATTTTGAGCTGTATTCGAAATGTGTTCACCTCGGCAAATTATTGCTATAGAGCGTCTGGTACTGTCCGTATCCGTTAGTGCTCTGACAACTTGCACGACCGTAGTCGTGTGCTCAACTTCAGTGGTGGTGGTTCCGTGTTATGCAGACAAAAAAACCCCTCCCCAGCCAATAACCCCGCCACCCCTCTTCCATAAAAGTCTGCACGTGCACCGCGTGCAAACTAAATTTTGAACCAGTTAAGCAAACCAATTGAAGCTTTATTTTTAATTTTTACTTTGCGAAATTATTATTATTTATTACTGTGGTTCACATACCTTCAGCACACGTAGAAAACAACTTATTTCAGCCTAGTGTACTGCACATGTGTACGAAATTTTTCCCCCTCAACTTAACTAAAGCTAAGTTTACTGGGAGGGGTCTGGGTCAGGGATGACTAATTGCGTCTCAGGTCGAAGCCTAAATGCCTAATCGTGCAGGGGTCAGCCATGCATCACGTGCCAAGTGGAGATTGGCCAGCCATGGCAATGACTAACTCCCCTATCTTAGATCTGGACAACAACTAGTTGAGTTGGCCCCAGGTAACGCCTGTAGACACACTGGGAACACCATGGGCTCAGTGCCGCGGGACGCAGTAACCACGCATTAGGCAAGCAGGCTGAGTGCAGGAAACAGAAGGGTGGTCCAGGAAGAAGTGTGGTCGGGGCAGTAAAGAAACTACCGCGCAAAGGGCGGGAACTTGGACATAGCTGTCGGTTCCAGTTTCCAGGAGCGTTAGGACACGACATCACAAGTGCAATGCTTGTTTAAAATGAGTCTCTGACGTTCGCTGGCGTAATATTGGCTGCTTCCAAATTACTTAAGGCTCTGTCACACTGTCAAATATGTATGTATTTGTCTCCAACTATATTTGACAATAAAATTGGAATGATAATATCGGATGAAAAATGATTTCCAATTTTCTCCATCACATAATTTTGGACAGATAACCTCACATATGTTTTGAATAAATTACACTATCAAAATTTATTTTTGGTCTGAGCTATCGCTAACTTTTCAATTTCTATCTTATTTTAAAATTAAATATTGCATTACAGTATTGGATGGAATTTTCAGAGTTTTGTTATGCTCTTGATGATTTTCTGAACTTTTAAAACATCTATACATTTAACGCACAATAATACTCGTTACATATAATAAAATAAATGTTGAGTTATCTTTTTAAAGTTACAGACACGTGATCAACTTTTTACACATAAAATTATTTTGCATGTGAAATTCGTATTAACTTTATTTTAGTTATTTCATACTAATAACCTCTTTATTGCCCATGTGTTCTTCGCCATTTTAAAGTTTCGTTGAGACCGAAACAGACAGTTTTTTTTTTTTTTTTTTTTCGTTTTCGCTAGGCACCAAATTGGTTGGCTAGTTACTAGAGTCCTGCAAAATTCGCGGTTTCGATGGCCTTCAGGATATACTGCACATACCCCTGTACACTCGGGCAAATAACGCAAGTTCATTGGCTGCCGACTTGTAAGTCGTCTCAGCTTGTTTGTCTGTGATTCGATCCTTCTTTGGTTGAGGGTTTATAACTAGTTGAGATTCGTCCAGATGAACAGTAAGCCAATAGTAAAAATATCTAAGGGGTATATGTGTTTGAATTCTAGCCTATCACCGAATGAATCCGCGAATTTTGCAGGTCTCTACTAATTACATTCAACATCCAACATTTTAGAACCAGTCCTATATGCAAAATATTTGGTGGAAACTCAAGTCATCCAACTTGTCAAACAAACATGGCTGCGCTATGACGTTCTCGGTGTCACAAAAACCTCCCAACTTTGACACAATATATCGGATGGTGTTGGAAGCGAAAGTTTGAAAGTGTCACAAGGCCTTTAGGGTTGCGGCCATAGCGTACAAGTCCCTTCATCCCTTATCAAATGCAGACACATTAAAAAAGACGTATTTATAAGGGATGAATGATATCCGAATATTTTTACTGCTAACACCACATATACGGAGACATTTTGGGTCGTAATATCTACTGAGGTTTAGCGAAACATAAACAAAAAAACGAGCATTTATAATTACAACATTTTAATTTAGCGTGGCTGTCATAAAATTTCTAGCGATTAAAACAAAATAAAAAATGGTTATGGCCCTGAAATGGATGTAGTAATCTCGAGTTTAGTGCACCCTGAAAGGATGCGCATGAGCATCCCTTGTGAGGATTCTGAAGCAGGAGCATACGCAGAATTTGATTTGGGAAGGGGTGGTAAAACCACTTTTACCGTTGATTTGAAATTCTTCCCGTTTGTTTTGTGGGGGTGATACACGAGGAAAGCCAGGCAGTGTGTCTGGGCTGCTGCTCGCAAACAGCCGTTGTTCGCCAGGCTGCAGGGCGCAGTGTCGCGGTCCCAGCGCAGCGGTAATGGACGGCGCGCTGCGGTCCGGGCCACGCCCCCTCCACCCCCTCCACCGGTGGTGGGGGGAGCTGGTGCGCGGCCGCGCCGCCAGATAGCAGCACTGTTCGCGCGCCGCGGACCGTGACGCCCCGGGTCTTAACTTCCACATCCGTCACGGGCGAGGGAGCCCAGCGCGCGTAATGCCCTCACGTTGCTCCCGGATAAATTGATTTCCTTCCGCGGGGGGGGGGGGGGGGGGGGGGGGGGGGAAATAACAAATAAAAGCACAAACAGTGCAAACCACCGAGTTGAACTTCTGGATCCATTATTGAATGCCTGGCGATGGCTCGGGCTGCGGTCCAGTGTCCAGTGGCGTATCCAGAACTCATTCAAGGAGGGAACGTGCGGTCTTTATTAAGGCCCATCTACACTTGAATGGTCACCAATCATATATGAATAATATAAATACGCTCATCACTGACTCACTGACTGACTCACTCTATAACGCTTTATGAATTCTGTTTGCACGCGCTTACAGTGTAACATCTTCATTGCTCTTTGTTAACCTGCTCCTCATAGCATTGCTGCCGAGTCCGGAACGCAAAAATAATATGTATGGGGGCATAGCTTCATATTTGGACGAGGCCGATAGTTTCAGCATTTTTCAGTGATAAATTAGCGATCCGGGGCTTAGTTTGCCACGTTTTAGCCGCGTATATCTGTTTAATATATTTCAAGTTGTTGGTCTTCTCTTGGAAATATGAATCTACCAATCATTGTTATGCAAATTTTGCAGCTCTAATGATAGGATTAAATTGATCGCAAATAGATGTTAAGACACATTTTAATTGTAGCATGCAAATGTTGTTGCGAACTCTATTCAATATAGCGCTTTCATACGAACCGCACTGCCAATATAGTTGCCATCCTGGTGTATATTAAATCGAATCCACAGCAAGAAAGATTATTGGATGACGAGAGAAAATTAACCTCTCGGAAAAAGGTTCTTCTTCATAAAAACAAACTTTTGTCTATTTTTTTTATCTTTACTAATATTATAAAGCTGAAGAGTTTGTTTGTTTGGTTGTTTGTTTGTTTGAACGCGCTAATCTCAGGAACCACTGGTCCGATTTGAAAAATTCTTTCAGTGTTGGATAGTACATTTATCGAGGAAGGCTATAGGCTATATTATATTATCAATAACATTAGGAATCCTTACTAAAAGTCCAATTTAGAATCAAATGCGTTGGAGGGGGTTAGATACAACATGCAGTACACGTACGAAGTGTGTGTTGACAATGCCGCAGGCGCTAAAAGTTTATTTCCTATTGCCTATTAACATTGTTGCCACGCACTAGATGCCATATCATTCTTAATTTTCCCATACAAGTAAAAAAAACACCCGTGTGATATTAACAACGAAGCAATAAGTACCCTCATATAGAATACATAGAGATAGTGTGAGGTATATATGTAGATATAAAGAGATAAATACAGATAGTGAGATACATATATATAGGACTATAGATGTATATAGAGATAAATATATATTTAGAGACATGGACAGATTATTTGTATATGTGTAACTACTTCAAACATATTACAAAATAAAACTGAATGAGGCATTGCAATGCATGCCGAGCATTAGCTAGATAATAGAATTTTTTCAATATTAGTAATCCCTTATTTTTCAGTTTTTTTATATATTGCTTTATAGAGTCTAGATTACATACAGACCAGGTAAATAACTATAAACTGGCAGAACGTCTGTCGGGATCTGAAAGTGATATAAATTATTTTGCACACTTGACATTCAAATTAAGAAGACAATTACTAACTACATCTGATCTCTAAACAGTTGCCCTTCACCCTGTGTTCAGCCCGGGCAACGCTGGGTACTGCAGCTAGTCATTTCATATATGTATCAGAAATTATTATTTTTGCACAATTTTAAAAGAAATTAAATTTTTAATAAATATTTCGTGTATATTATATTAAAATGTTTGTTATATTCATCATTTTTCAACGGGTGCCTTAGACAGTTACTACTAACTAGTATAAAAAATAGCGTGGTTACAACAGAGATCGCTGCTAGACTGCAATTAGTATATATGTATAGGCTATATATAGATGTATAAAATATGTACGTTTTATTCAATCTATATTACAAATTCGACATTTTTTTTTATAAAAATTTAGATATTCTTGTAACTATTCCAAACCGTCGCAATATTTGGATCCATCGAAACGTGGCATTATACTTGTATTAAAGCGAATACTAAATTACAAAATGTAAGCCATGGTTATTTTAACCTTCATTTTAACTTTAATTTAGCGAGTATCATTTGAGTTAAGAGCATTGTGTCAGTCCTTCAAGAATTAAAATTGGCAGAATTTCGTATAAGTGACTGACCGTGTTTTTTATGGGGGAAAAATATAGCAGGATTTTTAATTGAAATGACGCACTGCTTGTATGAGTTCTTCAATCCTAATGAAATTTAACTGGGATAGGATGTGCTAATATTTAATTTTGGGAATAGTTCTACAATTTTATTACAACTCACTATAGGAATACACATATATAATTCATTCTGAAGTAAAAAACAAACATGGTTGGTTGGACATTTGTTAGTTACACATATTTATTAAGATCAATAACGTGATCAGCAATAACACAAGTATGGGTATTCACAGTGTGTGTGTATGTGTAGGTGTGTGTGTGGGAGAGTGTGTGTATGTGTGTGTGTATATATTTCTTTTGCAGGAAATATTTTATATACTGTACGTCGTTATGATTTGTATTTGCCCATATATAAGTGCCTGTGTGTACATCTACTATACATGGTATGTTTGTAAACAACCCCGAAAATGACCGACAGACAATTCCTTACTTAAAAATGAGAAATTAAGTTATTCACACATTTTTATTTAAAATGTCCACGAAGGGTATTATGTATAATCAAAAATTCAATTTTAAAACTATTTAATGGAAAATACTTGCTGCTCTCAGGCTTTCCGGCCATTGTGTGATGTTTCTCGGCTCATGGGATTTATCAACGTCAAAAGTGACGAGTTCACCGATCTTTGGTCGTTACATTGCAGTTTCCATCGTCAGAGCGAGTCTCCTACTGTAACCCTGATAATGACGATAGCAATTCCACTTTTGACGTGGCAAGCCAAGAATACT
Organism: Bacillus rossius redtenbacheri; assembly: GCF_032445375.1. Lineage (NCBI taxonomy): Eukaryota > Metazoa > Arthropoda > Insecta > Phasmatodea > Bacillidae > Bacillus > Bacillus rossius. The sequence goes on from NC_086332.1 coordinate 77,905,050, forward strand.
CGCACATAAGCCATAAATCGGCTAATAATGCTTCTTAACAACATTCATATAACACAATTTATTACATTCATATAACACAATTGACCAGAGATTTTTTTTCAGTATGTCGTGCCGAAAACTATCGAAACGAAAAAGAAAAGGACGTATTGTTGAAATATTCTCAGCTTAGATGTTTTAGAATATTTCGTACATAAAAGAGTCCGACACTAAATACGTGCGCCTGACGAGCATACAACACGCACTACAGAGGATATTCTAAGGCGATGCGGCTGAAATGCACCAAACGCGACGGCAAAGTGGAAACACAAAACATGAACGTAATTAATTTAAGTGGCTAAATTGAACAAGTTACAACTGTGCACTTCTCTCACTGTTTACAAGAACTGTTCGACCACGAGCGTCAGTATATACAAGCACGGCATCGCCGCTATTGTCGGACGTGCCAGGCATGGCATGTGCTTGTTCGCTGTACGAGATCTCGAGTGACATCCAGTGACACATATCACGTTACTCCTCACGAAAAAAAAATTCAAGGTTGATCTTTATTGGGTGATCTTACAGACCACGTCGAAGGACCACAACGACCAATCCTGCTGACTCCACATATGTCTGTCAAACACACCCGCACATATCTTGCAACGTGAGCGGAAGCGTCATGATGCAGTTAAGTAACGCGACGAATACTGAGGAGGAACCTTTCTCTAAGAATTCACGAAGTCTCCAGTTGCTTGGCTTGTGAGTTGTAGCCGCGTTGAAGGCAAACATTTCACAGACGTTCTGGTCGATCTTGCAGTCACCAGCTTCAGAGTAGCAGTTGAAAATTGTTCTGCCTTGAAATACTCTCGCTTGAGAGGGGAGATTTTCCTGATTCGCTGCAGCTGTGGACCAATCAGAGCCTTTCTTTATTCTGGTTGGCTGGTTGGTTTAGCCAATCGGAGTTGGGTCCCTGTGATTGATTGGGGTTGCTGGCCAATTAGTGGCCTCTTCTCTTATGGTTGGCTGGGCAGAAGGGCCAATCATAGGCGATCTGTCTTTTTATGGATGCAGAGCTTGGTTTTGAGGATTTATGAAGATATTCTCGTTGAGGAATGCTGGGTACATGATGCCAGTCGTTTTTGTAAAAAGTGTGGACCAAATAAAATTGTCACCGACCACACAACACCACGCATTCGTGTCAAATATTAACAGTTAACTGGAAATATGGGTGGCTTGTGGATTTTGATCGGCTACAGACGTAGTCTACATGTTGTGAACATTGGAAATACATTCATGTGTGAAAGTAGTTAAATCTGTGTATCTTGCATCTTTTGTTCTTCTATTTACTGTGGCGCCGCCTTGGTGTCCCACCGCCCTGATGCATTGTGAGTAGCGCGTGTTGCCTTCCTTTCAGGCTCTATTTTAAGGAAACGGCTTATCTGACAGTTCAAAAAATATGACTCCCCCTTTAATTAATTATTATACACTTGTTAGTAAAATATTTAAAAAAATAGTTTGCAGCTTATTCCTTTAAAAATTAAATGCCAAAATAAGGGTACCCATTGTCCATTTAATTACTGGAGATAATGGTTATTGTCAACCTTTTTGTTTTTCAGGTGAAACACCTTGTTGAAAGAAACGTTATTCACAAAGGTGTAGCTTAGTTTCAAGAAGTTTCCGATAGTTCTTAAAAAAAAGATGTTATTAAAAGAAGAAAAATGTAAATATGTTTTCGTATTGCCGGTGTTTGAAAACAATCGGGCTCTTAACAATACTGAAGAAGCAACGGCAGAGGAAACTTAGCGTTGCCTCTACACACAAAATCAGTCTACTATTGGTTGGTCTTTCTGTAATGCCACGAATGACCCTGGGACTTAATGGGGTGACCCTACATTATGACTTCTGTATGTCAAATCGTTATTATCATATCTACCAGATTTGAAAGCTGTTATTCGACTCAAGCTGAAGCTTGATTTATTTTTAATGTGGAAACGAATCTGCAAATTTGTCTAGTAGTGGTTTTCATAAAAGCGAATATTTATATATTTTAGACAATTTTAACCTCCTCAAACTATTTTGGAAGGTTTAGTGGGTTGTAAAGTACAAAATAACTCATTCTAAAAATAAAAATAAAAATGTGTAGTAGAATTCAGGTATGTTTGTCCCTATTAATTATTGCGCCAATATAAGGGTTATTTTCCATTATTTCGTATTGGTTATTGTCGTCTCTAGGAAGGAGTCGGCTTTCCATGCCGAGCCATCCCAGACTTTGCCAGTAGTGACTCCGGGAGGCGGCAATCAGTGTCCTACGGAAACGATTCCCAGTGTCTTACTCCAGCCACCAACTTAAAGGGATATTTTCTGATTAACTTTTTTCTTCTAATTTTCCGTGTTTTTGTAAGTGGTTTTAAATAAATTTATTTTATAACCACATTTAATAGTTTTTTTAAAGGCTTTTATTGCTAAATAAGTCCTTTTATAATATTTCTTATGAACTTACAGAACAATCTTTTATGCCAGTTCTAGCTTGCATTGAAAGCAAGAAATCGTATTGTGTGCAATTTTGGATAAAACGTTCGCATGTAGCCTTCGTCTTAAAACTATTTATTTTTAGTATAACATTCGAAGATCAATAAAAATCATGCATTACCAAAAACCTGAGAAAAAACTCAGTTTTATGTGGTTTGTGAAACACTATTTTTTATTAGCATACTAAAAATAAATAGAATTGAAACGAAGGTTACATACGAACAGTTAATCCGAAACCGTATACCCCATGATTCCATGCTTTCAGTAAATTGCAGAATAACGTAAATATTTGAATTGACATCGACTTCACTAGAAAAAAAATTTATTTTATAAACAATTAATTATGGCGGTATTAGAATTTTTTTTTAAAATAATGAGCAAATACATGAAAGGTTTGAAGCAAAATAATTCATGATTCAACCCCCATAACGGCGTATTCGTGGGGAAAGTTAACGTCAAATTATGTGCACTCAGTAACCGAGAATTCATTATCATTTTTGAAGTAAAAATTTCAATATGGCTGGTAAGGTAAGTTGAGGGGATTACCTCAAAAGAGCGCAACGAAGGCGATGAGGGGGCTCAGGAGTGGGGCACTCGATGAAATGTTAAATTTAAATCACTCTTGCATACTCCCACACTTGCCTACCGCCCAACTTCCTTAATCACATACATGAACATATTCTTGCACACCATCGAGCGCTCCATATTTTTGCTATAATCCTAATTTTGAAATATTCATCCCAAGTTTTGGCATGTAGAGGCATAAATAGTATCTCCCAGACCTTCTATGCCTTGTTGCAACCACATATTTAGTAACAGGCTCTAGTCTGTAAGAGCCACGAGGAAATAATTTATTATTTCACACGGGTTACTCGTACTATAAACATAATCACACTGGTTCACAAGCGTTGACTTCAAGTAACCAAAGTTTAGTCCTATGCCATGTTAAAAAAATTATCAAGGAAGCTTCATTGCAGGTTGTATCAAAATATTTGTAACTTTAAGATGCGAGGCATTAAGTTGCGCTTTTAGCGTGCGTGGTGGCCTCGCTGTGGTCGAGTTGTTAGGATCACACGCCTCCCACCAAGACAGTACGGGGTCCTTTCCCGGTTGAGTCGAACACGGGATCTTTCACAAGTAGGCAAACGTGGCGGACGTTGCCTCGCGTCGATGGATTTTCTCGGGGTACTCCCGTTCACCCCCACTCACTCATTCAGCTGATGCCCAGTTAGCATCTCATCGCCTCTATCCGTCTCCAACGGTGTACGAGACGCTGGGCTCAACCAGTTCCGTCCCACCGCTGTATTCCCAGGGATCAGGCGACTCGCGAGCCGCCTCGTATCGGCCGCCGCCATCTTCGTCTAGTCACGACGCCTTATTGGATTCCCGAGACACCTGCGTCGCGCCCCGCCGCGCGCCCAACCTCGCAACAGCGACGCGCTCGCCGCGATCCACTCAGGCCGCTCGCTCCTGCCACCTAGCGGCCGGAACATAAACTAAAGAGCACCGGTGTCTGCCGGGTCCCAAAAGACCTGTCTCAAAGAGGTCTGAGAGGAACTTTGGCGGGGTCAAATGCACTCGGGCCTTAACCGGCTGTAAACCCTCTGGGCACGGGTACAGGGGGGTGGGGAAGGTACTGAGGCTAGCCAACACTCCAGCGTCTTGACAACGCTACTGAAAGCTAATTAGAACCAAAAAGTATAGTCTGAAACCCACAGAGTCACTAAAAATTGGCATTGTCAGACTCGCACTTGGCAGTGGAGCTGCTAGAAAGGCGCCCTGCCCTGCGAGGAGCATACGTGTTGAGCGACGATACTAGCCTGTACAGGTGGGAGAGGGTGGATGCACTTCAGCCAAGCCAAGGGTTGTCTGGTAGTCTCAGACATGTGGTGACGCGGTGAGTGGCACCACTAGCCTGGACAGTCATGAGAGGCTGGATGCACTTCGGCCAGACCACGGTTGTCCGGTAGTCTCAGACATGTGGTGACGCGGTGAGTGGCAACACTAGCCTGGACAGCTAGGAGAAGTTATATGCACTTCAGCCAGGCCACGGGTTGCCTGGGAGTCTTAGAAGAGTGGTGAAACATTGAATGGCGGCTCTAGCCTGAACAGCTAAGAGAAGTTGGATGCACCTCAGCCAGGCCACGGGTTGTCTGGGGAGTCTCAGACATGTGGTGATTCGGTGAGTGGCGACACAAGCCTGGACAGCTAGGAGTGGCTGTAATTACTTCAGCCAGGCCACGGTTGTGTGGTAGTCTCAGACATGTGGTGACGCGGTGAACAGCGACACTATCCTGGACACCTAGGAGAGGGTGGATGCACTTCAGCCAAGCCACTGGTGTCCTGGGGAGTCTCAGACACGTGGCGGACCTAATCAAGCGCCTTGTGATGCTCTTGGAACATGGCACTCCTCGAGTCAGCCACAGGTTAGCCTGATAGATAAGGGGGAGTGGTGGCGGCTATGCTTGGATGAGTTGCCTCAGACCTTCACTGTAGCTTCTCCCCAAACACTTCCAATTTTCGGTGAAATGGCGCATCCATTTTCACAGTGGCTGCAGGAGCCCGTGTCGTGTCGGCTGGGACCACGTGACTGGATGGGAGCACGTGCTCCGTCGGTTCACGGCACCACAAACAATAAGGCGCGGGCGGTAGCTACAACGACTTGCCTTTTAATAATTATCACATTTCCACGAGTTTGGAGTGTAACAAATTTCGTTTACCTAAACCTTTAGTAAAGATCACGTTGACGTGTGAAAACACATCCTCCCAAAAATACGTCTAAACCAATCCAGAACCATCGGGAGAAACTAAGGTCCTCACCATCATTTAATCTACTAATAATCAAGTCCTACACTTAAGAAAATCTAAATGATGTAAACGTTACCGTCGCCACAGCTATAAATATGACGCCTACACTATGTTACATATAGCTTTTCTATTATTAATACCTAAACTTGTAATTTCGTTCTATTAGGGTAATCTCATGTTTAAAAAAATCTCTAAACTTTACCGGGCCCCCTCCCCCCTTTTCCTATGGTTCTGTCCATTTTTAAAATCTGCCTTTACGATAGAAACGTAACCAAATATGAACGAACGCGAATTATTCGGACATCTGACCCGGGGCTAATGAATGTTAGACCTTCCTCGACAAACACGGTATAGGTGCGTGCCAACATACGTAGATGCGTGATTGGGTTTTTGAACACCTGTAGAAAATTTCTTGTGCAAAACTGACAACGATACACGGATGGAACTTCTCCCTACATTTATTCTCAAGAATTAGGATGCTTGGTTCGATGTCAACTTTGGGCATGACTTAAATTCATGAGCCCCGAGTTTAACCTTTACGTATATAATCATCTATGATGAAAAAATAAAAGAAAAAATCAGTTAAATGTTTTTCCCAACGTTAAATATCGTGTTAAAATAAACTAATCATACTAACAATAAAATGCAGTTTTGGACCAAATTACAAAGACTACACAAATAATAATTGCGTCCTAATTTTGGATCCATGCCAATATATGATCATGGTGATATTATTAATAAGAAACTTCGTCCTTTTCTCTCACTATCATCGCGAAAAATGCTGGAATAGAGACAGCACTACAAAACTTGAAAGGTGTTTGGCTCTTGTGGTTTGAATATTTGATATTTACGTTGAACATTGGTATACTTGTAGTCTAGGGGTTGCAATCCTGCCGCTAGGCTCTTGTGCAACACCAACACAGCCCGGATCCAAGCGCCGTTCAGTTAAATTAAAATTTACACAACATCTACTAAATAAAACTCTAACACTGACCAACTGAATGACAAGCAACGCACAGCTTAAACCGGTAAGTCTAGAAGTATTAAATTTTGCTTTGAAGTTTCTATATGACACAGGTGAAAGCTAAGAAGATGACTTTTGAAAATTTATCCTCTAAAGGGGTTAAATATTTGATGATAATTTGTACGGAAATTTGTCATTTTTGAAGTTAGAAATATGGAAATTGGTGTTTAGGTTTCTGTTTATAAATGAAAGTCAGTTTTGTAAAATATCTAAAATGAGGATCAAATACTTGCAATCGGACCCACGGCTAGTTGTCTCATAAATTCCTTCATTTTACCACGATGAACATTAGAATTCTTGAAATCATTAGAAGAGGTTACGGGCAGCATTCTGTCGCGTGAGACTTTTCGCGGGTCCACTGGGTGTCCAGACCGCGAAGTGAAATTCAGCAGTACGAGGTGGCCTCAATACGTTTTTATCAAACACATGCGTGTGGAAGGTACTCCTCTTATAGCTGAAATGCACAAGGAACAATTACGTGTCACGGTGCTACGTGCCCGACAACGAAAGTTGACAGCTAAATTTATAGTGGTTTCACGACAGTGCAAATAATCTTCGCTGCCGGCCGGCGACAAAAACCGTGCTGCCAACTATACTCTCACAAAAACTTTTTTTAATTGAGACAAAAATACAACAAAAAATGCAGGGATTTGTATCCTTTTATGCCAACGATTTATTAATGTGGACTACAATCAGTATCCATTCAAATAGGCTACCTAAGTTACACGTATTTGCTAACTAACATCAATTTTTTGCGCTGTTTTTGATGTATAACATCATAGCTCTCGGTATATGGTGTTTGTTAGGAGAAATACCGTGACTGCAACGATGTCGTGTGGAACGGAAATGTGTAACCACGGTGCTACCATCTGTGGCGGATGGTGCAAAGCAAAGTTCACAAAGTAAAAGTTTTACAGTATTTAGTGTTTAATGAATTTTAACAAGATGGGCAGTATTTTAATACAATTATTGGTCAAAAATCAGGTCTAAAGCCGGGGTTTAGTATTTTTTCGAGTCTTTTTCACTTTTGTCGGAGTTGTTTCATTATATAATTTAAATTTTGGTACGCTAATCAAATGATTCGATATTCGACGTAGCTGCTTTGGCAACGAATTCTAGCGGCGGGTGCGGAAAATAAGTGTGATTCACGTCAATAAATGTAGTTGAAAACAGAATATGCAAATATATTTATCACGCTCAGAATTATTTAGAAGAAATGTATATTAAATATCGTGTCCGTGTTTTGATATGTGTATTTGAAAAATGCGAACTCATAAATTTGCTTGTTACCGAGATTAGATGTTACACAACACTGGTGGGTACTGGAAGACTAGCTCAAATCTTTCTGATGGCAAGTAAACAAAATGCCCATCAAACAAACTCTCTTAGCCTTCGAGGTCGAACAGTGTTGAAGAGGTAGATTGTACCAAAGTTTCAACTCAGTTGCTTTCTCAACCCTGAAGATGCCTGTGCAATTCAGAGCGAAACGCTGGAACAATTCACCTCTTCGACGTGGCTCAGCCTCACACGCCAAGAATGTTTGTTGACAGATTGCATTGTTTTTACAGTCGACACCCGTGGAGACAACCCCAGGTTGATAGTAATGCTGTGCGAAAGGTAATATAAGTGAAGATGGCGGGCATGTGTGAAGGTTGTAACGGCCACAGGCTCTGTGGCTACTATTATCTGATGCTTATGGAACAGCAAAAGCCAATTTATTCATATAGGTCACTCTACATTCTCCAACAGATCTGGCAGTGTGTTGCGACATTTGTTTTCTTGAGAAACTGTCGCTTTCTCACAAATCGGAGCCCTTCCGTAAGTACTGGGTCATCACCCTGAACTCATGCTTGCGATATTCACTTACTGGGACATGTATTACATCACACGTGTCACCTTCACGTTCAACTGGATATCTTAGGTAAGCCCTGGATAACAAATGTCGCATGGAACGGAAATGTGTAACCACGGTGCTGCCATCTGAGGCTGATGGTGTGATCCAAAGTTCACAAAGTCGAAGGGAAACTTTACTGGTTGATGCATTTTAACAAGATGGGTAGTATTTTAATAAAATTATTTGTCAAAAAGCAGAGGTTTAGTATGTTTTAAGAGTCTTTTTCGCTTTTATCTAAGCAATGTGCATAATGTTATCAGGTGGATATATAATCACAAAGTGCAACGAAATTCAGTGTCGTTTCTCCGTTCTCGTGTGTGATTTCCTAACAGCTTATTTCAATGATCCTTGTTACTAAAGTCTTCCTTCCTGTGCTAACCAGATTCAGACTCAAGTGTTACGAAAGTCCCACGCCGTGTCTTGATTAATTTTTTCTTCATTTAATTTTAGTTTTTTTTCTTACTATTGTACATAATTTTCATTTCAGTACGCAGGGTGTTTTTGTACTAATTTTCCCTGCGTTTTACAGCTTCAGAATCATGGACATGAGGTGATGGTCACAGACTGAAATACAAACAATATAATCAATTACAGTGGAAGAAACCGTGATATTTGGCACTCTGTAATGTGTGTGTTATGTCGTGTCATGCCGTTATTGCCTTTTAAAAAAATTCTGTACCAGGCAGACATTGCACTGGTACAGCTCCCGCACCCCAGGCGACCGAGTGGCGGCGACCAGAATCACAGAAATGGCTTCATCGGCGGCCAGCTGGTCGCGTGTGGAGCTGCGACCAGGTTCAGGTCGCGGCGACTTGTGTGCGCGCTCCTCCGGCAGTCGACACGCACCGCGGAAAGTGTTCCTGGAGCCAGGGACTGGGCGGCCAATCAACGACGACATGGACGGAGAATTAACTGCAGCCACATCGACCCCCGAACCAGACCCACACATAACCAGCGTTCGTGCATCTTAGCAATTTTTTTTGAAAGTGAAACTTATTTTTGACCGGTGTGGTAGGTCGAGGCGATGACTCGTCAGACCGTAACTGGTCGGGCCGCCGCGACCCGGCCGCCTAGAGCGCGGGAGCCGGTAGATGACACCGCGGTGACTGCCCGCCAGGTGTGGCTCCGCCCACTGCCCGGGAGGGCATTATAACCTCGTTAGGGCCGTGGGCGGGAGCCCGCCACTTAGCGCCGCCGCGGTTCACGACCACACTACCGCCTGTGTAGCATGTCAGGGCCGCCGCGCACCGCTCCCAGATGTGTGTCGTCGTGTTGGCAGCACCTAGCTTCTCTTTCTCCCCCATATACCACCGAGCTGATCTACATTTGAGAAATTAACAAACTCATCATCTTTTCTTTGGCTGGAAAGCGAATATTATACGCAATAATGAGTTCTGAAAAGGAGTTTTTATGCAAAGGTTGAGTGGTTATGGTTATAAGTATGTTGAGGAAGTTAAAGTGGTTTCGTAGCCACCACGCGTGCTAGAAGCAAGCCTTTAATCTCCAGTTATCCAATCAAACGTTAAAAAAAAAGTCAGTGAGTCTTTCAGTACTCGCCAGAGATGTGTGATATCTAACCTCGGTAACGAGTAAATTCGTGTGTTTTCATGTTGCAAAAACGAAACCTGAACTCTAAATATGGACGTGGAATTCTTTATAATAATGCCAAGCGTGATAAAAACATCCGCAAATTGTGTTTTCAACTAAGTACCTTTTTTTGACGAGAGTCACACGTTGTTCTCCCACCCTCCACTAGAATTCGTTGCCGGAGCAGTTACATCGACTATAGAATCATTCGATTTGCAGAGCAAATTTTTAAATCATGATTATAATGACACGGATCAGACAAAAACGAAAAATATTGTCCCGACTTTTGACAAGGAATTTGATTGAAAAGCTGCCCAGCTTGTTAAAATTCAGGAAACAGTTAATACTATAAGGTTTCCCTTTGGTTGTGTGAACTTTGGTTCGTGCCATCCCCCACAGATATAGCTGCACTGTAGGCTAATTGTTACACATTTACGTTCCACGCGACTTTCGTTCCGTTCACGAAATTACACCTACCAGCTTCAATAATTCACTTGAACAATAAAAGTACCAGTCGCATACTACACGCCTTCGTGTCCAGGAAATGTGCAGCTGGGAGGCCGTCTGAGAGTGTTCGTCGCCGTGTTTCCAGCGGCTTGTGTCCACGAGAAGCGGCGGTGCGAGGCAGAGGAGTAACAGTCTTTGCTTTAGTTTCGGAATGTGATAACGAAGCTGCCTCAGCAGTAAACGAGTATTTGGTGCATCTTAACTTGACGAAACAACTATTTTTTATTCAAAAGTACACAATAACATGCTTTAAAAAACAGACTGACGCTGTCGGATACGTGTATAAATGTTTTTGCTATTATTGTTGAAGAATCAAATTGAAAAATTTAAGGAAATAATTGAGTGTGGCTGTGTTGGGACACACGGCCGTAGGTAAAACCGTGAAACGTCTGTGTTAGTGATCTTCACTCAATGTGCAGCACAGTAGCGGTGGAGGGGGGTCGCGGTAACTGTGCCGCTCAGAGACAGTCTCTGTGCCGGTCACTGTGCCTGGCCCGCAGCCTGCTCTTGCCAGCGATATTCCTGCTGGCTCTTGCACGGGCTCAGGCTGGCATGTTGTACTTTAATACTCTTATGTAGTCTTACTTTACATTTTCACATATGATTATCGTCCAAAATACACTATCTTTGACTTGAATCGATCCATCTACATAAACTCTATACACGAACACACGAATCACCGCGCTATGACGTCTGAGTCGTGAGCTGCACTGAGTAGAAAGGAGCGAGAGCACCGGTTGTGACCAATCCGCGCGGTTCCCCTTCCCCTTTCCCGCTCGTTCGCGACGCAAACTCAAGGTCATATCAGCGAGCTGACCATACACGTTAAATGACACCACACTTAAGTCTCTATATGACTAATAGTTAGGGAATTATTAAGGTATGACTATATAGACCTTTTTGTCATGGTACAAATTTCTGTTTTGGTACCCTTATGTTTCGGTGTGATCCTGAAGACGTTTCACGCCCAAAACTCATAGTTTCTAGCGTAAAGAAAAAATGTAGCACCGTAGGTAGCGTCGCATCTGAGCGTTGCACTTTTCGATACGCTCTGACGAGTCATCTTTGAACATTTTTGTTATTAGTATATATTAGTAGGCAAGCTGCAACGCATATTCAGACTGCCACACAATGCCACCGCTCGGAATCTTATATGCTCCTGATATCACACTGACACACACATCAAAATCTGGATAATAAAACTTCACTGATATTAACAATGCTATTAGGAGCAGAGAAGAGGTAGTTATTATTTTTATTAGAAGTGAACAGTAATGTTCCACTAATTTTGAACATTAAGCGTGTAATATTTCACCCAGAAGTACCAAAATAACGCTTTGAGGGGCCCGCCTAATCAGAGGTATATTTGTGTTAGTGCTTTTAGCGCGGTATCGCCTCTAAAGCGCAAGGCTGTGGACTGGTGTGCAGTCTTCCCGTCGTGCACAGGACAAATGTGAGATTTGAGCGGCAACCATAACATTATATGTCGGAGAAATAATGATAAAGATGTCATGCAAGTCCGTTGAGTGCATTGAAGAATCTGTACCAGGTGTTTCATGCTTAAGAATTATTCTGAAAACCTGAGTTAAAGCCATTTTCACTCTTATGAAAAAACGAAACGCGGAAACGGAACTACTCATCATCCCTCAGCGTATTCATATATATATATATATATATATATATATATATATATATATATATATTAGACACCTGCGAGTACTCGAAATTCGAGTTTCGAGTCGAGTTTTTTAGTAATACTCGAACTCGAGCTCGTGGCTTTTCAACAACTCGAAATTCGAGCGAGCTTTTCTTGCACTGTACCTATAGAAAAAAAACTCTCATTATATCGGAATAAAAGTCTTACAACACTATTATCCTTTACTTTATAATGTAACATGATCGACCGTATACATGAACACATCATTTTTACGTACCCGGGATTTACGAATTTCCGTGATTAATTTTTTTTACTTCTATAATTTTCCGCATAGCATTAATGTATCACTTTCCTCCTTTATGCGGAAGTATTTCCCGCCTTATGCGGAAACATTTCCCGCATTTTACTATAAAAAGCATTTAAATTGTCCGGGGTCTCATCATTTACACCATTAAATGTGTGATATAAAGTCCCGTTTAACATTTTTATGAAAATTCCTGCCAGTATCCAGTAATGGCGCACGTAAATATAAATATGAAGAAAATACAAATGAACAACAACTTACGAAGAAATATGGATGATGTACCATAACTACAGTACAATTCCAATAGTTATCTTAAGATAATTACCATAAAAAGAACTAAAGATTCTTTGTAGATACCATAACTACTGCAGAAGCATGATAGTTACCACATTTGCACTATAGTTGCCGTAATAACCGAGATGTGTATTTACCGTGATGGTAATGTATTTATTTAGGACATATTAAAATTAAAGAACATTATTGAAAAAAAAAAGGATGTTAAATCTTGATATGTACGGTTGGCACATGTTGCTAAGAAATAATGTGATCTGAAAGAATGTAGTACTACTACGAAAAGTGAAAAGGGTACTCGTGGATTTTTAGGTTATGGCAGTCTCTTTCGTTTTTCAGTAATATCGGTCGAAAATTAACAAGAGTATTGGAAGTTGGCAGAAATGCCGATTCAACTAAATATTGGCAAAATCGGCTTCTTCAGTACAGCTCTACATTTGATGACATGAGTAAACATATTTCAGACTACAGGACATTGAAAAAGACTTTAATTTCCATGTAGGTTTATTGTGCGTAAGTTTTTTTTGCAAGTGTAAATTGAATTAAGTAAAATGCTTCTATTTTTATTACTTTAAATTGATTAAACTTAATGACAAGTTACAGATATTTGACACTAATTTTGAGGTTAAACAATTTGGTAAATATGTAGAGTAACGGTATATGCGGAAAAAAAATGCTAAAAATCTGAAAATACTTTTATTCTATGCTCTTTCACTTCCTCTTTTCAAATCAACCGGCGGAGATAAGAAATTCCAAATACTTTAGGAATATCGAATTTTTTAATTTAGTAGGCTAACAATGATAATGGTTTCTTTTTTTATTTCCATATTTTTCTCAAAAGTTCTCACATTTTATTACTCCATCACAGTAAATTTATGTGCAATAAACTTAAAAAAAAAAACTCGAACTCGACTCAATACTCGCGAGTATTTTAGCAAACTCGCTCGAGCTCGACTCGAAGTGAAAATCTTCTGCTCGCAGACGCCTAATATATATATATATATATATATATCTGTGTGTGTTTTCGTAAACAGACCCCACTCGAATACATTGACCAGTTTTCAAAACGCGTGGTCTTTTGAAGCTGTGCACACCGTATGTATGCCCGGATAGGCGGGGGCCCGAAGGGGTAAGAAAGACGGATGGCGTGATTTTTAGAAATCACGTAGACCGGGAACTTCCTGTATTCCCGCAATCAATAGGCAGACAGTTATTTTACTTTTAGCATCAATTGTTCAAAATTTAATGAAGTATTATTAATGTTTGCTCGTGTAGCTGCCATCAGTTTCTGTCCGGTCTGAGCGGATACTACAATACAGGTACCTACTGACTGGTCTACGCTTTCCTTCGCCCGAGGCAGATATTATGATTAGCGCCACCCTCCCCCCCCTTCCAACATGTTTCATATTTTCACAACATCTATAAACTTATCTGGCATAATTTGTTTTGCATCTGCGTATATTATATTTAAAATTCAAAATAAAATATTTTCATACCTCGTGTAGTTGTTTCATTTTACGGCCACTATATAAAGAAATAATATATTGTTTAAGGTTCAATAGCCTCACAAAAGATTAAAAAAGCACATAGTTTTAATTGTGTTACATATTTGAATTACAATATTGAATAAATTATTCGACAAACATCCAAAAACTAAACTTACTTTACCTCAATCCTGGCCCGACAAATAAGTAACGGTAAGAATATGTAAGTATAACATTAGGTAATAAGGACATATATACCGTACCGTTTTCAGTAGCTTAGAAGATATTGTATTAATTATTTTTCTATTCGCATTTCATTTCACACTTTCTTTAGTCAACAAATTATCTTTCCGCCCACCATGTGATCCCTCTAAAGCTGGAGTCACAATACCACATCGGACAAGACAGGCCCGATACGCTCAGTAGCCAATGAAATACAAGGTCACAGTGACGTCAACACGACGAAATACGTGCCCCGACAGTCCGCAAGGAATAGATTCTATTTCTAATTTTGTCGTGTCGTGCTGCCCGACAGATAGCAGGATAGAAAGCATCACGGAAATGGTAAGGAAATATTACAGAACCAAACTTCAAAAAATATTTACCTACTGTTAATCTTTATGATGCAAAATTAAATTTTGTTTTACGCGTGGGTACACATAATTTTTTTATAGCTTACCCTCATCTGTTTATACAAACAGATAGCATCGTGTTTATGATCAATGTTGTTATTGTATATTGATGAAGATTTAATTTAAGAATGGACAAGTTCAGCGCAGAACTTTTAATTAATAAAGTTCAGGCTCATGGTATTCTGTATAACATTGGGTTGAAGGATTACAGAAATCAGGAAAAAAATTCTTGGGCTGAGATTGCATATTTTTTCCCCCTTCTACACTATTTTTAGCGCATATATACTGTACTGCATTTATGGAAGTATTTGGCTTGGAACGATTTTCCGACAGCGAAATCATAAATCGACGTGTTAATGTTGTCGTAGTATTGTGACCCAGCGCTATTAAATCTGTCGTTCTCGACGGTTTGTCGAGTCTGTTGTGTCGTGTTCTTCGTGGCATTGTTAGACCAGCTTAAACCCGACGCCCGGGGCAAGCAGCCCCCCTCCTCCCAAACCCCTCCCCCCACATAGGTCTGTCTCTTGGCAAATCTTATGTATAAATATTTGCCTGACTCTGTACAAATATCAAATAACGTGTAAAATATATTTGATGCAAAACTAACAAAAATACATGCAAGTTTTATACAGTTGAACAACCGTAAACATTGCAATAAAACGAAAAATATTGACGCGAAAATGCGATAACCCAGTATGGTATGAATGTTGCCGATATTTAAAGGCCTCGTTCACACGGGAGACTTACTCAGCCATGGGTGTACCTACGTACGAGAGTGCGACGCCATAACTATTAGTTCGTTGGTGGTATGCACATGATGGCCATTTAATAATTATAGACTGCAACAGACTCATGTTTCAACCTCTCCTCTTTAGAAAATAGAAATCAAAAAACCTTTAAGACTTTAATTGTTTGATTAGTTTCTAATACATATTTGTATAAAAACACAAACGTAGGTAGCATTTGTTCTGCAATCGTGTATTTCTGAAAATATTGCCAATAAAGAATTACATATTCGCGTAAAAGTAACTTATATTATCATTGTACTATTAGCTACCAAATTAAATAAGAGACGAATAAAATTTTATTTTTTAACAACTGTTGTTATTGATAGCTTTATTTTTACGTGTAAAGTTAAGTAACACACTTAATGTAGTTTTCTTTCTTAACCATTTTCAATCATTTACAGATATATGTTGGTTGTACTCACCAATTAAATTTTTTTTTTTTTTAATAGAAAGGTGATAAAGTATAATATCTATGTAGGGCCTATATTTAAATAGTATTTAAAGGATATATGGTTTCAAAATAGTAAAATATTCGGTAATAATAAGTGCTACAAAGGCCTGAACCAATTTTTTTTTTTTTTTAAATTTTTGTCTGCGTGTTAATTTCCCACAGCATCACACAATTACTATTCAATAGATTTTGATAAAATTCAGCCCCATAACAAAGGTCATTAAGTAATATTTATGACACTTTCCATCCCAATAAGTTACACTCTACCACTCCGGAAATGTCATTAATTCCTGAATTCCTCGCGAACGAAGTTGCATACAAAGTTAGTACAACAACCTATTTTTGTTCTGCTTAACTTTGTAGATTAAACGGCTCAAGATGATATCTGTCTTCCACTTAGCTGTCAATCTGAGGATGCTTACAGCAAGGCACAGCGAAACGTCGGTTAACTCCAAAACCTCAACTCCGCTTCAACCCGAAAGCCAAGAAGCAATGAAGTTGTATTTAAATTTGTTACTTTAACGTCGGTTCACTGTGTTTAATTGTATTAATATTATTTAAAGAACGGTTTCATGGATTCAAACAGTTCATCACTTAAGACTGTTTTTTTTTTGTATCTGCGTAAAATACTATTTCGTCTGGGTTGTCGTTGTTGTGTTGTCTATTATTTAGGTTATCTTCATCGTTGTGTTCGTATATTTGTTACGTTGTCCAGAATTTTGTTGTCTGCCTGTATTGTTGAACATGTCGCGTCATTGTTAACCCACTGTTTTCGTCTGTTATTAATTAATATTTTTTTTCATGAATAAATTTTTTGTACGGAATCCTTGTGCTGTATGATATTTAAGTTTGAAGGTGTTCGTCCATGCTGTCTTTGTTGTGTTGTCCGTAATATGTACCTGTTTAGGTTCATCGTTGGGTCTATCTGTTTTACACCAGAGCTGATTTAGACTTGATCTCTGTGAGTTTGTGTTTTCCATTTTTATCTCTTAATTTACGCTCGTGAAGTTTCCCACGACAAACAGTGCAGAACTGCAATGGCGTATGTCCAAGAAATTGTATTACCTCAAGAAGTGTGATCGTCGAGACAACAACAACGTATGAAAAAAAAAATAACAGTTATGTCTTAGGAACAGATCAGTTAAGTTTTCTATGTAATTTAGTGTACGCAATTGTTTATGGATGCTGATATCAACGCTAAATCTATTTGTCTTTTCTTTTTTTTTTCTCGTCGGGTTTGTCCCCGATGTCTCCCTACAGCCGCGTATTCGGCGGTTCCCCTAACGCGTCCCGTCGGACAACCCCCCCTCCTCATAAGACAACCCCCTCTACCACCCTTCCTGTCCCCGCATCGCGGACGTCGGGGAAGCGAGTGCTTCCAGGCCGAGGCGCGGTGCCCGGAGCTGTCAGAAATGAATAAGCGCCATCTCACTCTTCCCTCGCACAGCGCTCTGACGATCAACTACACGCTGCTGCCTCCCCCCTCCTCTCACCCAACATACTTCAAACGACTAAGTTCGCCCTTGGAACTGCATCAACGTTATCCTGCTCGCCAACACCGCCAGGAGATGGAGGGGCGTGGCGCAGTCATTTGTCTGCGCGGCGACGGTCGGATGGGCCTAACTTGATGGCCGCGTACCATCGGTGTCAGTTCAGCCATGAGATACAGAGATCCGCATGGGTGTAATAACATTTTTCTGCACTGCTCTGGTTTTAAGAAACGATTACTTAATTAACACTGATATTATTGAGGCGTGCCGTGATGTATGTCAGGTTCTTTGTAAGCACCAATCCTGAGAACTGGGATCGGAGTACAGTGGATAACCAGTCCAAAAAGTCGAAGCCCCTTTTATCATGGGAACGAAAAGCAGTAGAGGCGATATTAAAACAAAGAAAGCTGGAAAGTGACATACTGTCGTGGAACAACCATTTAGTGACAAGTGAAATTACACCAGTTACTATCCCAATACTTCAGAATATATATATTTTTTCAAATTATTAAACCGTAAAACAAATAGGTCCGTTAAGTATTACAAAAATGTGACGAATTCTCGTTAACATTCGTTAACGAAGTAGTAAAGACTGCCGCGATACTTACAGCCTCGCACATTTGCTCAGTCACAAATTAATACTACCCAAAACTATGAACGCAGTTTAGCAATGTCAAACCACGCGTGGGTGTTTAGAGATACGCGTGTAAACGGCCGTGCCACGAACATGATAAACCCCACTAATACTGATAGAATCATACACAAGACAATGATTACACTTGTAACCAGACTAACAACAATACTCAGCCGCGAACTCCACCAGCCCAGAGGGTACTAATTATTCGCTCATAAAACGCGAGGTACTTAACGTTAAGTGTCAAATCGTCTGAAACTACGCATCTCTCGAGCCCGGAAAACACCCGTCATCTCCACCAACGAAAGAGAAGAAATATTCAAATTATAACAAGGGACTCAGGCAAGCGTGAGTAATCGGATTCGGTTATGGGTCACGATCATTAGCGAAAAAATGAACATCGAGTTAAAACGAAGCAACAAAAAAACATGTAACCAAATGAAATTCAAACGGTGGCAGCAAAGATACAATCTGATGCTCCCAAGAACCAAACAAAAGTAAGTTACTTGCGTTACTCGAATAACTGACACATGACGGCTCTGTAAGTCATAACAAGTGTAACTCTGTCCATCGAACGACTATGGTGAGGAAAAGGCGATTTTTTTTCTAGCCTAAGTTAAACTAAATGTGTGCGGGAAGGGTCCAGGTTATGTTAGGATCCCAGTGAGTCTCAGGCTTAAAGCCTATGTACCTTCCTCATGCTGGGTTTAAACCATGCGGGAAGAGGCCATGTGTGTCTTGTGTCACTGGGTTTGATTGGCCCGCCATGGCAGCGATTGGCGCCATGGCTGACCCCCTCTTAGGTCACCCTAGCTTAGAGATAGTAAAAGGAGGAAAATTTTCAGGTGAAAAGAGTTGGGAATGGCAGAAAATGCTACCATACAGGGGTTTGAAACTTGGGCCTTTCGCCCCGTATTGAATTGTGTTGCGAAATTCTGGGTAGTGATACCAGGGGCGCATGCGCGACTACACTTGTCAGTCCGCCCAGCTGCCGGGCAGTTGCCTGATGAGGAAGTGGCAAGCCTCACACGGGCTTAAATCGAGTTGTCGAGAGCTCGATCCCGCGCATGTCCACAGCCATCGCCGACTCGGAGTAGAAGGAGGCCATGAGAACCCGGCAAAACAGAGGGATAGAAGGGAGAGGGTATACGACGCACCGCCACCGGGTGTCTTCCGAAATTCTCGCTTGCAGAGTTCATTGTCACCTGCGCTCCAGCACCGGTGCGTTATTATTAAAACAAATAGGCCTGCATACTTATATTCTTATAAGTAGGGCCACGTATTTTCTGTGAAAAAATAGCTGTGTGATAACCCTTTGTAGCAGTGTCTGGTTTTGTGTTTGCCTGGGCGTATTTCAGGTACGTGTATACTGTCGGCACACCAATAATAGCCATCCAGTGCGGAAGCAAACGCGTTCTGAATGGTCCGGCCAAATAGGGCAATGGCTTCTCTCGCAGACGGCCGCCAATCACAAGGGAACAATCGCTAGCGCAAGCATACAGGCATACCTTATTGCTAGGGGTAGGCATTTATCGCCAAAAAATGTGAACACCCATTAGTCTGCAACAAGGTATACCCGCACCAGCGGTTTCTTCGTTGTGATTGACGGCCGTCTGCGAGAGAAGTCGTTACCTTATTTGACCGAGTCACGCAGGACGCGTTTGCTTCCACACTGAATTACTGTTACTGGTTTTTTGACAGTAGACATGTACCTGAAATAAATTCATCCAAACACAAAACACAGATGATGCTACAGTTTTTTTAACTTTAATCTAGTGTCGGAGTCTTTTCGAGAAAAGGGCATTCCCCTTATTATTGCAGTCTGAGTGATCAGTTTTATTTTCGCGAAAAATACATGCTTCTAAATAGGCCTACACATATTAAAAAAAACTTAAATTATGTAGTATGAATTGATAATCTTAAATGCCTGTGAACTTATAATCAGTGCTAAGTAAGCAAGAGATGTCGCCGAGATGAAAGTAACACCACAGTCTTACCCTCGTTTCCACGATAAGAATTATATATTACTAGGGACACCTGTATTTCGCGATTTCATTTCATGTCAAGGTATTTCACAAAACACTGTAGCTTTTCTAAGACTTATGGCTAGGGACATGCAAAATTCGCGGATTCATTTCGCGATAGGCTAGCATCAAAACAACTATACCTTCGTACCGGTTCTGCGATTGGTCCACATTTTATCCGGGGAACTGTGAGCCAATGGGAAACACTAAACCAAGAAAGTGCCGAATTACACAGCCTAGTTAAGACGTCTCACGCGTCAGTAGCCAATGAACAGGTGTCATTTCCGCGAGTATTTAAAGGACTGTGGAGTCTATACTAGAGGTAAATTAATCCGCGAATTTTGCAGGTCTCTAGTCATGGCAAATTGTGAGGGTGCAGCAGTACGGTGACCACATTCTCATTGGCCCCGCCGAGAGCGGGACGACACCTCTCACCGACCTCAGCCATAACCACAGGAGAAAAGCTACAGTATTTTGTGAAATACCTTGACACGAAATGTATTCGCGAAATACAGGTGTCCCTATATATTACACATACCTAACGAATTCTTCTATATGCTCTCGCCCCTCTTCCAAGCACTTCTTGTCTTCTTCTCCCGCCTTCCGTTTCTGTCATATGGACAATTTAAAGACTTGAGTTGGTTCCCCTGCCTTTTTAAGATTTTAAATTTTAATTGTAATCCTTATTTTGAATAATAGTTATTTTTTAATATGGCTTTAGATTTTATTTTAGCTTTTTAATTTTTAGGTTGGCATTTAGGTTGTAATTTACCCTTTTTTTAGTTTTTTATTATTAACTTACCAGTTCAATTTAAGATGGAATAAATGAGGAGATAAGTTTTTATGGATCTCTCTTTCCAAAACTTGTAGTTGACGCAAATAATAATAATAATATAAAAACACTGATATTTTGTGCCACCGCAGTAGTCTAAATACGTATTAATTTGAGTAAAACCAATCTTGTATCACGAGACAACGGTAGATATATTAAAAATTACCTTTCAGAGTCTAGCAGTTGACGATTCAGCCATCAGATCCTTCGTTAACCACTTCGCCACTTCTCGCTGTGTATTTATGGTTTACCAGGGCTCGGCTCGCGCGCAATTCAGAAGAGAGTTGATATTGTACCACTGGAAGAAAACTGTTTCATCGATTCAAAACACTGGAAAATAAAACAACAAATAAAATATATCCGGGGTTTAATGCAATTGCATTTATAAAGAAACACATAGGAACGAAATATGTACGCTGATTGTACACCTATTTATTAATTTTATTTTGAATACATATGCCGGGAGGTGCAAATTGGGTGGAGATACATATTTTTTGCAGGTGAAAACATGTAATACAATATATGATACATTGCCAACTTCCTGGGACAGTTCTTGCAGCTGAACTTCATGCGAGTTGGATTCTTCGCGCCTTCTCTTGCCTCGCTTAGTCTAGCAGCAATATTGTTCGAGAACGTATATCCGCAGTTACAGCGTCAATGCTCGGAAGACGTCCAACTACCACTGTCTATCGCCTTGATGAATCAAACAACATCGGCACTGATTATGTAATTGTAGGCATCGAGGTCTCCTCTGCTGGCGAAACTGCATTGGTTGAAGTCTCCTGTCTCGTCGTGTTTGTGGACGATGTTGCCGCAGCCCCCATCAAGATTTGCGGGTTGTTGGTGTCGCTGCTATTGGGATCTCCTCTCACGATGGTTCACCTACCATCGAGGTCGACGTAGGAACAAGAGATTCACTTACACCAACTTAATTCCAGGATGTGTAGCAACGAGAGCTGATCTGCACTCCATCAAAGCAATATGCAAACTGGGTCTTGCACAGTCTGACTCCACTTTTATACTCACATCAACTGCACGGAAATTTTTTTCTGTACTTTTACAAAAGATTCCCTTGGAAACCAGTTGCCAAAAACTAGTTTGTATTACTAAAGAAAAAAATGGTGTGTGGCTGTGTCATGGACACGACCGTATGTTGTACATGAATACGTGTACGTAACAGGTAATAGTTTGTCGCTTCAATGAGTGCAAAAATCATAAACGATCACACACATCACACTTATGTCCGAATGGATTGTTGACAAACGTCGTAGTGAAACGTGCACTAGCTGCTGCCCAATGTGTCTTCATTATCGATGATCGTACACAATCGATGCCTACACAGTCGGGCGTCGATATAGAAGCGATTTCATCATCCACTTGCATAATTTCAACCGCCCCAGCTGCAGATGTACTGGCACCGTCGTTGATCCGCTAGTCCGCATTCATTATTTTACGTTCCCGTCACTGTTTCACTCGGTCATGTGGTGTTTTATGGTATAATTCGATTGCTTTTGGGAAGCCCTTTCAAACCGTATACGATCTCTGTATTTGTATTTGGCTTTTTGACGTGTATAGGCCGACAATATATATTTTTATTATTTGAACACATTAAGTATATATTCACTGTAACTATTTTAAACAAAAATTTTATATATGCAATTGATAGATTTTGACGAGAGCTGACGATTGAAACCCAAACGAACGTCTTAACGTCTCCGAGTCAGAAGTTATACTAAATGTAAATCTCGAAACGCAGAAAAATGACCTAATGCGTCACAGTCCTCACTTAGCGTAAAGAATTCTTTGATTCTTTAGCTATCCAGTGGTGTAATTATATTTTGGATGGAGATGATAGATATGTAGCTGCAACACCAAACTGTATCCCCCAATTTGGCTATCATTCGTTTTTTGAATTGCCTCCCACTATGGAAGCAATTTTAAAGACGTATTCACGTCAAAAGATAACTTTGTCCAACACATGGCTAGGGGTATGCATATTTCGCGAAAAGTTTACGAGACTAGCTGCGAGTTAAACACTGTAGCATCATCTGTGTTTCGTGATCGGGTGAGTTTATTTCAGGTACATGTCTACTGTTAGAACACCAATCACAGTAATTCAGTGCGGATTGCGGAAGCAAACGTGTCCTGAGTGGCCTGGTCAAATAACACAATGACTCCTCTCGCAAACGGCCGCCAATCACAAGAAAGAAACCCCTGGTGCGGGTATACATTGTTGCAGTCTAATAGGTGTTCAGATTTTTTCGCGAAAAATGCCTTCCCCTACACGTGGCTATGGTTATTTGTGCATGTATGAAATATGTTTATCGAGATAATACTGAGAATTTCTAACGAAAGTTGGTGCCTAATTGTATGTATTAAGTGATTTTTCATCCAAGCATAATATTTTTTAAACCATGGAAAGAAAATATTAAATGATATGACATTTTTTTTGTTTTATCATGCTTATTAATGTTCACAGTTTATACAGAAAAACTATTCAGGGAACGGTTTACAAATAAATATAACTATTGGAGGTAATGGGACAACACAAAGCATTCCTGGTTAAGAATCGAAACCTAATATTACTGTGAACACTATTTTGTAGTGATACGGTTGTTTTCATGTAAATGTACAAATTTACAAATATCTGTAATTTTAGATTAATATTTTCATTTCGTTAAAAAAAAAGTACAGTGTGGTATAGCACACAGGCTTAAGGGCCCCATACACTAGCAGATATGCTCGGCGAATGGCCGCTACCACACACTACATGAGCATGCTCGTCTCTTTATCTATAAAGACAGTCGGTGTTGTACTTCCACAATGGCTGCAAGCAGCATTGCACTACTTGGCGGATTATTTTGTTTGGATGAAGAGCCACTCATAATGGAAAGAAGAGTTTGGTCTAAAATGTAGCTCGTGGGACGAAATCGTTATAATGACATGTCACTACTGAGAGAGCTGGAAATCTCAGAGTCAACAGACCTTCATAATTATTTGAGGATGAATAAATGTACATTCAATGTTTTTTTTTAAAATCTTGTAACTAAAAAAATTAGAAAAATGATCACTAAGCTACAAGGATCAGTAAGCCCAGAAGAACGACTAATTGCTACCCTGCGCTTCCTAGCTACTGGCAGAAGTTACGAAGGTTTGAAGTTCAGCTGTGCTGTTTCCCCTCAGTTGCTTGGACGAATTATTCCTGAGACCTGATCCGCCATATTTATAGTATTTGTATTGAAATAAATATATTCACTTACTGGGCTGTTGTATACATCTTCAGTTCCTCCATCATCATCTGTCTCTGCAACATAGCATTTCTCTTTGTCTGCAATGAAGAAATTCCTTTGCGCACACATTCTTGGTCAACAGTGAAATGTAGTAAATAAAAATACCATAATGCCGGCTGGTAAAGATCGTCACTTACACTTCTTGTTGTTTTGGATATTTGAATTTTTTGCAGTTCACGACGAAAGCTTGCGACGTAAATTGTTAATTTTTTTCTAAAAAGTCGACGTCGGCGTCTGGAAATATTTCTCTGGCTTTTTTCACTAGCTGTTCGTAACACTCTCGTTTGATATGCCTATTGACATGTTCCTTGCTCCTTATGTCTCACACTGGTCGAAGAGTGCGATATAAATTTATGAACTCCTCCCAAAAAACTTTATTGTCATTAAAAGACATGCTGATGCGACAGCAGACAGCACACTCACTGTGGGCTCGGGGCGAGCATGTTGGGACCTGCCACACACTGGCGGATATGCTCGGTCCGGGGCTCTGCTCGGAGGGAACTGCCATCCGACGGCGAGCCGAGCATTCTCGGTCTGACAGGCCGGACCAGCCCGTACACTAGCGGATATGCTCACCGAGCCAAGTCGGCGAGCATATCCGCTAGCTTTAGTTAAAACCAATAACATTAAATGTTAGACATTTACCTTTCATACTCCCTGTCCTTACGGACCTTTATTTATTGCGAAAATATTTCGAGATAAGCGGTGTGTTTAAACATTGAATCATCTGTGTTCCCTCATTGGTTAGTTTCTTACAGTTACACGTCCCCTGAAATCACAGAAATGTTGTAAAGAAGCAAACACATCCTGAATAGTTTAGCCAAATAAGGCAATGTCTTATACTGCAGACGGCTGCAAATAACACGGGCAGGCTTAGTTAAATTTCAGAATTTTTTTTGCTAGCCTTCTACTGAAGAATCGGTGAGGAACCAGCTGCGAGCGAGCAACGAGGAGAGGGAGAGCTACGAACGAGTAGCCAGGCGAGTGACCACTCGTCAAGCGAGCTGGGGGACTAGGTGTCCTCGGGCACTGGCCAGATCACAAGGCGGGTGACGTCACAACTTCGAGCCCTGTTTGCCGGCGGCGAGTCAGTGTCTTTTCCGCTTCGAAACTTGCTTTATTGCATGTGTACATTTGTGAAAGTCCCTACAGTAGAGTAACTTTTTGGGGATGCCCCTTTTGTGTTTAGGGGAAGACGAGTTGTTAAGTAGAAAATTTCATCGAGTACGGACTTCGAAGTTTAAGCCCTTCTCGCAAGTCAGCAATAACGATTTCGGAACTCTAAGCTTTGGCCAGGGCCAACGAGTAGAATAATGGATACTGTTTCTTTGGTATGTTTAATTCGTAAAGTAATCGTGTGCATTAGTCATTAATAGCATTTTTTTTTGTTGTTTCCCAGCTAGCTTGAGTTTAGGCAGCTGCAGCCCGTAGACAGCTATTCAAGCAGCTTGTATCAATATACATTAATTGCCTTAAAAAAATATTCGGATAACAAGCTTTTTAACCATTTTCGCTTTTCTAAAAGTTCCAAAATGAAATACGGAAACCCAACAACGCACCCGCACTCAGCGTATTCTTGAACGCTTTTCGTAAACAGACGTAAATCGGACATCTTGAAGAGTTTTATAATCGCGTGGTTCCTTCTGAAGGTCTGCACACCGCGAGTGTCTGCCCGGGTAGGCGGGGGCTTTAACACTGTACTCGCATCCCGGAGGATCGACGCTGGAACCGAGGTGCGACAATGATGAGATCAGTTTCCCCTTGGTTGTAAGCGAACTCTGCAGGCTGATTCATTCCGCATCGTCTCTGACTCGTGTCTCTGAGCGTCAACATCTCTGACGAAATCGCCGTCAATGGGACGTATGGAGTGGGCGGATGAAAACCGAAGACGCGGCCCGCAGGAAGTCCAACACTTGTAATGCCGGATGCGCGTTCGATCTCCCTCCCCCCCTCCACCTCATCACCAGTTTCGGCGGCCACAAAACAGTTGGCGGCCCCCTTTTTTTTTTTCCAGCCACTCGGTGACAATAAGCCCGGGCGGACATGCCCGCGTCCTTTTTGAAGCCGGGCGCCGCCGATGGGATCAAAGTGGTGCGTCGTCGGGCGTCTCCCGGCACTCGGATATTCCGGCCGGCGGGTGGGCGCTGCCCGGGTGGGGGAGGGGAGGGGGAAGCTCCTCTCGCCCCGCCGCGCCGATATTGTTTTACATTATTCATGGGCGAGCGCGTGTGACACAATGGCCGGCCGCGTCTTTATCCCCCGCGACATTCCTGCCTCATACCCCCGCCTCCCCCCTCCCCACTCATAGGCTTCTCGGGCGCGCCACTGTCCAGGCACTTGGTGGACGATGTAGCCGCCTGGGCTAGTGCTGGGGTCGCTCTTCGACCAGCACGCCTATTAGATCATCTAACGTCGTAGCTGCCCGGGCTAGTGCTGGGGTCGCTCTTCGACCAGCGCACCTAATAGATCATCTAACGTCTTAGCTTTCCGGACTAGTGCTGGGGTCGCTCCTCGACCAGAGCACCTAATAGATCATCTAACGTCGTAGATGCCCGGGCTAGTGCTGGGGTCGCTCCTCGACCAGCGCACCTAATAGATCATCTAACGTCGTAGCTGCCCGGGCTAGTGCTGGGGTCGCTCTTCGACCAGCACGCCTATTAGATCATCTAACGTCGTAGTTGCCCGGGCTAGTGCTGGGGTCGCTCCTCGACCAGCGCACTTGTTAGATTCATCTAACGATCTAGAATTTTAAAGTCCCATGGACGATTTCATTACAGTATCTACCCGTTAAAAGCTTGCGACCATTACGAAATTCGTACAAAATATCCTGTCTTTGAACATTGGTGCAATCTTTTGAAATTCATTTTTCCTACAACTGTTTTCATCAAAACAAGTTTTTACAATTTTAAATTTTAGAAATCGGTTTATTAGATTACAAGTTATGAAATTTCACAGGTTTAAAAAATTATAAATTTGGTGCATTATATAATTTGGGAAAATATGTCTGGTATAATAGATTTATCGGTAATTTTTATTTACCTTAACATACTTTAAAGAAAAAGTGAAAGAAAAAGTGAATAACTGCATACGTATTTTTTATTAGAAATTACCTTTGGAAGAAAATCAGTCTTGAATTAGACAAAATTATTGTTGTGTGTGTATGTATGTGTATATATAATACCAACTTAACCAGTGAGAAAATTATTTTAAAAAAAATTAGTCGGTGTTTTAACTTTTCAAGAGGTGATTAAAAATCATATATAAAACTAACATATCAGAAAATGTATCGTTATTTAATATTTTTCCACATAGTAAAATACACCAAAAATTCTAGTTTTTGTAAAATTCATAACTAGTAAACTAATAAACCGATTTCAAATATTAAGTATACAAAAATATTTTGATGGAAAAAAAGTGTCAAAATGTGTCACACAATATTGCACCAAAGTTTAATAACATTTTGTAAGAATTTCACAATGGTCCTTAACTTTTGACGGGTACTTTAGATACGGACACTCACAACACGAAACGCGGACACTGAGGAAAGGATTCGACCATGGCCCAGCCTTTTACGGCATTGATTTCCGTGGGCTGGAGAAATTTCGATAACGGATGGACAGATAAAATTGGTTCATTAGTTCTGGTAATAGTTTTTTCCCCTATACACAACTCTAAAATATCAGCAATGAGCAAAAAAGGTTAGAAGAAATAAAACGCTGTAGCTGTAACCACGACGGTAACAGAGCTAAAAAGCCCCGTGAAAGGGCGCAGCAAAACCTGTGAAAGGGCGCAGAACACGGGCGCAATGTTGATAATGACAGTTGTGTCCTCTAGATAACATCAAAATGAGATCTGCATTATGAATTGATTTTTTTTCTTGAGTTTTATTAATATTATAATTTTAATCGTGCATACCAAATATTGCAACTGTTAATAGGGCCCAATATTTCGAATGAAGTAGGCTGTACATTCGTTTCAGGCTACTTGGACTATGTACCTACGTACCTACATACAGTTGGCACACAGTTTCTTCGATTATTCCAGAGCGGTAGGTGCCAATAACTGGAAAATTCCCTTAGAGTAAATAATTCGTTTCGAAGTGTTATCTTTCGTGTGTCAAATCAACAACAGGCAGAGTTTGCACGGTTTACTTATTGTTTAGATTTTCTGGCATAGTATTCATATAGGGCCGTTCACAGACTAGCTGTGATCGGATCCTGTTGGCGGCCATGATTGTAGGAGGGTCTGGCCAACCAGGAAGAGTGCTTATTAGATGGAGCGACATTGACTGTGGCTAATTCTTGGATGGTGACTGTTCGTGATAATGGCAGAACAAAAAATATCAGATACTGCTTTATCAATGCCCATATTTTATGTATAAGTAATTTGATTTGTTATGTTTATCTTATATTTCTTCACTGATTAGCTAATGTGTGGGTGTAGATGGAAATACTGGATGTCTCTATAAAAGAACGTCTCAGTTTCAATTGAATATTACAACAGTTAAATTTAAACTATTTAAAGCAAATCATATATAAAATGGAAGGGTAAACTAACCCAGTATTATTTTACAAATGTCCAAAATCCAGCCCGCAGTTCGTCTGCAATTCGCATCCTGTGCATCTCGTGAAACCCTGCGGTGCCTTCGCCGACGAAACTGCTTCATGCTGCGTGCCGATCTTCATGCAGGCTGCCTTTCACCGCCGATTGCCAGAGTAACGACCCCACCGAGCCGGCCAGTGGTTGGCGGACTGCTATTGGTTATTCAGTCATCTCAGCGAGGTCGTTAAGCTCACTGGTGTTCTGTATCTGTCTTCCGCGGGACGAGGTGGTTAGCAGACGACACTTCCAAGTCGTCCTCTGTTATCTTAAAAAGCACTCACGCAATGCCAGCCTTCGGTAAACCAAAAGTTCGTAGAGCTTATACTCGGAGAGACGACAGCCATCAGGCTGCCAAACTGCTTGGGTCCATATAGCCATCAGGGGTCGTTACCACAACGCCGAAATACCACAACGCCGAACGTACAATAACGCCAAATACCATAACGCCGAATGCAAAATTGACCGTTACGCCGACAGCTAGAAAACTGCTGTGTACCACAACGCCGAAATACAGTAACGCCGAAAAATGTTGCTGCGGGGAGGGGCGGCCACAGGAGCAAAATGAAAACCAACTGAATGAATTTGTGTGCTAATCTTACCTAACCTAACCTTTGTGGCAGTCCTGCAATGACATTTTTCGGCGTTAATGTATTTCGGCGCTGTGGTAATTCGGCGTTGTGGTACACAGCAGTTTTCTAGCTGTCGACGTTGTAGTCAATTTGGCATTCGGCGTTATTGTACGTTCGGCGTTGTGGTATTTCGGCGTTGTGGTGCGTCCCCGCCATCAGCGGCGATAATATCAGATGTTTGTCTACCTCTCGTCGCTGTGCCCCAGCCTGCAGCTGATACCTGGGACGACTTACACTGGCGTGCAATTTGAACTTTTCGCACAAACCATACCATGTTTGGGAGTAAACACAGAACAGTTGTGGGAAATAAACGTTACAGCTGTACACACACTGTAACATAAGGTTCCGGTACCGGGAATCGGTACTGCCTTAATGTTTATTTCCTATCCCTGAGCTATGTTTACTCCGAAACATGGTATGGTTTTTTCGAAAATTGCAAATTACTCTACTAGTGTAATTGACTCGTAGTTCAAGTGGTCCCAGGCATCAGTAGTAGGCTGTGGTGCAGTGACGAGAAACAGACAAACATCTGACGCCATCGCAGCTGACGGGTATGCAAACCCGAGCGGTTGGCAGACGAGTGGCTGGAAGCACTATAAGAAGGCTGCTGGAGACGATCAGCAAAGAGCGTGTGGAGGCCCTGAACGCTGGGCAAGTCGTTGATACAACATGAAAATCGGTCACTGAGCGAACGGAATACTCGCTCCCTCACGATGGTAGCTGAGCGAGTGGGGACTCGATGCATCAGGAACGTCGGTCGCAGAGATAGTACTCTGAGACGTCGGTAGCTGGGCGAGTGGGAGACTCGCTGCTTCATGACGGCTGTGGAGCTAGGAAAGACTCACTGTTTACTTGAGAAAAAAAAACGAGGCGAATACCGGTAGTAAATTAGAAAATAAATTCAAGAATTACTCTATTAAATAGCTGGGGATCTTAGTTGAAACGATTATTTGCAAGACTCGTATCTTTACCTATAATCAGTAAATATTTGAGAGTAATGGCTATTTTAGAGTTCTGAGATATATGAGAGACATAGAATATTAGTTGTAATAGATTGTGTTTGCTTTTAAATTTTCTCCTCTGTATTTAAATTTGTGTTAATGGCGGATGCAGAGCGAGTTCCATATGCTAGGGGCACAGTGACGTATAGTAAAGTTTGTTTTGTATTTGAGAGAGTTTATGTTCATGTTAAAATCACAACACCATAAATATTATTGAAGTTATTCCTTTTTTTTTTGTTCCTTAAATATTTATACAGTGTGTGTAGTATTGTAACGAGGCTGCTGTGGAAGAAAAAGTCTTCTTCAAGGTGTAATCGTCATAATACGAATATAATATTGCATTTAATATTTTGGTTGGTAAAATAAACATTTTAGATTTTGAATGTGCATTAACATAATTGCATCCCCGTCTACTTTCAAGCTTGTTGGCCTAAATCCCAACACGGCATTGCCCTCTATACTGTCTCTGGTTCCTAGGGAGGTGGCGCAGATGTAAGATATCCGGGTATGGTCACCCTGATTTCTGTTTCTCACGGTTCCTTGGAGTTCCTCCAGGCAAATGCAGGAATGGTTCCTCTAGGGCCGGGAAAACCGGATAACCCAATGCGCTGGTCCTTTCATTAGTGGCGCACCTGTAATGTCAAATATTTTTCATTAAATTGCTGAACCTTTTTTTTATAAAATGTGAAAGTACTTTATTTTAATGTTTGATAAGAATATCAAAATTTTTTAAGATAAATAAGAAAAACCATCTTTGAAATTTTGATTCCAGGTTGGCTTGAAAAGCTTTTCTTTTAAATAGTATTACGCCTGGGGAAAACGTGTTCGTAAGGATAGCCAAATTTATTTTAAACAGTTTTATGTGATAATATATTTACATTTCTAATTAAAATCACCTCACCTAATGTCTGTTCACAAATCACTAAGTATCTGTCCAGTCCACAGTTCACACGCCCCACTGAAGCTAGGCTCAACAGTGGTTCACCCTTACCTCGCACCTGTCAGCAAACACAGTCTCGCACCACTCGGTCACACTCGCACGATTCTGTCGCTCCGCGTCCAAGCCACTCGCACTTCACTCAACTCGCCTGTTGGAACTCCCGCGTAGGCCGGCGTCACCGCTTTTATACCCGTTGGCCGTCTTTCTGGAACCGACTGGAGTGGTTGTGACGTGTCGCGTCATCCCGGGCAGACCCGACGCTCGAAGCATCCAGAACAGCGGAGCTTATTCACGCCACTCCACGAGGTGGCTTCAGTGAGCCCGTGGAACTCGTAGGTCGCTAAGGGATGGATATAAGCGCCGAGGAATGAGGGCGCGGGGGCATGGGGTTGGCGAGATCGGGCACCTCTAAGGTATGCTCGCGTGACGTCAGTGCGGGGCCACCAGCCACTCTAGTACCGGGCGCGCGTCGCGGCCTTGTCTCGCGCGTTCGTAACAATAGTTTAATTTAAAAATTTCCGCTTCCTAGGGATTAGTCGTACACTCCCCCTCCCTTGTTTACTTGCAAGAATAAACTACCTCCGCAAAATAAATGGTCTAGGACCTCGCAAAGTCAAGGTTCGTCACTGTTATCCTCGCAATAAGTAATGACCCACTATTTCCCTAGTATCCTTGAACAAGTGTTTTTTATTTATCGTCTCTAATGACCCTGCTGTCGAAAAATGTACAGCACAGATAAATAAATAAAAACTATATATTTTTATGTAGATGGTAACAAATTTTCAACCTTTTCAGGAAGTTTTCAACTTCCTTTTTATTTATCGTACCAAAATACCATCCATGGACACAAAACGTGTATCAATTAGGCTACTTAATATTCAGAAAGAATATCTAACTGCGGAATGTAGTTATTTCATGTACTTCACACACGCGCACATAAATATATCATGCGTACGCATATCTTGTTATTTTTTATTACTTCGCCTGTCAACGCTGTACACAGGGGAGAGAAAGAACAATTCTTCTTCCTTCGTGCCATGTGATAATTTTTCTCACAAGGGGAGTGAAATTCGTGCGGTTCACGTGATGGGAAAAACAGGGGGAAGACACTTTAGTTCCGCTTTCTCTTTTTCCCTCTTGTCTCGGCCATCAAGGGCATGACGTCGCCTTTGACTGAATGTTACAGTACTCATAGCGCACCCAAAGTCGCACTTGTGCCGATAAGCAGGTCTAGAGTGCATTCCAGATAATCGGAAAACTTAGGAAAATTTGCGTAACCTATGTGCCTCATAAATTGCTATTGAAAACATATTATACGAGTTATTTCAAATTTTTTCCACTTGCTGACTGAAAGAAAAATTTTAAAGAAGGAATTTTAAAATTTAAAATTTGGAACGCACTACACACCTACATAAACTGGAAAGTAAATTCGTGCTATTATAAGCTTATACATCTTATGCAGCACCCTTATTAGAGATTAAATAAGAACTACAGCCTCGAATAATAGGTACATAAGTTCATGCAAGTATACAATATAATTAATTGTATCTTATAATTTTGATGTAAGATTTACCCTCTTAAACAGACAGCCTGAGTAGTATAGGAATAAGACTACTTGGACACTGAGTCGGAGTGTGTGTGTGTGTGGGGGGGGGGGGGCAATGACTGACTCGGCGGCCATCCTGGATACATTTATCTTTGACCTTTAAATTCACAATTTGCCAAAAGTGACATATAATTTGCCCAAGATTTCCAGTTTTTTTAAATTCCTCCAAAAAATTTACAAAAAGAAGAAAATTCAATTTTCAAATGAAAAAAACAACGTAAAAAAAATAGAAATTCACAATGCCTCAAAATATTGTTTCCCTTTAAAAGAACGTAAATTCCCCAAAAATGCTTAAATTTCCCATCTACAAGCCTCCAAAACGCAGCTGAGTTCATGAAACCCCGGCCACTATCTTGGATTGTGACGTCTCGGTGGCCATCTTGGATGACCCTGACCTTGACCCTTGACCCTGATCTTTTACCTAGGCTTTGACCCTGGCTGCAATTTGGATTCTATCATTCATTTTGAATTCTAGGACTCACCGACATTTTTTTGCCACCATTTTGGTTGCCACCATCTTTTAATCGAATGCCCCACTCTATAATATTGCACTTTTCGTTTTGGCTGCCATCATATTAATACATACTTTTTAAGCTTTAAAATAGGAAAAAAATAAAAAATTATAAAAATGTTAAAATAAAATTTTAATAAAAATTTTGCTATTTAGAAAATCATGACGTTACCATTGTAATTTACATTACATCCTCAATCTTAAAAAAATATTTACTATATAAAAGAATTTGGAAAATTTTAAAATTTATAAAAATAATTTAATAAAATTTTAATAAACAACACAAATCATCGAGTCCTCGGTTTGAACCCAAGGAGGACAAAAAAAAAAAAAGACGATGTATCCTTCCTCCATGGAACCAATTGACTCCCACCACTATTGCCAAGGCAGATATTACATCAGCCAGTATGTCATCATTGCAGACATCTTGGTTTCATCAGCTAGAGGACGCTGCCGCCATCTTGTTTTTCAGTTCTCGATACAAGAAGCGCTAGTGTCACACAGTACACACATTATCTGCTAGAGGGTGCTGCAGCCATATTAGTTTAATTGTTACCCTCTATGATCCAATAATATTATCATGGTATCTTCCATCTTGTCGACTGCCTTGGCCAATAGCTTCATAAACCATAATTACTTTGCTAAAAATTCGGGGAAAATTAAAAAAATAATTTTAAAATACTAATTAATTTACTGATTGATTCGATCGCATACAATGATTGATTCGAACTTTGGTCAGTAAACAAATTGAATTGAATTGAATATTACATCAATTTATTAATAAAACGACAGGATCGAGAAATAAAAAAAAAATACAAATTTCTTACATAAATTCTAAAAGTACAAAAACAAACATACAACTAGCGTTTCTCGATTTCTACAGCCTTCTTAGAGTGCAAAGAAAGTCATGTACATGTCTTGACATGTCTTTTCAGGACAGTTACACAATACAGTCGATTAACAAGGCACACCCAGTTAGTGGTTAGGCTAATATGACCAGTTGGTGTTCATGCACATCCAGTCTGTGGCCACACATTTCCAGTAATTGCCTAGACACGTCCATTTGGTAGCTAGACACATCTAGTCTGCGGCCGGGCACATCTTTTTGTGGGATAATCATGTCATGTTGGTAACCATGCACATCAATATGTTTGGCAGGCACGCACGTCCAGTCGGTGGCTACGAACATCCAGTGGTGGCATCATACGCCCAGTCAGTGACCAGACACAACCAGTCTGTAGGCCGTTAAAAAAAAAATACGAAATATTAAAAAAAAAATTGCAAAACAACTTCTGTCAGCTTGTGACTTCTCCTTTGTTCAGCAAGGTAAAGGTTCTAGAACAAGCAGAATTTATTTTGGATTTTCTTTTTAAATAATTTTTGTGATTTACTTAGATTGATCTAGCAAGACGTACGTTGGTTTCTTCTTATGCTCCTGATTATTTGTGTCATTATTATGTTGGTTTTCTCCATGTGCTCCTGGTTAATCCTGGTGAGACTTCTGCTAATATTCTCAGAGTGCTTCTGGTTATTCCTAATAAAACAAAACCTGCATGAATTTTTTGTGTAATGGGACAAGATATTTTTTCATTGTTTCGTTTAATTAGTGAATTTCAGTTATTCCAAACCAGCATTTAAATTTTTTTTTTCAGGTGGTATCAGAACAAAAAAGATTCTTTACTCAGACGATTACTTTCTCTTAAAACACTACCACGCAAGAATATTTTCCTTCCCCTTGAGGTCTAGCGAAGCCCTTCTCTTGCGATCATGAGTTCGCATCCCGCATACCACATAAAATAGCGACTGCCTGTACAACACATCGAATTATATTTATTACTCCGTCGATTACTATGCCTTGAGACAGCTGAGAAACACTATAATGCAAGACGATTCCCCTTCACTTTGAGGTCTAGCGAAGCCCTCCTTCTATTGCGATCGTTAGTGAGCATCCCGCAGCTCACATAAAATGTAAATAATATTTACCTTAACACCATATGTTACGACATCTTTGGCAAGAATCTGGATTACTTGCAGCAATTTCTTTTGTAATATATAAATGAACTTTCGCTTATTAATAGAGCTATTGTAGCCATAGGGAAACTTGTAGCCTTGTAGCCTTGTAGCCTCGTAGTATCGTAGTCTCGTAGTCATGTAGCATGGTAGCCACGAAGCCTTGTAGTCTCATAGCCAAATTTCGTTGGAGCTGTTGGGACCAAAGACGGTTTGGCCAGTTGGAGCCTGCCGTATATTGGCACATGTATCCTACTGATAGAATAGTATCCTACAAAGTTGAATGTTCATGTAAAAGTACTGCTTACCCATTAAATGCGCGTAGTAAGTTTGTTGTATCGTAACATACTGATGGGAAGGTATCCCCTCTGATGAGATCGTATCCCTCAGAATACAAATCCCTGATCCTTCTGATGAGATCTTATCCCTCCGATGGAATCGTACCCTTTTAATGATATCGTATCTCTCTGATGATAACATATCCCTCTGATATAATCGTATTCCTCTGATGGTCTCGATTCCCTCTGTTGAGATCGTCTTCCAATGATGATATGGTATCCCTCTGATGAGATCGTATCCCTCTTATGAGTTCATATACTGTCTCAGCGTATCCATCAGAATATAAAGTTCCTTATAATGAGATCCTATCCTCTGATGATAATGTATTCCTCTGATGAATTCATATTTCTCTTATGGAGACCTACATATCTCAGTTGGAGTCGTATCCCTCTTATGGGATCACATCCCTCTAATGAATTCTATTCCTCTGATGATATCGTATCCCTTTGATGATATCGTACCCGTCTGATGAGTTCGTATCCCTCTGATGAGATCGTGTATCTCTGATGGAGTTGTATATATCTGATGGAGTCGTCGTATCATTTTAATGAGTTCGTATCCCTCTGATGAGACCATATTATTCTGATGAGATCGTATCGCTATGATATGATCGTGTGTGGGGACATATATTACTGATGGAGTCGTATCCCTTTGATAGGATCGTATCCTTCAGACAGATGAGAATTCATCTCTCTAATAATAGCATATACCTCGGATGAGTACATACCCCTATGATGAGAAGTAACCCATAATAAGATCATATCCTCTAATGAGATCATATTCTTCTGAAGAGATCGTATCTCTTTGATGGGATCATATCCCTTTGATGAGATTGTATTCATTAAATGGGATTATATCTTTCGGAAGAGATTGTATTCCTTTGATGGGATCATATCCTCCTAATGAGATCGTATCTTTCTGATGAGATCGTTTCACTCTGATGAGATCGTATCTCTACGATGAGATCGTATTCCTCTGATAATATCTTGTTACGAATGCGAGAGACCAGACCACGATGCCAGGTTCGAAGCTAGCTGGTGGCCAAGCATGGCCACGTGCGGTCCACTGATGTAAGGCATGCCACGTGCACCAGGCTAGATTACATGGGTCGTCGCTACCCCGTCCCCTCTCCTCACCTCGTGGATCGTCCTGCCTCGGCATCTTTATCTACCGCTGAGCGGCCTTGGAAATTCCGCGGGCCGCATGAGCAGCATGAATTGACACTACCCTTCTGGACTGTTCGCGACTCGTCATAGCTGCTCTCATCAGTTCGAGAAGGGCACCGCAGACTACCTAAGCAGTGACGCCGGCCTCCGCGACAGTTTGATGACAGAGTCCCGCGACGATGAGTGCTGTGAGTTCCGCGAGGAGTTCCAAGCGAGTCCCGCAACAGTTCCGAGCGGATTCCGAGCGAAGGGAAGTGCAACATTGGCGAAGAGGGTGAGAGAACCTCCCTTCCCCCTTCTGAGAGTGGCACTATGCGGAGTTCGATTGGATCGTAAGAGTGCGGCGACTGAGTGGCGCGAGACTGTGTGTGTGGACAGGCGCGAGGTAAGGAGCGAACCACTGTTGAGTCTAGCTTCAGTGAGGAGTGTGAACTGCGGAACATGACAGACATTGAGTGACTTGAGAATAAACAATTATTCAGTTAGAGTGATTGATGATTAAGACTTTTTAAGTACAATTATTTATTTTTTATGTAAATATTAGTAATTAATAAAACTGTAATAAAACTTAATTGGGCTATCCCTTACGAACCCAGGTCTCCACACATTATAAATCGGAACAATATTATTCCTCTGTTGAGATCATATCCTTCTAATGAGATCTTATCCATCTTATGAGAACATATCGCACTGATAAAATCGTATCCTTCTGATGAGATCGTATCCCTCTGATAATATCGCATCTCTCTGATGAGATCGTATTCTCTTGATAAGATATTATTCCTCTGTTGAAATCGTATCCATGTTGGTGGGATCGTATTGTACTAAGTTGAATTTTCGTCTAAATGTGCGTCCTTTTCCTTAAAAGAGCTTCCAAAGTGCATCCTTTTTTGAATGTACTTCCAAATGCGCTTCCTTTTGACGTGATAACATCTTATAAATCGATGAACGCCGGCTGCACGCACGAAAAAGCATGACTCATTGTCACATTCTGCCTGAGCCGAGCGTGCAATAACCGGCCAACCACCGTGT
This sequence comes from Bacillus rossius redtenbacheri, assembly GCF_032445375.1. NCBI lineage: Eukaryota > Metazoa > Arthropoda > Insecta > Phasmatodea > Bacillidae > Bacillus > Bacillus rossius. The sequence continues at coordinate 77,943,088 of NC_086332.1, forward strand.
GAGAAAATCTTCTATAATATCAAACAGGTTAAGGCGGACTTTTTAAAAGCAGCAATTAAAAAAATTTGATTTAATTGTCCAATTTAGTCATTTCAAATTAGCAATTTATTGACATTGATTTGATTTCAGTTTATTTCTATAAATAATTGTTCGTGATTATATTTAAACAAATTATTTAAATTAAATTTGCAATAACTGTAAATAATATTTGAAAATTAAAAAGTATGCAATTTTTCATAAATTTTTTCTTATGGCGTTATCACGTAAAATTATCGTCCATAAACCGACTTTATAGACAACCCCCTTTTTAATGCACTTCCAAATGTGCTGTTTTAAATGCTCTTCCATAAGTACTTTCTTTTTTGTCGATTGTGCTTCCAAATGTAATTTCTTTTTTTAACAAGCTCCCAAAGGTGCTTCTATTTTTTTAATGTTCTTTTAAAGTGATTCCATTTGTTTTTAATGTACTTCCAAATGTGCTTCCTTTTTTGATTGTGCTTCTAAATGTGCTTCCTTTTTTGAATGTGCTTCCAAATGAGCTTCCTTTTTAAAATTTTCTACCAAATGTGCTTCATTTTTTAAAATGTAAAATGCCTGACATTGGACATGACATGTTTAAAATACTGACCAAGTATCGATGAAAAATACACCTTAGTTCGGAGATGCCTGGTCTATACGGCTAGCATTGTAAATGAGCTGTTTCAAATGTTCTCTCAGTATCGCAAAATTGGACCATTTGGCTACTGACCATGTGCCTTGCCACCAAATGGACAAGACTGACCACTCTACTTGTGTGCCTGGTCAACCTGCTAGATGTGCCTGGTCAACCTGCTAGATGTGCCTGGTCAACCTGCTAGATGTGCCTGGTCAACCTGCTAGATGTGTCTGTCCAACCTATCTGACGCGCCTGGCCACCGACTGGATGTGCCTGGACAACAACTGGATGCGTCTGGCCACCAACTGGACATGCGTTCCTGGCCACTGAATAGACGTACCCGTACGCCGACTGGGCGTACCTTGCACTGAACGTGTGATGCACAGGTTTCTGCAGTGTAGGTGCTAGGTTTAACCATATGCGTTACTAACATCTTTGAATTTGACGTGAATTAGGTGTCCTTATAGTATCTTGTGTATCGGTTTACACGGGGATCGATTCCATTAGTGAGCCTGCTGTGAACACAGACAACTGATGATACAGAACGATTCTGTTCTTTTGCTCATGACGCCATCATTGGTTTTGGTTTACAAAAAATATTTTATTCATTGATTATAGCGATTACCTACAGAGGCAACGAGGCCAAATATTTACAATAATAAAAATATAAACAAACCTGATAACAAAGAGTCGCAATTCCAAACTAAAAGTCTCTTCCTGAGAATTGGACATGATTAAATACAAAAGGAAAATAAAAATGACATACATGATACAAATACACATGAAAACATACAGAAGAACATGGGGAAAAGTAGAAAAAAAACCCACCACACAACCGAATTTATTTACAATTGAATATATATATATATATATATATACATACTATGTCAACTCTTACAACATATATGTTATAATGTAAGGTATTATAATTCTGTACATACCATGTTTAAAGTACCTACCTACTATTTACTGATTACTTAATACTTACCATTATATTAAAACTCAGGCTTACAAGGTGCCAGAATAATGAGTCATTCAATGTTGGAGCCATGATTCCCAAACAATTTATCGACAAATAATTGAGCAAGTGGCGAGCAGAGCTGGCTCGAGTTGTTTGCTGACAGGCTGAGCGTCCCTGCTGCCCGCCGCCTGATTATTCATTGCGACATCGCGCTCCCCAGCAGCGGCATTATCATTACAGAGGCGGCAGGGGGGCTGGTAGTTGTCATCAGCGCCCACAGATGGCAGCGCGGCGGCGGCGGCGAAGAGAGCGCTTCTCCCTCCAATACTCCTTGTCCTCTTCGCCCTCCATTTCACTCCGCAGACAGATCGCATCGCTTTTCGTTCCCCATTCATCGCCAGACAACACGCCATCACAAAAGGCCGCCCAATCCCCAGCTCTCATCTGGGCGCTAGGGTTTTAAGGGTCAGCGCCACCGCGGATAACAATAACTAATTTAATTGTTTGTGTACGTTCGCGCGCGCGCGCCCCTCGCCCGGTCTATTTATCTCCTGCCGTATAACGACGCCGGTAAGTACGAGTGGTTTATCTTCGACACTTCATCTCCACGGTCGTAATCACGTTACAAAGCTCTTCCAACTGCAGTCTCGAGGCTAACCATCAACACCACACTTTAACTTCACCCTGCGATCACTTGTTTAAAACTCGCACTCCCTAAGTCACGTAGAAACCATTCATGTATGCGTGATTTTTTTTTTCATTTCATTCGAAACGAGCATGAATAATAAACAAAACGAACATATTTTATAATGATAGCAATAATAACACTCGCTCTTTTCGTCAATGTGTTAGGGCAGGGCTGGTAAGTTAAATAATCAGATTTGTATACTGTTATGAGATTGAAAAATAAAAGTAACATTTTTACTGCGGTAAATACAATTAGGTGTATATGCCTGCTTGTAAATTACAGTGTCAGGCATGTCAGAGGATAAAGTCTAATAGGTTTTGCAAATTGTATTATTTTATAGTTTTCTTTTAATGTGTCGTCACGGCTCAATTAAAAATATTTTTATGATTTTTGTCTTGATGCTAAAAAAAATTCTAAATTATTGCAATTAAATATAAATGTGATCAACTTTTAAATATTAAAATTTTGGTTTAATCTACTCGTTTGTACATTTTCAAAATTGAAATCTGTTTTATTTTGATAAACTTAAAAAAATTGTAACCAAATATAAATGACCAGATAATTATAATTATACATTAGCAAGTACTTGAGAAAAAATCTGCGAAGAAAAAGTTTTAAAACCTTTTGTATTCTTACTGAGACATAGTTTCTTCATTTGCTGCAAACTTATAGTCTGACGCGTTAGTTTATTCTCATAGGTCGACTGTTTACAATATTTTCTAGCGTATTCCTATCTCGTAGTGCTTGTAGGTGGTCGCTTGATTTGTAATATTCAAATGACAGGAAATCACAAACGTCTCAAACTCTGCAAATCTATATGTATATCTTAGAAATATATTAGCTATTCATGTCGTCAACATTGTTATAACATGGGAGACAGTAAAGTTACTTATTCCAGCTCATTACGCTTTTTTTTAACGTATCATTCAAATATGGCGATACTTTGTTTAAAATATCCCCCCCCCCCCCCATTTCCCCCCTTTTCTTTCCTTTAGAGTTTGTTTAGCCCGATGCGCACGATATTAGAGCGAAGCATTCAAATGCTAAGGCATACATCCGTCCCACTGAATTTTAACCACGTCATAAAAACGAACAATGGATAAAGAGAACCGCGCGATTATACTATCGAAGTCTTTATGAAAATGAACTAAGTACATAACTTTGCAGGAGAAACCTTTTAAAAACCTTTCTGACAGCTAAATTACTTTGATCCACACTCATTTGATCCTAAATACCTGGCAGAAACGTTACGACTTCGCTTGCATCTACATCTCATTTGTGTTGCAAATTACTTGCTCTCTAGCTTAATTCAATTTCTCGTTTTCCCCCCCCCCACATTAGGGTGGGGTGACGGGTTAGTGGGAATGGGGGTATGGAGAAGAGAGGTTTACTCTCCCCCGTTCGAATCACGAGAGTAGAAGCAATGAATACATTTAGAAATTCATGATCCGCTGAACAATTTTATTCATTCCATTCATAGCGTCACGGAAATGTGTTTACAAAGCGGCGAGAAGCTCGGCCGTGGGTGGGAATGGAACTGCCGAGGGTTGGAGAGGGGCGAGAGGGGGAGGCAGTCGGCAGGCAGCGCCCCTGGCGGCCGTGCCGGGAATCACTCACGCGGGCGGGACGTGCGCGCGCACGGGAGTATCGACCCACGCCCGCTCCCCCGGCCAATAAAGCACCGCCTCGCGCGACGCGATTAACAGCGCGGTAATTGCCGAGTGTCCTCGTGATGAGGAGGATGTGGTGGAGGGGGGGGGGGGGGAGAGTTTTTACAACCGGGAGGGAGGGAGGGATCGACAGTTAATCGGCACTCGAGCTTTGTTCGTCTCGTGCGTCGTTTCCGGTCCTAGTCGTGTCGCTCTCCCCCTCCTCGCGCTGCGGAGGCGGGCGAGCGCGCACGAAGAAACCCGAAGATGCCTCGCGCATTCCAGACGTGTCGCCGAGCGCCTCTCCTCTCGCTCAAGCCACGCCGATGTCCGTTAACTTGGTTTTGTTTTTTCAATTGGGACTTATGTCTCGGCGACAGCGGGGTCGTTAGAGAAGAATCAGGTACGTTTGGGGAAAGGAATCGGCTATCTCCTATGCCTGGCGGGTGTATACCATTTGTCCGAATGACCACTTCTCCTAGCGACCATTCTCTCCGAGCACTTTTACGTCGAACGACCATTTGTCCGACTGACCACTTCTCCAAGTGACCACTTCTCCGAGCTCTGAGGGGTGGATAATGTCACCCACATGCCGTAAATGCCAGGCCTTTTCCCCTCTCTTGGAGTAAATAATCACACAGAAGTCTAGCAGCGAATCAGCGTTAGACTTTTTTTACATTTTATTTTACAGCGAGAGAAACGAAAATAATACCGCTTCGTCTTCGTACACAAAGCAGCAAGTGGCAAGCAAAAAATAAGTAACCACACATAAGAATATATATTTAAAAAAAAGACGAAGTGCAGGTAAATTAATAGCGAAAAAAATAATTTTTTTTTTAAATTTATAATCAAAAAAGTGCCAAAACAAATATTTAACACGCTAAAAAATCTTACTTGGCTCCATTCACACAAATTTGAAGTGTTTTTGAACACTCATTCAAAATTACCCATAGGTATTACTGACAATTTTATTTCATGAAATAAAAAATACTATGTAAGCATCTAGACTATCAGACACAATACTTAGATATTACTTAAGTCGTATACATGTGTGTGTGTGTGAAATAAATTAAATAATGTGTAATGAATGATCTTCTCGTTATGCCTGGCTTTTACTGACATGTCAACCAAAACGTTTAGTGGCCGAGATATAGCATATTCACTAATTTTGTGGAAAGGTTAGCTCAGAGTTCATGTACAATGTCAATTTCAAACAGTAATTAAAAAAAAAAAAAACATTTTTTTTATAAAGTTAACTTCTTTTACATTGAATGAGTTAAAATCAATTTTTCAATAATTTTTATCCCACATGAAAAACAGCGGATTATAGAATTATTCTATGTCGTTTAAGTAATAAAGAAATACGCAGATGGCGAATCGAATTAAGTTTTTCACATCCCCAACTCCTTGCGCAAAGTTTTTCTGCACATACTCAGCCACAAATCCACAAATAATCTCTCAGAAGTAAATGCATCTTCCAGCACGCCGTGAATAAGCCACTTCGAGATCACCTGAATGGCGCGTGGCCGAGTGCGCACTCCGCGTGCCCAGGCGAGTGACTCCCTCCCACGTGCGAAGAGACTATGGCTCGCAAGCACAGTTCTTCAAGTCCAGCACCGTTTAAAAGAAACGCGGCCACTGTACTCGAAAGTAATAATATAATAATAATAATAATGAAGAATCCCCCCCCCTTTTTTACACTTTGTTAACAATATTCACTTAATTAACCAGGAAATTTAGCACTCACGAAAGCAAGCTTGTATGTGAGTGCATCTAGTCACTTCAAATTACATGCGGTATTTTGACAAATGTAAACATTTGTACATGTATAACAACTGAGAATTAAATATATAAAATATAACCTAAGAAACCTGTCTGATTATCGTCGTAAGACGATTAATTTATCAAATTCAAGAGAAGATCAAGTTAGTTTTTTACACAACAACTTAGAATACTACAAAACCTTACATACTTGTTTACTTTATGGTCTAAATTGTTCTGTGGAGCGGAGGAAAGGAAAGTTCAATGATCTTCATTTTTATTTTTATTTTTAATGAATGTTCGTCTCGGGCATCAAAAACATCATATCTATATTAATAATAAAACTGTTAGAGGTAACATGTTTTTAAAGTTGATGAAATTATGAAAGTAGTATAGTAAAGGGACTCCGGAAACAAGAGTGGGAGTGTGATGTTGGTTGGGTCGTGCGTCATTTTTATTTCGTTACGGCGGCCATCTTGATGACCTTAACATTTTACCTTGACCTTTAGGTACAATTGATCTTAACCTTTAAATTTGACAATTTCCGCCATCTTTAAATCCGCCATATTGGAATATAATGCCCCACTCACGATCTTGACACTTTTAGCTATGGTAGAACTTTCCACCATATAAAATTTTGACATCACGTCAGCTATATTGGGTGAAGTCATGGCAGCCATCTTGTTTTAGTCTGCTGGAGGACACCATTTTGGATAGTGTCACAGCTGGCATATTTTTTGTTCTGCTGGAGGTTGCCATTTTGGATACCACCATCTTTATTTTCGCCTTTTGTTCCTAGAGTGCGCCAGCATTACTCTGTCTCATTCACATAAGATCGATGTTCCATCACCTTTCAGTGTTGTCATGACCATTATTGACATATTAAATTTAATTTTTATCCAAAATGCATTGGAAACGTAGTGATTTGAAGCCAAGGTAGCTTGAAACCCTGGGTTGGAAAACATACGCGTTTGACCACTCGGCCATCTAGACATTTACCAGACTGAGAATTAAATAAGGTATATAAAAACACACACAATTCGGACTTGAAATTTATTTAATACAAACGAACAATAGCATCAACTGTTGGAGGCAGACCCGCGATCTTTATTTTCAGTACTAGCTACTAAGAGCACTAGTGAACAGATCCGCTGCTAGAAGGTGCTGCCGCCATATTGTTTCCAATACTCGATACTAGGAGCACTAGTGTCATGTAGTACACACATCGTTTGCTAGAGTGCACTGCCACGATATTAGTTTAATTGTTTACCCACTAAATTGCGGTAGTATTTAATACCGTGACGTTCGCCATCTTGTAGACCATTTTGGCCACCATCCTGAAAATCTGTAATTATTAAGCTCAGCCTCAATGTGTCCATCTGCCATGCGTGACGGGTTCCTACGGGTCGCTGCACTGTGCAATATTGTTTGAAATGGAACTGAAATGGGTAATCATCTAAAGTTACAGATATTTGTACATTAATACATTTACATGAAAGAAACTGGCATCGCTAAAAATAAAAAATAAATGCGCGTTAAAGTTATACTTTCATGGCATTGTAAAAAACTAACTTTAATTTTGCATGCAAATAATTAATATAAATGTAATAATATATAAATAAGGTTGGTTAAGTATAAATTTAAAAAATAAAAATTTTCAATGTATACTCAGTATCCAATATTAATATAAACATATGTATTATATTAATTATTTAATTCAGTAAAATAATCGAGATAGTTTTTCAATTAATAAGGAAAATCAATAAATATGCTAAATGTTAATTCTTATTTATGAAATATATTTGCCTATCATTTAGGTATAGCCTAATGCAAATAATTTATAGATACGGGAATTTTATAATAAATACACTTGAAAAAGTTTATAAAAACAATGTCTATCATTAATTTTCATAATAAATAAATGTTTTTAATGATATGGATCAGTATTCAATTTCAATCATTAAAGTATACGATTTAAAACTACATATATAATTTTTATTTGTATGTAGCCCTTTTTTTTTCATGGTGTAAAAATTTCGTGCATGGTGCGCGCGCATCGTAAAAAATTCTTCATAACGTGCCTAAAGAAGTACCTATAACCTTTGAATATATATACTGTATAGAAGTCGCCAGCCCAGGTTAAAATTTCTAATACGGTTTTGAGGTAGTTGGTTAATTCACCGCCGCAATCGCCACCATCTCTAAGGCATCGACTTATGGTGGTCCCTAGCGGACAAGTCTCGAACTCTTCAAACACCCCTTCCCCCTCCCGTTGAACGACCTTGAGCTGCAGTGAATGATGGATGGGGGGTGCGGGGAATGACAGCAGGCGACAGCACTGCGCTCTAACGTGTAAATAACAACTAAGACGATACAGGGCGTTACGGCAGCGCACTGCAGCGAAGTTCCCAAGCTGCTCATCATAAGCATCTGAAAAACGTAGAGTAAATCCTATCCACTCGCGACTTCTATACAGTATATATATTCAAAGCTATAACTTCAAAAATGTTCACAGTAATACTAAGTTCGGATTGTTGTCCGGGGATTTTAGCTTTGAGTTGTCCCAGTACCTGCAATAGTTAGTTATTTTTTTTATCTTATCCGGGGTTTAGAATATTCACGCTTTTATAAGACATAAATTAATTTATAATTTCGCACCCAGTTTTCGTAAGTGCGACAAAAAATATTCAGTAATTTTTCCAACCAAAAAAAAAAAAAAGGATTTCACGTATGCACAAAAAATGTGGTAGCCGTTGCAAACTATTTCTTGGCAACTGGTTTCCAAAGGAATCTTTTATAAAGGTAGGAAGTAGTTTTTTCTTCTGTGTGTCAGATGTGTGCACGCGGTGGAAGGTCGCTGTGAGATCCTGCGAGACGTCGTCGGCGAACATAGATACTTCCAGCCCAGCGCCCGCGACTGAGCTGGCGGCAGGCGCCGGGTCGGTAATTGCGGGCGGACGTCTGAGTTATGTAAACTGCTGCAAGGCCCGGGGCTCGGGCGCGAAGATTTCCCCAGTGAATGATCTTCCGCTGCTTAGGAGTCGCGTCGGCGCTGCCGTAGTGCCATCTGTAATTTCGCGCCCAACTACTAGCTTCCTCCCACAATTTCCAACCTCCCCCCCTCACATCCCCAGTGTTCTTTATCCGTTCTCGCTTCCCTTTCTCGCCTCCTTGTTCTCATCGTCTGCGGTCCCCTTCTTCAAATGATTTCTTCTTTCTTCCTGTCCTTCTCTATACCAACTAACAACAATTTATGCAAACGGTTCTACCATAGTCCCCCATTCCAACCTTTGTCCAAGTTCGTCGTCATTATGTCTGCTGTTTCACGTAAGTCCGCGTTAACGCGTGCGTACGTTGTTGCGCCTTCTGTAATCATTCCTGAGGCATGGAACTTTATTTTTTTTTTTCATGTGTAACCTCTTAGCTATCAGTGCACGGCATTTGGTAGGAGTAATTTTGTAAACGAAACGGAAGTCTCATGGAACGGAAATGAGTTACCAAACGTTGCTGCCATCTGTGGCTGATGGCGCAAACCAAAGTTCACAAAGCCAAAGGGAAACTTTATAATATTAACTGTTAAGTATATTTTAACAAGATGGGCAGTATTTTGATGACATTCCTTGTAGAAAATCAGGTTCAAAGCCGGGCTTTAGTATTTTTTCAAGTTTTGTTTTTCGCTTTTATCGGAACCGTTTCATTACCATAGGTATACTTAGTTTAATCTTTCGCTTTGCTACGTGTGGTTCGCATTCAGAAATTTAGTTGAATACACAATTGGCATATATATTTATCATGTTTGGAATTATTTTAAAGAATTGTACGTTCAATTTCGTGTCCGAGATATTTAAATTGTATTTCTGTATTCTCAGAACGTATAAAGTTTTTCCTGTCAGTTTGTCTGAACTTGCTTCGACTTATAGATGAACTCGCTGTTCTTCAAGGTTCTTTCAAACTTGTCGACCCGTCGAGGCGATGCTGAGTTTTTTTCTCGGAATGTTGAAACTTGACGCACATATCTGTGAGCCTGAGGATGTTACTCGGGGTCCGTGTGCTCCTGGTTTTTCTAACAATATTTTGATGGTTTTCTCCATGTGCTCCTGATAATTCCTGTGGATCTCAAAGTGCTTCTGGTCATTCCTGTGGTTTCTCCACGTGCTCCTGGTTATTTCTGAGGAATCGAACTCTGCTTGAAAAATCTTTTACTTAAGAATCACGTAATTTTATTTTCAGTTACATTTAAAATGTAAATTTCTGCTACCAAATTATCACTAAAAATATTTTTATCAGGTGGAATTAAAACAAAATACAATCATTTATCATTGAAATAATATGCTTTGAAACAGCTGAGAATCACTATTATGAAAGACGTACTTCTTTCTCCTTGGTGTCTAGCGAAGCCATCCTTCTCTTGAGATCGTTAGTGAGCATCCCGCATCCCACATAAAATAAATAATTATTTTAACGTCAACACAACACGATACGACATCTGTTGACAAGAATCGGTATTACTTGCAAGAAGTTCTTTTGCATGAGATAAATTAACTCTCGCCGCTGAATGTAGCCAAAGAAAGCTAAGAGACATGTAGTCTCGTAGACTTATAGCCTCGTAGACTTGTAGCTATATAGTCTCGTAGTCTCGTAGACTTGAAGCCTCGTAGCCAGTTGAAGCCATGCAGTCTTGTAGTCCTGTAGTCTCAGAGCTTCTTAGCCTCCTAGTCTAGTAGCTAAATAGCAGCTAGGCCTAAGACTTTTTGGAGCTAAATACTTTTGGCGCCATTGAATGTTGGAGCCAAAACTGTTGGAGCCAATGACTGTTGGAGCCAATGACCGTTGGAGCCAATGACCGTTGGAGCCAATGACCATTGGAGCCAATGAAATTTGGTGCCAATAATGGTTAGATACAAATGACTGATGAAGCTAATGACTGTTGGAGTCAAAAGACTGTTGGAGCCAATTACTGTTGTAGATAATGAATTTTGGAGCTAATGACTGTTGAAGATAACGAATTATGTAGTCATTATATCCTAATGTAAAATTGGTGATCGCATCCTACTGAGCTGAATGTTTGTGAAAATGTTCATCCTTTTCGTTAAGTGTGCTTCTTTTTTTTTTTTTTTTAATTTACGTTCAAAATGTGCGTCCTTTTTGTTGATTGTGCTTCCTTTTTGTCGAATATGTTTCTGGTCAAGTTCGATCAAAAATGCAAATGAAATCATTTGTAGCTGAATGTAAATGGAACAGTTGGAACATTTAGAGCAGTTGGAGCTCTTGGACAGTTGGAGCAGTTGGAGCAGTTGGAGCAATTGAAGCAGATGGTGCTGTAGCAGCAATTGGAGCATTTGACTTTGGAGCACTTTGAGTTGTTGGCCTATTGGAGCAAATTGACGCATTGGAGCTCTTGGAGCAAATGGAGCTTTGTAGAACTTAGAGCACTTGGAGCTGTTGGAGAGTTTGGAGCAATTGGTGATTTGGAGATGATGGAGCAATTGGAGCACTTGATGTTGATGGAACTTTGGAGTGGTTGGAGCTTATTAGAACATTGGAGCATTAACTTTTGGAATCAATGAATGTTGGAGCATTGGAGGTCTTAGAGCAATTGGAACATTGGAGGTCTTGGAGCAATTTGAGCTTTGGAGCTTTGGAGCATTGGAGTTCTGGAGGCATTGGAGCACTTGGAGCTCTTGGAGCAGTTGGAGTACTTGGAACTTTGGAGCACTTGGAGCAATTATAGCAGTTGGAGCTGTTGGAGCGATTGGAGCTCTTGGAGCAGTTGGAGATGTTGGAGCAATTGCAACACTTGGATCATTGGTGCAGTTGGAGCCTACTGTATATTGGCTACATCGTATTACTGTGACGAGCCCGTATCACACCATATAACATTTTCGTCAATAACTTCCTTTTTTAATGTACTTACTTTTTTTTTACTAATGTGCTTTCTTTTTATAAACTGCTTCAATTTTGTCGATGAATGAGCATAGATTAGTCTGTACTCTGGACATAATTGGTTTTATGGATCGGAGACGACTGGTATATTGTCGTGACATTGAACATGGTATGTTTAAAATATATCGGTGAATGAAACCTCTTGGTTCGGACACAAATGGCTTATGCGTATGATTTTGTACATGAACTGTTAAAAATGTTCGTCGAGTATCGACGAAAAATACCTCTTGACTATTGAATGTTTGTGTTTGACCACTTGTTGGATGCGCTTGGCTACCAACTAGATAACACTTGGAAACTAATGGTCTTACGCACCTGAACGATTAATAGTCATTCCTGGCTTCCAAATGGACGCATATTGAACCTACTGGACGTGCCTGAATGTCAAATACGTACCTGGCCACGGACTGAATGTGCCTAACCACCGACTGGATGTGCCTATCTGATAACTGGTCATGACGGCCACAAACTGAATACACCTGGACGCCGATTACGTGCCTGGCTATGGAATAGAAAGGCTTAACTTCCAACTGGACACATCTTGTCACCAACTGGATTTGATTTTCTGATCACTGAATAACGTACCCGGCCACAGATTGGAGGTGTCTAGCCAACAACTCGACGTCTCTAACCAACAACTTGAATACGGTTGAAGGCTAAATACATGCCTGGCCACAGAATATACATGCTTGGCCACCGACTGGACGCGCCTTATCACCTACTGGACGTAACTGTGTACCCCCCTTAGACCCAAAAATTTGCGGAAGGCAGGATACAAAGAATAGACAGCGAAATAGTGAGTTAGTTATGTATTATTTGGTTCTTTATATGACCATAAAACAAATATAAGCAGAACATGCCAAACAATATATAAGTATATTAAATTTAACAATTAACAACAGGGTATATCAGGCTTCGCCCCTCTTGACTAGAAGTACATAACACAATAAAATCACAAGTATACCTATACCCCCCCCCCCCCGGGTGCACCTCGGGTGTCGCACATGAACTAGATGCTGTTCTGACTTGGTTAACATCAAAAACCACCACAATAAATATAAAATACAATATTACTTCAAAAAAAAAAATCACTTAAAACTGCAACCTAAAATACATATATATATATAGAAATATAAAATATTTCCACCTTTCACAAAATAAATTAGGTGCTCGGTTCAGTTAATCTACTCATTCAATGTTTTTTGGCAAAATAATTACTTGTTGCCTCAAACTTTTCCAGTCCAATTCGAAAGTTCATGATCAGGCAGTAAAGAAAAAATATGTATATACGATAAATGATTATAATAGTTCACAGCCAATTTTCTGCCTCACAAAATACCCTATCGAGCACCTGACTACACACCTTTCGAAATTAACTTGATAAATAGCTACATAAAAATTTATAATGTTATAAAAATTGCAACAAAAAATTACAATAAAATCTCATTAAAAAAAATTTACCCAGTGCGCATAGCTCGCATAAAGGGTACAAAATATTAACAATTTCCCTCCCAAATAGGTAACCACTCAATTCCAGACTTGACGATGTAGTTACTTGCGGCTGTGTCTAATAAAAAAAATTGCTTCAAAAAATTACAGTTATATTCAAACGTTATCTCGAAGGTGAAAAATACCGGCGTAGCGTAGGCCACAAGGTCTACCCAGCGAAGGTCCACAGAAGGTCCGTCTGACGTAATCTAGACGAAGACTAAATTTCAAAACTTACAGTTTATCTGTTGCCATCTGCTTCCGGAGATATCCAATCAAGAAGCCTCAAAATCAAGCATTTACACTTCCTCGAAGACAAGCCTTAACCGGGCTGAAGGAGGATCAGCAGCACGCACGGCACCATTTGACATCCACGACATTTGCGACTAGGCTCACTCTACAAAATTTTAAAATTCTCAATATACTAAAAATAAAATTTTTCTCCTCATTGGTAATAACTGCGTAGAACAATGCTGCACTCGAACATGGTATAACCGACGGAGCGAAACCTGCCGTAACTTAAGTTCTTATATTCCACCAAGGATTTACCGAACTTCCACACTAAGTTACAGACATGAATTTAATTCCCGCAGCCACTTCATCGGCAGTAAAAAAGGTAACCCACTCAGGCCATGGCTCGTAGCAGACAGACCCTCCCCAGAGAAAACTCGTCAACAACTCAGCGCGCCACAGGTACCAACCCCAACCCACCAAAAGGAAAACACATGACAAACGCAAACACCGAGTACCGAAAATTGCCGATCAGAGCCTCACGAAAGCACGAGTGGCTCTAGATCCTGAATAACTGAAACGTGCCCGCGCTCCTAGATCCACACCGGCCAAAACACCAAATCTGAGGGTACGGCTCGCGCCGCCACATGGCAAACGGTAAATAACACTGCGCCAGTGCACAAAAATAACCGCCACCAAATGTGACGTGACACACACGTCACAGCTACCCCTCCTAAAAACACACCCCCCCCCCGGGAAAAAAAAACAAAGGAAACAAAAGCTTCAAATTTGTCAACTACCTCCAATGCTAACTCACCACACCAATACAAACAAGGATGCACAAACCAAAAACTGAAGAGATCAACAAAAACTACATCAAGGAGCCAAAAGAAAGATCTCAAGAGGACAAAGGATGCTAGTGCCTAAAGCAACAACCAAATCCACACAACCTCCTAGGATGGAATATACTTTTTCACCGCTGACAGATGAGCTTTCTTCACAACTCTGCCATCTTCAAGGTCCACAAGATTTACAGTGACTGGGGTCAAGAAACTTTGGACTCTATAAGGTCCTTCATATGCCAAACTAAGCTTGCTCGACACAAAATCTACCTTTTTGCTCAACGTAACCTTGCGACAAACCACCAAATCACCAATATTGATATTGCACTCAATGCGATCTTTGCTGTAGCGTTTACTCATGGTTTGATGAGCCTTCGCCAAGGATTTGTCCACCTCGGACCAGATTTCCTTCAACTCTTTTCCGCTGGCCTCAAAACAGGAGGGAGAAATTCCCCATATACTCAATAAGGGATGAGGTAATTCTCTACCAAATAGAACCATGCTAGGTGACTTTCCCGTAGCTCCATGAGGAACTGAATTCAAGGCAACATTTAATAGCGGCAACTCGGTGTCTCAAAACCTTTGGTTTCGATGATGAAAAATGGTCAAAGCTACTTTGACAGTCTTGTTCACCCGTTCGACTAGATTTGGGCAAGGGTAATATGGGCTTGTGTGTACTTGCTTCACACCCCATTTAAAGCACATATCCGACATAGTTTTAGAAGTAAAGTAGGAAGCATTGTCTGAAATTAAGAGTTCTGGACTACCAAATATTTTCCAGGCTTCACGTTCTAGCTTTCCACTAATGGTACTGGCTTTCATATCCCTAAGAGGGAACAGAATGATGAACCTAGAGAACTTATCAACCAACAATAAGATGCAGTTATTTCCGATACTGGATCGAGGAAGAGGTCCGAAGATGTCTATAAAGACTCTTTGCCATACCCGCTCTGGGATTTGTACAGAATAAGGGCCCATTCTGGAGTTCTGGGGCTGCTTAGCCAACTGACAGTGGGAACACTTTGCCACATACATTTTTATGTCCTCATGCATGCCAGCCCAATAGAATTCCCTACGAATCTTGGCCTCTGTTTTACTAACCCCCATATGGCCTCCCACCGGGGTGTCATGAAAATAGCGCAGAACCATCGCTCTCGCAACTTTAGGAACCCAAGCAAATCTTCTACCTTGCTTGTTGACAAAATAAATAATCTGTTTATATATGACAAAATTCTTACAAGTGCCTCCCTCACATTTCTGATGAAGCAAAACCCCTTCAGGATCATCTCTCTGCCACTCACCCAAATTAGTGAAAAACTCTGGAATAGATTGAAGAACTAAACAGGCCCCTATTGTTACTTTTCCTTGTACCTCAGATTCACCCTGACTATGCAATAATAAGACTTCCTCAGAAGGCTCACTCTCCCACACCTCAAACTCACTTTGGTCATACATGCGCGACAGGGCATCTGCCACGTTATTATCTGCTCCTTTGACATGGACAATCTTAAAACGGAAACGGGTCAATCGCATAATCCACCTTCCTATTTTTCCTAACTGCCTAGGATGGGAGAAAACCCAAGTCAACGCTTGATTATCAGTTAGGAGGTCGAACTCATCATGTTCAATATAACAGGCAAAACATTCAACTCCAAAAATACAAGCCAAGGCTTCCTTTTCATACGCGCTGTAGGCTTGTTCGTGGTCATTCAGGGTTCTACTCGCGTAGGCAATCGGACGCCGATTTCCCTCATCTCCCTGCAGAAGCACAGCACCTACCGCTAGACTACTGGCATCAACTTGCACAGTGAATCTCTCATTGAAATTGGGCAAAGCTAAAACAGGGGGATGGGAGATGGCCCATTTCAAGTCTGCAAAGGCAACTCGTTGTTCCTCACCCCAGTGAAAAATGCAGTTTTTCTTCTTAAGAGCGTTTAAGGGAGCACAGCGCTCAGCATAATTTGGCACAAATTTTGAGAAGTAACCCATCATTCCCAAAAAACGCATCACCCCCTTTACGTTTTTTGGGTTCAGGAAAATTCACTATTGGGGAGATCTTCTCGGGATCCATAATCAACTTCCCTTCACACACCAGAAACCCTAAGAATTTGATTTGGTCACTGGCCCACACAATCTTTCCAGGGTTCACTGTGAGACCTGCCCAACGAAGTTTCTCCAAAACTAATTTTATGTGTTCCAAGTGTCCTTCAAAGGACTCGGAATAAATGAGGATATCATCCAGGAAGAATACCACAAATTTGAATTGAAAATCTTCCAACAGGGAACTTAGAATACGCGACAAACATTGTCCTCCAAAATTCACCCCGAAAGGCACGCGCTCCCACTGGTAGTGTCCCCAAGGAGTCACGAAACCTGTGTACATCTTGCTGGATTCATCTAGTACACACTGATGAAAGGCGGAATTTAAATCCAGCACAGTAAAGAATTTGGCTTGACTCAGATACTGAAACAGAGTTTCGATATTAGGCATCGGAAATGGGTCTACTTTTACTTTCTGGTTCAGTTGGCGATAATCTAATACAAGTCTAAATTTTCCAGGCTCCTTCTTTTTCACCAAGAAAGCTGGCGAAGCATATGGGGAAAAAGTGTACTTTATCACTCCTTGCTGTTCCAGCTCCTTTATAATTCCCCTAAAGGCATGAAGTTTGGGAGGAGAACACTGATATGGGCGGCATTTTATGGGTTCTTCGTCACTCACTTTTATTTTATAGGGCAATAGTTCACATTTACCCAAACGTTTGGTAACAACATCTCCAAACTCATCAATGAGTTCCTGTAATACCTTTTCCTGTTCCACATTTAATCCTTTCTCTCTTGCCTCAATACCAGAGTATGCTTTCACCTCATGCTTTAATTTCTTAGCTAGAGGAATTAAAACATTTTTGTCGAAACCAAAAATTAACCTATGCCCTGAGCAATCCACAAGAGCTCGCGATTCCTCAAGAAAGTTTAGCCCCAGCAACATATCACACAGAAGGCCAGGCAGAATCCAGAACTTTCTACTCCATGAAAACTTTCCTATTTTAAAATGTATTAACACATTAACCTTCACCTGAACACAACCACCATCTGCTACCTGTAAGCGGAAACCTTCTTCAACCATGATTTTATTTTTCAACTCTGGCATCTCCTTGGCAACCTGGCTCACAAATTTCTGACTAACAAAACAATTGGTTGCCCCCGTATCAATCATGGCTTGTATAGTGATGTCACCAATATTCACATCAACCCAAAGGCTGTTTGTTTTCTTCCCTCCAGACCCATGCTTTATAATCGCAACATGCTGCTCATCCACCACACTAACATTGGCTGCCTCCGAACTGCTCCTTTTATCCCTATTATTTCTGCACTACCTAGCAAAATGTCCATTCTTCCCACAATTATAACATTTACGCCCTATCGCACTATCACCCCTACATTTAGGAGCTATATGCCCCACTTTGCCACACTTGAAACAGACCACTGTTTTACCCCTATTTCCTGCCGGTTCTGAAACTTCCTTGACACCCAAACCAACTTCACTTGATTTTCCATGAGACACTTGCACAAAATACTTTTGACAAGCATACATAAGATTGTCAACCTGCATAGCCCAGGAATTTAACTCAATCTTAGTAGTTGGCAAGGTCAAAAAGGCACATTGTTGTCTCATGGCGGGGGCCATGTTTTCCAAGACCAACGAGATAAATTCATTATCGGAAAATTCCATCCCCAACGCATAAGCCGCCTCTCCAACATCTTGCACAAACTCTACCATCCTTTCCTTGGGCCTTTGAAAACGTTTAACAACATTGTTTATTAAATCCTCCTTTTCACGTGTGGGACAAAGCACCACCCAGAGCTGCTTCTTCACAGTAACCCAACTATCACCATTTTCTAGACCCGCCAGGAAAACCTCCAATGCCACCCCTGAGACTCGACATAACAACCCTTGAATGAGGTCCATATCTGACCGTAACAGTAGACTTCTTTTAACCCTGTCCACAGCAACGATAAAACTCAACAATTCGCAAGGTTCAAAAGATTTCAACATTGGCACATTATGCAGCGTAGACAACGCTAATCGACTTTTGAAATCAGTACTTTCCACAGTGCCCCCCACACTGCATGCCCCCTCCTGCACATCCCATTTATTTCCTTTTAAGTACGCAACAAACCGTTTCCTTAAGGTATCAATATCTTCAGTCTCTTCAACTGTGAGACCAGCAGCAATTAAGTTTGTTTTCAAGTCTGGTTTTGATAGTTTCTGAACCCACGCCGTCGGCATTATAAATGGTGATTTGTCACAACGATACTACCACCCAAGATCAACCGCAACTAACACCACTGCTCTCGCTGTAGCAGAGTGGCGCAGCCTGTACCCCCCTTAGACCCAAAAATTTGCGGAAGGCAGGATACAAAGAATAGACAGCGAAATAGTGAGTTAGTTATGTATTATTTGGTTCTTTATATGACCATAAAACAAATATAAGCAGAACATGCCAAACAATATATAAGTATATTAAATTTAACAATTAACAACAGGGTATATCAGGCTTCGCCCCTCTTGTCTAGAAGTACATAACACAATAAAATCACAAGTATACCTATACCCCCCCCCCCCCGGTGCACCTCGGGTGTCGCACATGAACTAGATGCTGTTCTGACTTGGTTAACATCAAAAACCACCACAATAAATATAAAATACAATATTACTTCAAAAAAAAAAACAATATCACTTAAAACTGCAACCTAAAATACATATATATATATATATGTAGAAATATAAAATATTTCCACCTTTCACAAAATAAATTAGGTGCTCGGTTCAGTTAATCTACTCATTCAATGTTTTTTGGCAAAATAATTACTTGTTGCCTCAAACTTTTCCAGTCCAATTCGAAAGTTCATGATCAGGCAGTAAAGAAAAAATATGTATATACGATAAATGATTATAATAGTTCACAGCCAATTTTCTGCCTCACAAAATACCCTATCGAGCACCTGACTACACACCTTTCGAAATTAACTTGATAAATAGCTACATAAAAATTTATAATGTTATAAAAATTGCAACAAAAAATTACAATAAAATCTCATTAAAAAAAAATTTACCCAGTGCGCATAACTCGCATAAAGGGTACAAAATATTAACAATTTCCCTCCCAAATAGGTAACCACTCAATTCCAGACTTGACGACGTAGTTACTTGCGGCTGTGTCTAATAAAAAAAATTGCTTCAAAAAATTACAGTTATATTCAAACGTTATCTCGAAGGTGAAAAATACCGGCGTAGCGTAGGCCACAAGGTCTACCCAGCGAAGGTCCACAGAAGGTCCGTCTGACGTAATCTAGACGAAGACTAAATTTCAAAACTTACAGTTTATCTGTTGCTATCTGCTTCCGGAGATATCCAATCAAGAAGCCTCAAAATCAAGCATTTACACTTCCTCGCAGACAAGCCTTAACCGGGCTGAAGGAGGATCAGCAGCACGCACGGCACCATTTGACATCCACGACATTTGCGACTAGGCTCACTCTACAAAATTTTAAAATTCTCAATATACTAAAAATAAAATTTTTCTCCTCATTGGTAATAACTGCGTAGAACACTGCTGCACTCGAACATGGTATAACCGACGGAGCGAAACCTGCCGTAACTTAAGTTCTTATATTCCACCAAGAATTTACCGAACTTCCACACTAAGTTACAGACATGAATTTAATTCCCGCAGCCACTTCATCGGCAGTAAAAATGGTAACCCACTCAGGCCATGGCTCGTAGCAGACAGACCCTCCCCAGAGAAAACTCGTCAACAACTCAGCGCGCCACAGGTACCAACCCCAACCCACCAAAAGGAAAACACATGACAAACGCAAACACCGAGTACCGAAAATTGCCGATCAGAGCCTCACGAAAGCACGAGTGGCTCTAGATCCTGAATAACTGAAACGTGCCCGCGCTCCTAGATCCACACCGGCCAAAACACCAAATCTGAGGGTACGGCTCGCGCCGCCACACGGCAAACGGTAAATAACACTGCGCCAGTACACAAAAATAACCGCCACCAAATGTGACGTGACACACACGTCACAAGTGAACGGCAAATACGTACCTGGCCACGGACTGAATGTGCCTAACCACCTTCTGGATGTGCCTAGCTGATAACTGGTCATGACGGCCACAAACTGAATGCACCTGGACGCCGATTACGTGGCTACTGAATAGACATGCCTGGTTAATCAACTGTTATACATAAATTACTAGAAAACATATGTCAAGAAATGCAAAGAACTCGCTTCGCATTCTAAGAAGACACTAGTAATCGAGAAACTCTAGAAATTTACTTGTTTGAATTTGTAGAGTTTATGTAATAAATTTTTAATTTGAATTTGTGTTGCTTAATTTCTCGAACCTGTAACTTTTATGATAATTTTAATCAAATTAGTACTTATGCTTTTAGCTGAACTTATATTTTTTGCATTAACCAAGGATTGGACCAAGGGCAGGAATCGATCGATTCAATCATTATATTAGCGAGTAGTTTTTTTTTTGATGAATTATGGAATTTTTCCCGATTGACTAGCTACATAATTACAGATTTCCAAGATGGCTGACATAAAGACTTACTGAAGGCTAGTTTATGTGGAACTTAGGCTACTTTTAGGATTTAGAACATAATTTATTAAATAAGAATTTTTTTACATAAAATTAAAATATTTTCATTGGTCACGAATCTAACCGAGGACAGAAACTATTCAGTATATTAATTGCAAATTTATTTAATGAATTTTGTAATGTTTCCCGAATTTACAGCTAAATAATTACGAATTTCCAAGATGGCATCCAAATTTCAAGATGGTGGCACCACAGTAATAATAAATGATTACTGCACTCTAGCAGGTAAAATTAAACTAACATGATGGTAGTGCATTCTATCATACGAAAACAAGATGGTGGATTCCAGAAGACGAAAACCAGATGGCAGACGTGGCTTCATACTAGTTTTCGATGTATATATACCCTGGCATTAGTGATGGGAGGTCAGTCTGCCTGCAGCTTCCGTGAAGGTAGGATCTGTTGTCATGTGTGTTATTTTTTCCTCACCGGGTTCGAACCGAGGACGTACGTGCGTGTTTTAAATATTATTTAATTAAATTTAGGTTTATTAAATTTTTTTAAATTTTAAATTTTTTCCCGCCTTTCTATCATAAAAATGACGGATTTTCAATAAAGCGGAGCATAACGAAAAATGCAAGAATCTAGAATCAAAAATGGTGTCCGTAACGAAATTCGCAACGATTATATCATACACTCCCAATTTCGCGGGCGTAACGAAATTTGCCACATTTATAGAATCCAAGATGGAGGCAATAACGAAACATGCAACAATGTTTTTATATAAATTTTAATTATTTTTTATACATTTTAGAATTTTTCATTGAAATCGGATAATAATTACAGATTTTCAAGATGGTGAACATGACATCATACTAGCTGTCGATATATACTTTGGCATTAGTGTTGGGAGGTCAGTCTGCCATCGGCTTCCGTGAAGGAAGGATCTATAATATATTTTTTTTGACCTCACCGGGTTCGAACCAAGGACGTAAGCGCATGTTTAAATAACATTTTATTAAAATTTGATTAGGCCTAATTATTTTTTATTAATTAAATTTTTTTTAAATAATTTCTACCATAATATTTACGAAATTTCAAGATGGAGGGCGTAACGAAAAGTGCAGCGATCTAGAATCCAAGATGGTGTCTGTAACGAAATTCGCCACAAATAAATCATGTCATACATGTTCAAGATGGCGGATGTAACGAAATGTTAAACGTTTATAGAATCCAAGATGGTGATCATAACGAAATGTGCAACAGTGTTTTAAAATATTTTTTATTAAAATTTTATAAATTAAAAATTTTATGAATTTCAAAAATTTTCTCGATTTTATAGCATACAAATGACGGATTTTCAAGATGGCGGGCCTAATGGAAATTGCAATGGTGACATAATCCAAAATGGTGGCAATAACATCCTAATTGTCAAGGTGCGGATTAAAACGGCTAGTCACTAATGAATTAAAGCAGTTTTTAGGAATTTCGAAGTCGATGGCATTTTTAGGACAAAAACGGGAAAGTTTTTCTTAAAACGGGAATTTTTTTCCGTGAAATAGGAAATTTTTTAAGAATTTTGAGTCATTTTGGGTCATTTTTGAGTTCTAAATGGCCGTCGTGACGTCACAATCCAAGATGGTGGACCGGCACTACAGAACCACACCCAGAACCCTGTCCCCGAATATACATTTACATAGGTACCGAAGCGCTACATATTTGAAACTAGCTGCCCGACCCGGCTTCGCACGGCTATACTAATGGAATAAATTAAGCCACATCTCCCATTTACAGTAATGGTAAATAAAAAAAAATTCAGTAAAATTTTTTTACAATGCTGTATAATGTACCGGAGAGAAAATGAATAGCACCGATGGTTTCCCGACTCGTGCACGCAACGTACAACTGATGTACCCGTACTTCGCTACGGCAGTCTACAGGCAGATCACTCTTGCGCCGCTCATTATACATGCCCCTCCTTGTGGGTACGCCACTGCCGCGCGATGCCCGTTGCCATGGAGACGCAGAAGGCATGAACAATGCAAAATCCTGTTCTCATGCAGACAAAGTACCCACTGTTGCCTGGTTTTAACCACCCATGGGATCTAATTTTCGGAAAATGTCATCCTGCGTAACATAAGGAACATTACTGTGAAGTTTCAAGTCTGTAAATATATATATACTTGAAAAAAAGGGCAATAAAAAACAAACTAAACACAGAGAGAGGGAAAAAAAAACAATAGTTTAGGTTTGCGATTTTAAGTGATAAAAAGTATTTAAATACTAATTGAACTCTTATGAGGATACTGATTGCTTCGTTGTTAATATCACACGGGTGTTTTTTACTTGTATGGGAAAATTAAGAATGATAAGGCATCTAGTGCGTGACAACAATGTTAATAGGCAATAGCGCCTGCGGCATTGTCAACACACACTTCGTACGTGTACTGCATGTTGTATCTAACCCCCACCAACGCATTTTATTCTAAATTGGACTTTTAGTAAGGATCCCTAATGTTATTGATAATATAATATAGCCTATAGCCTTCCTCGATAAATGTACTATCCAACACTGAAAGAATGTTTCAAATGGGACCAGTGGTTCCTGAGATTAGCGCGTTCAAACAAACAAACAAACAAACAAACTCTTCAGCTTTATAATATTAGTATAGATTTAGCTAAACAGAATAGCATCCACCGTGATTGTGATGGTTGAGTTCAAGTTTTAAGTGAGTTGAAGCTATATATATATATATATATATATATATATATATATATATATATATATATATATATACATACATACATACATCCCATGGTGTTGTTTATATATATACATATAAACATCCCCGCTGTTGTTTATATGAGTGAATTTCAAGTAATAAAAAGCATTGTGGAAGCCCCTATCCCGTCCTACATAAACCCAGCTAGCAAAGACCGTGAAAATTACGGCAAGGGTTTTATTCCATAACGATGAGTCCCATGGCAATGAGGTAAAGATGTTCATAAATTAGATAATTTTGCCTATAGAAAAAGTATTTATTCAATTTTTTAATTCATCAAAACTAAAGTGAAAAGTCGCTTATTAACTCAGAGGTCTAGGGTGAAATTCATTGTGTTCTACTCTGATATAACTAGTTGGAACAAAATTAAATTATATGGGAAAGTTACCTTACCAATATGTTAGTTTTCTATGCATTTGACTTTTTCATAAATTAATTTACAGACGATACAGTATATAAAAACGAATTTACCCATTCAATTGTATATATTAAAAGCTTCCACCATATGTTCAGGAAGGTTACCAAAAAATATTTTAGAAAAAATGGCTTAATTCTGTCCACGTATTTGCAAGACCGGTTTCAAAATTTTTATTCCATCTGAAAATGAATGGGTGAGTCCATCTGTTGAGTTGAAGGGATGGCGAAGGTGGCTGGATCCAATTCTCGCCAACAACAAAGTCATTGCAAACGGTCACATATATTTCATGTTTGATAATTTGGGAAAGGACAGGCCACGGCCTATCGAGAACCATGCTGGCATTTGCTTGGGGCAATTTTCCATTCTTTTAGAGCATATGAGTGTCCTTGTCGTACGCCGGGAGGCCTAGTGGTGGACGGGTTACTAATTTACTGATTCTAAAAAAAGAGGGGGTGCTGCCATAATTTAGAAAGACACAGCTTAGAAATACATATCTTAGAAACACACAAATTAGAAGTTTCTAAGTTATAAGATGCGTGTTTCTAAGTTATGTAGTTCGGCGTTATGTTCCTAAGTTACGACGTTTCTAATTAGCGTGTCTCGGCACGATGTGTTTCTAGCTCATGACAGTGGATCCCCGAGGGGAGAACCCGGAGACCACGACCCTTGGGCTCGAAGCCAGGGACGCTGACACGCCTGCACGGACTGGTTCGGCGGGAGTTACACTTGTTCGCGCGCTCATGCCCGGAGGAGTACACTCCACTTGCCCTAAAGTCATTCGACCTAAAATGAATTTCGGCTGAATGCCTGTTTGGTCGTATGACTTTTAGGGCAACTGACTTTTAGGCCAAGTGACTTTTAGGTCAAGTGACGGTTAGGAGATATGACTTTCAAGGCAAACGACTTTTAGGTCAAATGACTGAAGGATTATTTAAAATTTGAGGTAAAGTGATGTTTAGGAGATATGACTTTTAGGTCAAATGACGCGCACCGGCCTGGAGAACCTCGCGGGACCCGACGTGGCGCGAACCTGCCCCGAGGGCCCGGGTGCGGGAGACGGCCTGCGCACCACGAGACAGACGCTCCGACGGGCTCAGTTCCGTCTCGCCGCTGGACGCGCCGCAGTAGCTTGTCTGCTGATGAGGCGTCAGGAGCGCGGGCCTGCATGCCGACCAGGGGCGTAGCCAGGGGGGGGGGGTTAGGGGTTCAAATCCCCCCCCCCCCACCTTTTTAGCCCCAAATCCATAATAAAATTTCTTATTCATCACTCAAACAAATTTAATATTAAAAATTAATAAAAATTTTACCATTACTATATTTAAATTTAAGTACCGAAAACTGCTAAAATAGCACTATTTTACACCTTAAAATCCAAATTTTCCCTCCGCTTTAATACGGGGGGGGGGGGGGGGGGGGAAGCATGCTTCTTAACACCCCCCCTCCCTCCATACACAAATCCTGGCTACGCCACTGATGCCGACACAGCCGCGGTCTCTGCCGTCAGCCGCGATCCTCACCACCTCCGGGATCTACCACAGCCAGGCCTCCGCTGTGACGAGTGGGCGTGACTACCCTCAAGACAAGCTTACTGCTTCAACTTTACATTTCAATTTTACTGACATTTTCTTCGTAACCATACAAATGCTCAGTTCATTTAATCACCAACTCTTAACAACCATCTTAGAGAGTAGAACAAAATCTGTAAAAATATTTTATATCTACAAGAAAACACTTTTTTTCTTTCCTTTAGTGTGCATGTTTAAAACGAAACACAAAACTCGTAAGTATGATTTCAAAGTATTTCAAAGAAGATCCGGCTATCTGAAACTGCGGAGAACTGTTTGTTTATTTAAAGTGCATACTTTTTAAAAATAAAAAATACCATAAATTTTCTTTAATTTCTGACAGTGCAGATTCATGTAATAGTTGCGTATTCAAACGTTCTTGAAAGACTTGGGTTCAGAAAAAAAATATATTTTTCTTTTTTTTCATGAACATGGTTACATTTCGGGGTGTAACGACTTAACAATTAAAGTGAGGGGTGGAGTACCAGTAAAAGATTTATTACAACTTTTGTACGAATAGGTCAACTACAATTAGGTATATTTGCAGCCATGACAAAATTCTGACTTAAATTGGATGATTTTTTTACAACCCCCGAGTGCCTGTGAAAAACAGTGTGACGTGATTAAATATTAAGTTCATAAACATTCCATAACATGAAGCACTTCAGGCTACAAAATCAAAATTAATAGAGCCTTGACAAAGAGTATTAAAAATAATTATGTTCAAATAATGATTCATCAAAACAACCTTGTCAACGTCATATTACAAAAAATTCCGTAATAAAATATTATTTAAATACAGCCCTAACTAACATTAGTAAACCAAGGGCATTACTTACAATAGAGCAGCGGAACGAGATTACTTTAGAATATATTTAACTATCACGAACACTTTTAAATATATATATACAATCAACAACCATGATTAACTTTTTAACTGGCAATGATAATTAACTCTTGCAAAATAAGAGTTGTATTTGCAAAATACGTCACCTACATATCGCCTCGACTATGGGAGTTACCATCGAAACTGCAACTCGCCTTCTAGCGCTTCGTTAACAGGAACGAGTTTTCCAAGTGAGTAGTCCACTCGTTCTCGCGACGTCTGCTCCACAGCATTCTTCGCCGCCCCAACTCGCGCTCCTGTGCTGCACTCGCTCTCGTACCTGACTCGCTCCGCAGACAGTTCCAAGATGGCTGGATCCCAGGGCAGTCCCAGGCCGGCTCGAGTCCAGCGAACACCGAACATTCAGATTACGTAGCTGGACGATAGAATGTTTGACGTACGGGGGGAAACTTTGCGTTAAGTCCTGGTACCAGTATTTATGGAGACGAGTTTATCAAGAATATGATGGTTTAGTACTATATCGTACTAGCAAACATGCTTCGCCATCTCCGTCATGGCTGCCCCTACTCATAGACGACTCAGTCCCAGGTTAAACACATCGACTCGCCTCGCGAGCTGGTACTGTCGGTGTGCGTCATTTGACCTAAAAGTCATATCTTCTAAACGTCACTTGACCTAAAATTTGAAATAATACTTCTGTCATTTGACCTAAAAGTCATTGGACCTAAAAGTCATTTGCCCTTAAAGTCATAGCTCCTAAACATCACTTGACCTAAAAGTCACTTGGCCTAAAAGTCAGTTTCCCTAAAAGTCATTCGACCTAACAGGCATTCAGCCGAAATTAATTTTAGGTCGATTGACTTTAGGGCAAGTGGAGTGTACTCGGTACTGATACTACTCTTTAGAGCGAGTACCACTTCTAGAGACGTCCAACTAGAGACCCGTGTCGTGCAACGTCCATTTGCCATCCTTGGAGCTGATGCGGCTTACCAATGCTTGAAGACAGAGTCCGTGGTCGAAGCTATCGGCGAGCTGGACGGCGTGACGTCACAGGCGATGGCGGGCGGCAGCGTTGCGTCGTCGTTGTTCGTCGGTGGTCAAATGCACCGGACGTTCCTGCAGAAGGCTGGGCCGAGCTTAGCAGGCGAGTATAACTCTCAGGTCTCAGACGTGCGCGCGCGCGCTCCGTCGGTGTACTGCAGGATAGCGTGGTGACAGGGGTAAGAAAAAGCCAGGAAAGAACAGACACACGTCTCTAAAACAAGAACGTTACGGGAGGGAGTAAACCACGCGTAACATTAATTTCATCCAGTGCAAGTTTGTTGTCAGAAGGTAAAAAAAGGGTGTATGGGGAGGAAGGAACCTTCTTCCCTTCCTCGTCATGGATCCACCACTGTTCGTTAAAACACCTAGGTTGGAAGAAAACATTTAGCAGGAACTCTAAACGGATTCATATTAGATTCGATTCACTTTACGTGCCATCATCAACAGGTGAGATTAGTACCGACGATGACACACAGCGCGATTATCGTGATAGAAAATAAATTTTCTGTGGCTGTTGGTATGAAACTATCCAAGCTTTTCCCGGTAACTTTCTTTGTAACCGCGGGAAAAATACGTTCATAAATTAATTTTCTGGACCCGTATTATCACCAGGGCTCTCCGAAAATGGATCAAGTAATCTGTCCATGGTTTCACCTTGTACATACTATGTTCCTAAACCAATTCCACGGTCTTAGTGAAGTCAGTTGTACAACACGAAGAACAAGAGTATCTTTTTTTTGTCAGCATAAATTTTATGACGTGTTAGTGATGACGTTCAGTTGACGCAATGGTCAAATGGCATAGGTTTTAGAGTAAAAATGTTTATTTGTGTCTAGAAAGACTGGGATAAACATCTCTTTAATGTTTGGTCAACCACGGATATACTTATTTAAATTCGTGAATCCTAATGGTTTCACTTCTGTAGACGCAGTGCCTGGAAAATTTTATAAATTCGCTACGAATATTTGGTCTCCATGTGTTGACACACTGAAATCCATCTATATGCCCGTATTCACTTTTACTACATTCAGCAGCTGGTGTAAGATCTTTATCCTCCCGTTTTAAGATATTTATCCTTACCGTTGCAGACCGGAAAATGACGAACGATTCCAGTACATTCGTTTTGCAAGCGGTGCTTAAATGCGGTAAGTTAGGTAGGGTTAGCAACAAAAATCTATAGCATATACTATTAAAAATGACTATTCTAACCTATCATTTATTTAAAAACAAATCTGTAAAAACTGTAATGAAATAGTCATATTTTACTGAAAAACTCCTGAATCAGTTTGGAGTAATTTTAAGAGATTTTCACTTAAATTTCACTGATTTGAAGTAATTTTTTTGCTGTTTTCAAAGCATCAATAAATTATAATTCACAGATTGTATTCTAGTGTAAATGCATTTTGAAGTAGAATAATATTTAACTACATTTCGAACCCAATGCAAACAATAGCGTTCTATCAGGAAGTTCAGATGCCATGCTTCCCACTGAGATATTGCTGGCAACCCTTCCGAAGGTGAGATCATAGACTAGCTAATTTCATTGTCAAATAGTTCGTTGTTTACTAGTAAACTTAGCAGTGACAGTAAAATAAAAAACTCAATATTGTAAGAATTTTTACTAATATGTCCAAAATTCAGTTATACTGACCTCCATTTCCTTCAAACTCAGAAAATGATTTAATAACTGGACTCGAGTCCAATAAATGAACCAAGTTTAACAAAACTTAACCATCTTCCTTTATTTTAGTTCTTGATTCAGTTTGTCAGGAAGTTTCAAACTGGGCCAACCACCTCTACCACCATCGACATCCTGTGTTTTAAACAAAAGGTAGGTACCAACACGGGAGTTGACTCCTTGGCTGCTGGTTCCTTATCTTCCAGTGCGCGGTGTCGCCTCGAGGTCGAGCCCGGGTGTGGCCAGGTCCGGTCCCACGTCGGCAGACATGCTTCGTAACGGATCTCATTCTCGGTAGGACCGCGCCGCGGCAGTTTCCCAGAACGGAGGGCCCGGGTCCAACTGTCCGCCTGCCCCGCGCGGCCACTCCCGCCGTCACGAGTTGCACGCGTTCACCGCGTCGACGACTGTGCCCGATGTCGGAGCTGGCACCTGACCTCCCTCGAGGACAGGCATCCATCTAGCCACACCCCACTGTTCGCCAGCCAACACCAGGGTCAGATACCCGAGCATCCTGCCTATCATTTTGCCCTACGAACAAGTTAATCTCTACGTGTGTGTTATTCATTCAGTTGTCTGAATCCTACGTTGATTGGTGAAAGACGAAGATGATGTCTAGCACAAGCTCGGAAGCCAAAGAACAAACTGCTATCCCTCCAGTTCTTGTAGGATAGTGGTGTCCATGGGCGTATATCTGGATAAATGTAAACGTCAAAACTTTGTTCTGTGGAAAATGTTCTGTATATTTTTAAGTAATCTGCTTATTGTATGCATATAGACCAAAATAATGGCAGTATACAACATACGACAACCCTATCCAGAAATGACCCACGCTCAAAACTCTCGGGTCGTCCCCCCTCTTCCTTACCCAGAAAATTATCGCTGGCCATCCCTTGAGAATCCTACAGTTTTGCGTCCCTGGTGGTGTCTTATCTGGTAGTCAATGATATCGTTGAACTATATGATCAGTTAACGAATCCACAGCTGTTACATTGTGACTTGTCTCCCACGACGTACTCAGATCAAACTTGATCAAGCTGTGGCCCGGACGGGGTGATTAATATTCGTCCCTCGTACTGTCGTGCCTAATTACAGCCAACTCGTCATCGAGAAAGGTTTGTCTTCTCTTTGGTCTTCTTCGGCAGGGGAAGATCTTCAAGTTGGCTGTTGAGATTGTGAAAACTGTCATACTTTTCGCTTGGGACCTCACAGGTTTGCTTCCTGACTGACGGAACAGCAACTGGAACATGGTTCTGTAGGCAACAATAAGCCACGTTTTAAACTGTTACCTCGCCGTTTAGGCGTGATAGGGAGTTGCTAAGTTCAACATACCCCGACTGTGCGGTGGTAACTGGATTCTGGTGTGTGTGTGTGTGTGTGTGTGTGTGTGTGTGTGTGTGTGTGTGTGCTGCGCAAGTTTTGTAGTCGCGAGCAAGCTCAGTTCATGGGATATCTAGAATCCTTCCTGAATCATAGTTCCTCGCCAGAGAATCCGTTTCCTCTGTCTTAAATCCCTTCATTCAATGGTCAGATTATATCCTGCCTTTTATTAACAAGCATTCTTCTCCAGTCTAATGAAGCCTAATTCTCCAACACACACGAGTCCAAGTCACATCTTTGGCAATGGCAGATATTACCTACAAAATATATGGTAACTTTCCACAAGGTCAGCGAGTACCAATTGGTGACGCCAAATCTTCAACATAAGGGCTAGGCAACTGTAATATTTTTGATTTTTTTTTAAAATTATAACTGGTTCAGCGAAATCTATAAGTCTAGTTGTTCTTCAATAGCTGTTTCGATGTCCAATATATGTCAGATATTCTGCGTGCAGTGAACAAAGTGCCAGGGACATCCTCGCCGATCCCGGGTATCGAGTGGTTTCCAGTCAACCCGAACACTTGGAATCGTCTTCTGACTGTAATTCCTGTCAACAACAGCTAATTAAACTAGTATGATTTTTTTTTGTCTTTGAGGCGGGATGATCAGTGCGACACTTGCTGGTTATTCTGGCGCAGTACAGCCTCTAAACGCTATGTTCTGAACTGACGCGCAGTCTTTACGTCGTACGTAGGGCACAAATGAGATTTGAGCGGTAACCATAAATTAATATGTCAAGGTAATGAATATATATGTGTAATAAAATACCATTATTCTGAAAATAAGCATTTGAGGCATTTTCACAAATTTAAAATACGGTTTAAAAACGAAGAACGGAAAAGAACTACTCATACGCCCTCAACGTATTCTTTAATGCTTTTCATAAGCAGACGCAAATTGGATGTATTAATATTGAGCAGTTTTCAAATCACATGGTTTTTTCTGAAGCTCTGCACACCGTATGTCTGCCCAGGTAGGCGAGGCTTTTAACATAGCATATTTTGAAGTGAAAACACAATAGGACAAGTGGTATTATACTATTATAATCAAATAATTAGCGAGGGTTAAAAAACTGTTATGATTGGCTGGAATGCACCCTAGGTGCGACTCTGTGTTAAAGCTGATGCTTCAGAGGGCGTCAGACAACGTAATAGATGGTCGGTGCGGTGGACACACACGCAGCTTGTGGCTGCTGTTTCTGGAACACGACACCTGTGAACCCGGGTAGGCCGCGATAACACAGGCCAATGAGTGGTGGTCACAGCCATATTCACCGCCCTTACCTGGGAGCCAAACTTCCCTTGTAGTTGCAAGCGTAATGTGTGTAATAGCAGTGACATTGCGGCCCACATATTTCCCAGCTGCAAAGTTACGTGGTGGGGTAACAGTTGATAAGAACTTCTCGAATGTAGTTTCTTTAAGAGTGTGTGAGACAACGTATTTTGTGGTTCTACATTCATGATAGTCTAATTAAGCATGTAACACTAGTTTGTCCATAATGGTATAAATACACATAAAATTTTATCTGTTAACTCATTCCCAAGTCAGAACCGCTGCATAATCAAATAAATAAGTATCTTCTTGGTTTAGAAAACTATAATTTATTTACACTTCATTTCTCTATAAACCTACGAATTACTCCGCTCTTATTCGTCTGAAACAGGGATGGAAAACCATCCCCAATGCAGACAGCCAGGATCGGACCGAATCGAACCCACGACCTTTCGAGTGGGATCTTTTGACTTTTTTTTCCCCCATGCACGAGCGTGATTTATCTTGAAGTATGTATTTCCCCAGCCCTTCTGCGCAGTGTGTGGAGAGTTGGGCATGTTTCCCGGAAGGGTAGTACGCGCCGGCGCGGGTTTAGGGGGGGGGGGGGGGGGGTGCAGGGGCAGCAGGCGCCTCTCTGCGGGGGGCTTGCCCGCAATCAGTGCGAACCCAGGAGTGTTGGTGGGGGGGGGGGGGGGGGTGAGGGTTGCTAAGATGACGCCGCGGCCAGGCCACGCGACACCCGGCACTGCACTGGCCGCATTGCAAACCAACAGATAAGATAGCATATTATGACCTAATCTAGCTTAAGTACCTAGTTATCCCAATCATACGTAATATTTTTTTTATGTGTAACCACTTAGCTCTCGGTAATCGGCATTTGGCAGCCCTAATTTCGTGAATGAGACGGAAGTCAAAAGAACGGAAAAGTGTAACAACCACGGTGCTGCAATGTGTGGTGGATGACGCGAACGAAAGTTCACAAAGACCAACGCTAATATTATAGTATCAAACTGTTTAATGAGTTTTAAAAGATGGTATTTTAATAAAGTTCCTATTCAAAAATCAGGTACAAATCTGGGTTTTAGTCTTTTTCGCTTTTATCGGAGTAATTATATAGTTAACATTTTTTTAGCCTGCAAATCAAATGATTTATTATTCGACGTAGCTGCTCCAGCAGCGAATTCTATATTTGATTCGCGTCCAGAAATGTAGTTTAAAACACAATTTAATTGTAATCATCACGCTCGGCATTATTTTAATGAATTCTCTTATAAATTTCGTGTCAGAGTTTCGAATGATAAGTGTATTTGTAACAAGAGAACACACGAATTTGCTTTATTTTACGGATATTTTATGTAATACATCACTGGCGATTCTTTACGAACCATGTCAGTCGTTTTCTTTTATGGCAAGTTAAAATTTTTCAAGTCCTAATTTTGTCGGTTGCGATAATTTTTTATCGGAATATTGTTTTTAGGGAAGTCTGTAATAGAAATATTTAAATTATCATAATGTTTTCAAAAGATCTCAGGTTAATATCAGGGGATGTACAAGATGGAGGCCACACTCGTGAAACCATAGCAAATCAGAAACAATAAGCATAGCTATGTCGCTGCCCTTGGTCACTGACCCAGACACAGTTTTGTTTCCAATCTTTTCCAAGAATATGGTTGAGGAACACAACCATACCTACTCCTTGTGAGATATTTCTTAAGGGAATGATTTCCTAAACTATTTTTATCTTTAACTTTGTATTTTTACTGGTGATTTAAATAAAATCAATAATATAACTAAATAACTATAGCTAGTTGATAGTTTTAAATGCTTCTACTCACTTTAACCATTTATATATAATGGTTTTGAGAACCTTATAAGTCAATGTATATACATCATAGCTTTAATTGAAAGCATTAAATATTGTGTTATATAATTTTTAATTTGCAGTTTGTATGTAGCTCTTGTTATTAAATTATTTATTTTCATGATATCATACATAAATAAATTAAAATTAAAATTTCCAAAAACTTAAAATATACCTAATATTTCTTGGCTTTTCGAAAAACAATATATTTATCGATTTACGAATGATATCCTAAAAATAAATAATTTTACGACAGAGACCACATGCAAACATTATGTCCAAAAATTAATATCATACGACATTATGCTCTATGTTCAAGCTAGGTTTAAAATGTAAATCGGAGATAAAGTTTATCAAAAAAATTAAATAAACACCTTTTAAATTAATAAAACAATTTATAAACACTAGCCTATTATTATATAACGAATAAATTTATAGGCATGTGCATAAAAACGAATTTTCTGGGACCTTGCTAAAGATATATAGTACTATCAGTATCCTTCCACCACTAAACACGATGTTTTGTCGCGACTTACGTGCCTAATGATATCGTACACAGAAAAAAAAATCTGTTCTTTTACAAAAGATTCCTTTGGAAACCACTTGCCAAGAAATAGTTCGTAATATTACAAGAACGATATTGTAACTTTGTACCACACATGGCTATTGTTACGTTTGCATATATTAAATACATTTTTCGAGATAATACTGAATATTTCTTAGGAAAATTAGCGCATATATCTATATATATCGTCGATGTTGCAATCAAACATATTTTTTTTCAACCATTGTAAAGCTAATCAAGCATTCGTTAGTTGGAGTTTCTTTAGTTTTATTATGCTTATTAAGGTGTGCAGTTAGTACCGGGAAGCTATTCAGGGAACGGTTTACAAATGACTTTAACTATTGGAGGTACTGGAACAACACAAAATGTAAGAATCCGAACCCAGCATTACTGCTAACCAGGGGCGAAAATCTGATCGCTACGCAAGGGGCAATGGACCCAGGGGGGGGGGGGGGGGGGCTGACAGAAATTCGCAAAGGAGCCCGCACGGCCCGAGGATTTTGGCCGTGGGTTTTAACGGAAACAAGTCATCTCTGGATAAGGTGCTCATATGTTTTACATTGCCTATATTTTTATCTATATGCACGCAATAAGCAGAAAACTTCAGAATATACAGAAAGTTTCCCATAAACCATAGTTTTGACGTTTGCGTTTCTCAACGACGACACACAGACATGATTTCGGAAACGTAAGCGGGTCCCCGAAGTGAGAGTCTTCTTAATTCCACTCGTCACGGATTTCGCCCATGCTGCTAACGTTATTTTGTAGTGATACAGTCATTTTCATGTAAATGTAAAAATTTCCTAATGTCTGTAATATACATAAAAATTTCTGTTCCATTTACTACACACACACTTTCTCACTACGCGTATGTTAACCAAGACGAAACTTATAACTTTTACGTTGTTGTACAGCTGGAAATTTCGTTTAAAAGATGGATAAATATAATTCTAATGAGTTCAAACTGAAATCAACTAACTTTAGCAACCAGCCGTTTCAAACATGTGACCTCAAGTCGAGGAAGTATTTTTCTTGATAAACTGCCAACCAAACTGTGAATACACCGCCACAGTGTGAACAAGTTCTTCCACCCCAATTTCGGTAGCAGAGATAATTTTTCTTAATAGTTAATTTCAAAAGCGTTTAAACAAGCTTGAATGGATTGTTATAACTCTTTATCATGTAACTTGTCTCATTTGACTGTTCTCAAAAGTAGTAGCAATATTCCAGGTGTCCTTTGCCACTGGCGTTCTGTCAACAGTGTTTGTAAACAACTTCACGTGAATGTACTTGCTGTAAACAAACTTAATGTGTTGGTTTTGCAAGTGACTGTTAGGAAATGTGGACCAAGCACTGTTAGAAATTACAGTAAATTTACGAACTTTTCAAAGAAAAATTTAATTGAAATAAAGTGTTCATCGTAATTAAAAAAAAAAATAATCTTCTTAGAAACTATGCCGGATTTAGACTTTTGAGTTGCATGTTTCGTTCTAAACAAAAATAAACACACCCACGTGGACAAAAGAAGAGTGTTCTTGCTGAAGACTTAACCAGTTTTTGAATTTTTTGTTAATACGAGGGATATTAATAAAGTAAAATCCGTTTGGCCATTAAATTAAATAAACTCGTGAAAAAGTTTTTATTGACAGTTTTAGTTTACTGCATATCTACTTTACATTTTCAGATAATCATCATTCACTTCGAAATACTTCGTAACGCTGCACCAGTTTCTTTAACACCTCTGCACAGAAGTTCGTCGCATGAGAATGGAACGGACGCCTTGGCCATAGGCATCGTGGACTTCGAATACGCAATGCGTGTAGCTCAAACACAGGAACTTAGTAAACATCTCCAACATCTCCGAAAATCGTTAAAGCAATCTCCGTACTTGAGTCTGAGAATGATCAGCTTTTTGGAACGAAATGGGTATCATTTTGGTTGCAACTTGGTTAAAAACTTACAGAGAGAATTATAAAATTACGATTGTCAACTGGTTTGATTCCCATGCGGTGAACTTCTATGCAGAGGGGCTTAAAGAAACTGATCCAGCGTTGCGACAAAAGCTTGGAACTGAATAGCGATTATGTGAAAATGTAAATCAGGTATGTAGTAATTTAAAACTATCAGTAAAAACATTTTCTCACGAGTTAATTTTTTTTAATGACCAAACCAAGCTTACTTTCGAATATTTCTCGTATACCAAGAACATTATTTTGGATTCATGTCCGAAGTACGTTAACTCAGTGTCCATAATGTTACGAAATTTACCAAACATTTTTTCTAATATATCTGTATAATCAGTAAATAGCGTTCCGAAGGTGAAAATTTTCAACAGTGTTTTACTACTTTTGAGAACTGTCAAGTTAAGAAACCAGTTATGTGAGACAGAATATGGCTGTTTCAGAATACTTCCTTAAAGGATGCTTGTAAAGTGAATCTTAAAGGTAGTCAGCCATTTTTGTTGCCTTTCCGAACAGTTGCAAAGAACCTCGCGGAATCGCCGATGCAGCTTGTCGTGAAAGGACGGGTTGCTCTCGTCCTTCCACGCATACTTTGAGGGGTTTGTGGCGCTATCTTTTAGTAAAAAGGTACACTAAAGTCGTTTTCTTAGCCAGCCAACCTTTTATGTTTGATTATTGCTTAAATTATTTATTTGAACCTAGATAAATTAAAAATTCCCTGAAAATTGAGTTTGAAAAATTTTCAAACGCACACAAGCGACTGCCGAAAAAGGTTTTTTTTTTTTGTTTTGTTGATACACTAGGTTGCGTTATTGAAGGTAGCTCTTGGAAATGCTCCTCGTATAACATCCAACTTAATAAAGTCTTTAAATCAAAGGAACATTTGGTTGGGGTGGCATCGGTGAAGGGCACATCCAAACTGCTTATTCGGAAACAACAATAACTTTTCGTAACTTACGACGTTAAGTCGTCGGCCAACTTCTCTTGCTATGCTGCCGATCCAACTGGGCTTTTCACCGGAGTGGGAGCACGTTGTTTCAGTCCATTTACTTGGCGGTGGTTAATTTTTCTTTTCAATCGGGGAATTTCAGAAGCGCTCGGGTAAGTCATAACGGACTTTATGTGGTACAATGGAGGTGTGTGCGGAGTAAATGGAGTCGAGATCAGCCCTACTGCTCGGTGGACGCAGGGCCGTCTAGAAAGGAGGGGGTGGCTGGGAATTTCGAGAATTTTTTTTTACCGTAGCAGGACAAAAAGTACAACACAATAAAAATTCATTGGCAACCTTTCAGGTTATGTGGAGGGATTGGGAAAATCCGAGGGGTTCTTCGTTCTCTACCTAGCATTGTCACAACAGCCCTCTGCACACCAAGGAGAATGTTCCATGCTCATTCGTCGCTGAGCTGCGGGACGTCTCAACTAGGAAGCATGCTTCGACAATTCTTTGGCTGAGGGTCTCTCACTGGACTGAAAGCCCATCAGGAAAACTGTGAGACAACACACTGCAATTTGTTTTCGTAAACGGAACAGAAATATTCATGTAAAATCACAGATAGTTGTAAATTTGCACATTTACATGAAAGGAACTGTACCACTACAAAATAGTGTTCGCAGTTGTACTGGGTTCGGATTCATACCCGGGAACTAATGCTCTGTGTTGTCACAGTACTTCCAACAAAGTTAATTGTAAACTGTTCCCTGAATAGCTGTTCAGTATTAAATGTCAATTTTTTTTTAAATATTTGATTATCTTTTCCATGCTTTGAAAAAAAATCTATGCTTGAACGAAACATCTATTAAAATATGCAATTATGCGCCAATTTTCTTAATAATTACTCAGTATCATCTCGGAAAACGTATTTTCATATATGCGGAAAAAAACCTTAGCCATGTTTTTTACGAAGTTATATATTTCTTTTATTATTCATAACGAACTATTTCTTGGCAATTGGTTTACAAATAAATATTTTTGTAAAAGTGCAGATTTTTTTTTTTTTTTTTCAAATAGCAGAAGAAACGCAAAAGTAGTCTATAAATATTTGAATTCTAGCGTAGCATAACATGAACGCGCAGATCACATTTACGTGTATGGCCATGGTAATGTTTACAGTCTTAAGATTTTTTTTTTATCGCGAGGTTAGAAGTGTTGTGGGTGTGTAGGGGAAGGGGGGGGGGAGGAATCATTTGCCCCCGGGTGCCCAGTTTGCCGCCCTGGCCCCGGGTGTGAGGGCGTGACCCGGGAGGGGAAAAGTGCCAGTCAGCAGGTCGCCGTCGTGGGGGGGGGGGGGCGTGGCCTCGCGAGGCTGCCCTCGGCCTTCGCTCGATACAGCCGCCGAGCGAGCGGCCCAGCGGGCGTGGAGCTGTTATCGCGCTCCGCCGAGCCACTCGGCCGGCTCGCGCTTAAGGCCCCGTCCCACGTGTTCACTCGTTACCTCCCTTCGGTGGCGGCCCTAGATGGGCCCTCATTACCCCCCGGAAAATTAAAAAAAAATAATTGGTTGTCTGTAAAGTCAGTTTACGGACGATAGTTCAACGTGACAACGTCATAACAAAACATTGGTGAAATGATTGCATACTTTTATGAATAAAATTCAATAATTTTTATTGAATTATCACTATTTTGTATGGATACAAAGAAGGAGTGAAAATGAAATATACAATTTAATTGATAAATTTACTTTTATTTGCACTCATTAATTCAAATATGTTTATTACTTTAACAAACAGATTATTTTAACTTTAACTTGTATACATATTTGCTATTTAATTTCTTCCAATCTGTGTTATTCTGTTAAGGATAGGACGATGATACGAAAAGTAGGAAACGAATGGGAGTGTTTCAAGTTTAATGTGCCTCGAAAAAGTCAAATCGATGGTTGTTCCAATCGAATGGAAGAGAGATAGATGCGGCGCAAGCGTACAATGATTGTAACGGGACAAAGCGTAACGGGACAATGTGCGTAACGGGACAATGAGTCATCCTTTTTCGTGCGTGCAGCCGGCGTTCATCGATTTATTAGACGTTGTCGCGTCAAAAATATTAAATCTTTCAATCAAAAATTTAAGCCAACCATGATTTGGTGAAGTCATCTTAAGATATTTTGACATACTTTCGTGATAAAATGAATTAAAATTTGTATTCACCAGCACTTAAGTTTTAAGTGCTAGTGAAGTTGAGTTTTGCTTTTTCCATCAACGTTCGTATTTTAGTAGTACCTACACTAGACAAGGTACTTTGGCAGGACACTAGACAAACAGGTAGCACGGAAATGAACACCGGCGCTGGCCCCCGATAGTAGCGGCGCCCTGGGCGATCGCCCCTGCTTCCCTTGCATCCGCTGTTCGGCCGCAAATTCACTTTGCGTAATACCACAGGCGTAAACAGGCGCGCAAGCCTTCGTAATCATCATCAATCGCGCGACATTTTACTCCCGTGATACTACACTAAATGAATAACTGATAAAAATATTTGTGGCAGAACAACAAATTCAAGGGAGGTATCGAGTTTAATTTTTGTAATAAAGCTTAAGTGAAAATAGTGACGAAAAAACGAAAATCAAATAAACATGGCTTGTGAGACGTAGCCTTAATGCTCAAAGTTACTCTCCATGTTGGTTGTTTCATTCTCGTCGCCACAATATCAAACGTCTTTTACTAGAAATTTACCATGCTCGCTCATGTATTTCAAGTTACATTTCACATTGTCTCACCAATAGATAATACTACATATCATGACCAGTAGTATACAAATGGGGCTCCGGGCACAGGGTCCAGGGGGTGGTGCCGGGTGCCGAGCCACATCACTGAAATGTGACGTCACGGCGGCCATCTTGGGTGAGCGTAACGGGACACAGCGTAACGGGACAAGTAGGACATTGACCTTTGACCCTCAAAATTCGCCAAAATTGGGCAAAATTTGCCCAAAAATTCCTCAAAAATCGCCAAAATATCCATTTCATGGAAAATATTTCCGCCAAAAAATCTCAAAAAATTCCACAATTCAAAAAATAGGATTTCGAAAATCCTCAAAAGTCGTTTCGCCCTAGAAAGAACCCAAATTCCTAAAAACGGCTTAAGCATCCATGTCTAAAGCCTCCGGTAAGCCATTTCTAGGAATAAGGATACCATGATCGCCATTTTGAATGATGACGTCACCGTTGCAAATTTCGTTACGCCCGCCATCTTTAACTTTTTTATTTATTATCCGATTTTAATGAAAAAAATTTTAAAATTTATAAAAAAATTTTAATATTAAAATTTTAATAAAACATATTTAAAAAACAAACATTTACGACACGGAGCTCGGAGTCCTCGGTTCGAACCCGGTGAGGGCAAAAAAAAATAAAAATGGCGACCGAACCTTCCCCCTGTGGTGGATGCTTGCAGACTGACTCCCACCACTTTTTTTCAAAGCATATATATCGCCAGTGAGCATGACGTCATGTCCGCCATCTTGAAAATCCGCAATTTTAATGCTAGAGATCCGGAAAAAAATTTAAAAATCATTAAAAAAATTAATCAACCTAATTAAATTATAAAAAAAATCCTTAAAACCACCGTTGCACTTTTCGTGACGGCCGCCATCTTGAAATCACCCGCTGGAGATCACCATCTTGTTTTCGTCCGCTAGAGTGTGCTTGATACCATGTTAGTATAAATATCTGGTCACCACACCTTTGACCTTAACCTTAAAATTTGACCTTAATCTTGAACTTTGACCTTGACCTTGAACTTTGACCTTGACCTTGAAATTTGACCTTGACCTTGAAATTTGACTTTGTACTTGTCGACCATCATGGATCCGACATTTTATGTTCAGTACATGCTACCAGGAGCTACCACCTGCTGGAGTACACCATCTTGTGTGTGTACTCGTATTATAGAATACATTTCCATCTGGATAATTTTATTCTAACCCGCTACAGTGCAGTTATCATTTATTACCGAGGTGCCCCCGCCATCTTGAAATTTGGGCGCCATCTTGAAATCATGTAATATTGTAGCTAGAAAAGCGAGAAAAAAATACAAAATTCATCAAAAAAATCACTCATTAACTTACATATTGATGTGATCCGCTCCAGTCCTTGGTTCGATACTCGATCGATGCAATAATGTTTGATTTTATGAAAATAATAATAATTTCAATAAACCACGTTCAACATTCTTAAAGAGACTTTAAATCCTCTACTACCATCATCCTATCAGACATCAAGACCACCATATTGTAAATCCGTAATTGTAATGCTAGAGATTCGGGAAAAAGTTCAAAATTCATTAAATAAATGTGTAATCTATATACTGATTGATTAGATCGACTAAGGTCCTTGGTTCGATCCCTGGCCGATACTAAACAACTTTAATTTTAAAAAAGTGCCAGAAAAGTGTAAGGTTCGAGAAATAAAACACTACAAAGTCTTTTACAAACATAATATTTATTACACAATTTCTATCCTACTACAGAATCACTTGCGAAAGCCAGCAATCTTATAAACATTTAGCCCTGCATAGACGTGCAACGACTACTTCTTAGCTCCAACAGCTCCAAATGCTCCAACAGCTCCAAATGCTCCAACAGCCTCCAAATGTTCCAAATGGCTCCAACAGCTCCAAATGGATCCAAATGGCTCCAAATGCTCCAAAAGGCTCCAACAGCTCCGAAAGGCTCCAAATGCTTCAAAAGGCTCCAAATGCTCCAACAGCCTCCAAATGTTACAAATGGCTCCAAAAAGGCTCCAAATGCTCAAACAGCCTCCAAATGCTTAACACAGCTCCAAATGCTCCAAATGGCTACAACAGCTCCAAAAGGCTCCAAATGCTTCAAAAGGCTCCAAATGCTCTAATAGCTCCATATTCAATTGGTTCCAACTGATTCCAATTACTTTTCTTATCGAACTTGGCATGATTACTGACATGACTTTATTAGTATACATTTTGACTGGCAGTGGTAACGTTTTTTACAGCTTTAAGTTATAAGTTTTATTTAGAAATCAGATTTCGATAAATGGTAGATACCATCTGGAAAGAAAATATATTAATTTATCTTCAAGTTTATACACATACATTTAATTTAAGCCATTGTTGTATGTAGCCAGCTTCCCTCAGTTCTTTGAATATGAAGGATATTTCTTTAATGTTCGAATAGTTTCCTGCACAAAGCGATCCATGTAGTAGTCGTAGCCTGTCAACCAATATGTTAGGATCTTCCCATGAGATATAATCAATCTATTCTGCTGCGTTCATCATCCTTGCATGTTTATAATAAATATTATTATCTCTGGTATCTATCGTTTTAACACCAACCACAAGGTCACTTTCGTCATCTTGCCAGTGATTATCACAAGCTTGATCAGGATAATTTATTTCATTACGTCGTTTCCATCGTTTTGGTCTCAGACCGCCATCACAGTCTTCGATCTTGCCTGCTTAAGGTGCTTCAGTACAGTACTCAATCATGTCAGCCTCGGATGTGTCACCACAATCTTCAATCATGCGAGCTTCAGATGATTCATCAAAGTCTTCGACCTTGTAAGCTTCAGGTGGTTCTCCATCTTTCACATTTTCATGGAGACGACTAGATATTGGAGTAAATATCTTTTAATTTCTAATGTGGTTACAACTTCCTTCGTTTGTTTTAAATTTTAAATTATTATCTTGATCTAGATCAGTAATTTTAGCATTAGCTTTTTCGCCTTCGTTCCTCTTCCGCGATGTTGTAGCCCAGTCTTCGTTATCTTTATTCATCTTAATTGTACAGGTCTTGTAATGTCTATCCAAGTAATATCTTCTACCAAGGGATTTCTGACACTGACTGCAATGAAATCGTTTTTGACAAGGACCCAAATTACACTCGCTTCTCTCATGTCGTTTAGCATTCTTTCTCAAGGTAAACACCTTGCTACAGTATCTACAGTGATGCCATTTTGATACAGCAATTAATCCCGAATCAGGATTCATATTAGTTACTGAGACTAATGCCAGTTGCAAACTAAGAGTTTTAAATTAGATATATTACTTAAATATAATTTTTTAATTATTTCATCAGCGAGAATTAATTTATCTCATTCAAAGGTACTTGTTGCAAGTAGTTCTGCTTTTCAATAACAGATGTTTCCACATGTTACTTGCAGGTAAATAATATTTAGTTCTTTTATGCGAGATGCGGGATGCTCACTAACGATCGCAAAAGAAGGATGGCTTCGCTAGACAAAAAAAAAACAGATGTGCAGCAACCGATTGGTATGGCATCTGGACATGGAACTAAACCTAAGACTGTGTTCGGTGCATTACAGATGAATGATAATGTCGTCTTCTTGGCGCAGTCTGAATTTCGTGGAACATTGAAAGACTACTATTATCTAAATACGTTAAGTGAGTCAAAATACATTTGTAAGTTTCTTAACGATATCAGACAGAACATAATCAATCAGCTTACTGATGACGTAGCAACAAATGGACCATTAAAATATAACTTGTGGCTGGACTGTGTATATGGCAAACCATATCCGTTCGATGACAAAGTGAAGAAGTGTGCATTCAAGACATCGGCTGCAGTAATTTACAGTTCTAACGA
This sequence comes from Bacillus rossius redtenbacheri, assembly GCF_032445375.1. Lineage (NCBI taxonomy): Eukaryota > Metazoa > Arthropoda > Insecta > Phasmatodea > Bacillidae > Bacillus > Bacillus rossius. Next base: position 77,986,869 of record NC_086332.1, read on the forward strand.
TGTGAAGCAAACTGTTAAATACGGTATCAAGAAACTCTGTCAAGAAGAGGAGGACTATGTCAGTAAAGATTCTGGTTGGTCTCTGTCTAGTGTAAACCGATTGGAGCTTAGAATTAGTCATTTCACACCGATGCGGAACTAAACGTTTATGAAATTGTTAACTTTCGAAAGTTTTTCTGTAGTAGAATAGAAGATATGTAATAAAATATATTTTAGAAAAGAACTTGCACTGTTTTATTTTCGAACCTGTCACTATTACCTATGCTAAATTGATGTTATATTAAATTAACTTTATATCGTCCAGGGATCGAACCAAGTTTCGAATCAATCTGTCAATTAATTTCAAATTTTTTGGTGAATTTTGGAATTTTTCCCGAATTTTTAACTAAATAATTACATGATTCCGAAATGGCGTCCAAATTTTTGGATGGCGGGCTCCACAGTAATAATAAATGATTACTGCACTCTAGCGGGTTAGAATAAAACTAACATGATTGAAATGCACTCTATAAGACGAGTACACGCACAAGATGGTGTCCTCCAGCAGACGAAAACCAGATGGTGGCAATGTCCTCTAGCAGGTGGTAGCTTCTGGTAGCATGTACTGAACACAAAATGTCAGACCCATGATGGTCATCAAGGTCAAAGTCAAATTTCAAGGTCAAGGTCGCATTTCAAGGTAAAGGTCAAATTTCAAGGTCAAGGTCAAATTTTAAGGTCAAGGTCAAAATTCAAGGTAAAGGTCATCCAATATGGTTGCCGTGACGTCTAAATCCAATATGGCGGTTGGCACCACAGGCACCACGCCTTGAACCCTGTGGCAGGACATACTTTCCTACACTACTGAGGCAAAAAGTAGACGAGAGAAATGAGCCAGTGGGGCAAAACGAGCTCCGAACGAGGCTCGAAATTTGCGCTCAAGCGAGTCTCAGCCGTCTGCCTCGCGAGAAGCGACGGGGAATGCAGAAAATTGTTCGGTAATGGACGTGGATATGCTCTTTGATGATTCTGATGTTGATATGGAATCAGCTGAGCCAGTGGTTGTGAATGATGCGCCGAGTTTAACGCGGTATGGTGTCGCAATTTTTGTGTCGTAAATATTCTGGCGTGGCAACATCAATTTTGTTCAATTATATTATTTATTTCATAAAAAAAAATTCCAGTTCAGTGGCTGTAGTCCAAAATAGAGCCTACACAGAATTTTTTTAATGTTTATAAGTTACTTTGGATTCGCAGGCGTGTTTCCTGTATTTGAATCACCAAAAGTCACCAAATGATTACACCGATAAAAATATGCTAATTTGAAGTTCCACACTTAAGAAGGGAGGGGGAATAGAATCGAAAGACGCCATATTGGTTGCAACAATTTTTTAACCTTTAACCATGGCTTATCCTTTAAAAATAAAAATTAAACCTCGTTATAACATAGCACATAATATATCAGAGTGGCTGAAGTTTAAAGTGACTGTCTGCTACAAATAATGTCCATTGCAATTTGATATTCAATTCATTTATTTTTAATTCCTCACGGCTGGAATTATACTGTCTTTGACGCTTCTTTACAGTCTCAAGATATCTCTTGATGTTAGCCCTCCACCTTAAAGCTGGCCCAATTTGAGTATTAAATTATATAAAAAATTGTTATAGTCTAAAAATGTTGAAACTAAGATGGCGTCTATCGATTCCCATCTCTTCCCCTGAGAACGCCCTTGTCCCTGACCTACATCCTCCACATCTGTGTTCCTACGCGTGCGCAGTAACACTTGTTCGCCGTTATGGGCTGGCACGCATTCTTTTCACTTTTTATTAAAACTTGTGCCGCCAGAGGTTGAGAATCAAGAGAGGGTGCTCACATTTAACTTCATCTGCAACTGTGGCTGTGGCCTCGGTCTTTTTTCTCTAACAGTCGGCAAATGAAAGCAGAGACTCACTTCCCTCTATGTCCCGAGGCTATTGTGAAATGATGCATGGGCGTCTGGGTTGGAGACTATATCTCCTGCTGCAGACGATGACTTCAAATGCCGAGGAAATGATACGACCCAAACCTACTACTGATTTCAAGGGTTAAGACTTTGTGAGTGTCCAAAGCAATGTAATAAATTTAAATATACAAGACGTCTGAGAACTCAACGTTCAGCCGAGAACAGTTGATGGTCCAATTAATGTCGGTTCTGATTTGAAAATAAAAATGTCGTAGTTTTTTTTTTTTTAGTTAAAGTAGGTTTTTTTTTTTCAAAAGCTTTAAAATCCCCACCCAGCACCAAATTATCAGCTACTTCAAAGTTTTGTTGCTCAATCAGAAATAACTTACGCAGCAAAAAATCGGGTAACTTTGACTCAGTGGCGGATCCAGAGGTTCACCTCGGAGGGGCCACTCTAGGATTTCAGAGTAGCCAGAGAAAAAATGTCTTAAAATTACTAAATTTGTATTTAATCTACTTAAATTACACATAACATCCAACCACCAGATTTCATGATTCTACAAGAAATTCATTAATTATATTATTTTTTTTTGGGGGGGGGGGGGGTTTTCAGAAACAATCATTTTTGTCGGCAATATTAATGTAGCAGACAAATGTTTTTTCGGGGGGGGGGGGGGGGGGCACTTGCCACTGGTGCCCCCCCCCCCCCCCCCTTGGATCCGCCACTGCTTTGACTAGTCTATTTATACTGAAAGGAATAAAAAGTGCTAACTTAACAAGTTATTAAGTGAGCCATTTGTATCATCTCACATTTAAATCCTGAAATAATTTGAAAAGACTGAAAACCAAGCCGAGCCTTTAAATTGCCCCGTACAAAGAGGGAAAGTTAGTGGATAACGGTAACCAGATGTTCACAGAAGCCATGATGATAGGAAATGAACGACTGTTTCACACAGGGACACGGATTCTTAAGTGAACGGTTCCGGAGACAGGTGTCAGTTGACGAGAAGGGCGGGAAGCGACTCTCTCGTGACGCACCTACAATAACAGCTTGCTCGAGACCTTAACCTCAGCGTGTTTTCTCTGACAAGTCGAGAATGCCAAATTACCAAGGTTCTCTCTCTCTCTCTCTCTCTCTCTCTCTCTCCCTCTCGTTTCCGGGCGTATCTGTCGCCGGGATCGCCGAGGCGTGTGGCGAGAGCGCTGAGTTCGTGACGACCGGGACAGCCACCCGCAGCGTCACTCAGAATATTAAGGGTGTGTGGCACGTTTCAAGACATTCTTTAATGTTCCGCGGAAAACTCTGTTCAACTTGTACATTTTTGAAGTGAAACTTCTTTGGGTACGATGAGAGTAAAATTTCAGGGCAGAATTTTAATGCAACGTTTTCGTAAAACATTCCAGATGCGAAAAGGACAAAGAATAGGTACTAGATCCAAAACATATAGGCTAAAAGGATGCTATTTAAGTTGTTGGGCTTGTTTCCGTACTCCTCTTTGGGCGATGATCCGTTCCCCGCAAAAAAAAAAAATAACAAGAGAGATAAATGAACGAAATAATAAGACAGGGATGTTCGCATGCGCTTGTTTCAGAAAATAGATATAGGTATCCTATACAGTCAGCTGAGAGTGACTTGAATTTTATATTTGCTACAAGCACGCTCGTGTTCCTCCTTGTTCAACCAGCAGCGTAGAGAGAGAGTTGTTGAGTCTGTCCCTGCATGTCCCGCATACATAGATAGCACCTTCGGTTATGACTTTCATATTTCGTTCAGAGATTTGGCGTGTTCCAAATGGCAGAATTTTTTGAAGAAACAGTAACACGCACAGCTTGTCTTTATGGTGAATTTTAAAAGTGTGTAATATATATTTTTAACTAATCATTATTGATATCCTCAGCAGTTATTTTGAAGTGAATAATAATTGTGTTGATTCATGTTTAATTAGAAAATTGTCTCTTTCTCTCTATCCCTCTACCGTTTTACCCCTTACGATATAGCTACTTACAAGTCGAGGTTTCAATTGCCAAAGAAGTTTCACTTTTATCACATGTAGGCCTACTGAGTTACACACGCTCTTTTTTTTTAAGTGACTTCACTTCACTAAGATGCAATAAAAAATTTCTAAGTGAATATTCTTTCCGACCAGTATAGTAATTCGAGGTGATGACTCATCACAGCGAAACTGAAAGAGTGCAACACTAAGGAGTGAGGCATCGATGGTGGAGTGGGGCGCTCGAGGGTAGTGATCGGGGTGTTGGGGAGGGGGGTGATAACGATTAAAGTAAAGTCAGACAATGAAACACTCTTTGCAGACTTTCCGCAGCCATTTTAGTTGCAATTGTAAATTTTACGTCGTGAACCTCCATTGTGTACTTCGTAGATTTTTTTATCGGTCTAGTGAATTGTTGCTGCGTAAATTTTCAGTCGTAAAGCGTGTAGTGACCATGTGCCAATGTATTTCTGAAAAGATGTCACATTTACATTTTTCACAATTTTGAACGTACAAAACGGAAGGTTCGAATGTATTACAGAATATATAATCTTTATTTAATAATATGGTACTGGCTACTTAATGATATATGTAGTTGGCTCATAAGTCAAATGAAACTATAATTAAATTATAGAGTAGCATATAATTTAAATGTTTGCATATACCAAAAATGTTAAAGATGTGACCTTGCTTTCACGGATAATTATGAAAAACTTACGGAACGTTTCTTCTGTTTCATCAAAGTTAAAGCTTTTAAAAAAAGTCCACAAATTTATTTGTGATTTAGTTAAATTTAACACAATACCCTGAAAGGTGACGCACACCCTTAACCATAGTTGCCCGTGGCTAAATGTGATCAAGATTAAGTCCCACGACGTACACTGTAATAGTGTGGGATGAAAAACCACCCCCGGTGGCCATCTGTTCATGGAATGAAAGTCATTTGCGCGGAACTCTATGGAATGGATTTAGTGGCGGGTGAATGTCAGAGAGGGAAGGAACCTCCGAGCTGACTTTCTTCCTCGCTGCCATAGAGCACTGATTTGCCCTTGATTTTGTATTTGAAATCAGCAGTAATGTTATTGACTTTAATTTGAAGTTATCGAGAATATTAGCCGATTGCTAGGGCACGCTTGTCCATTCATTACGCCATGATTCGTTAATACAACTAGGGGCGATGAAGATAAATTGTCACCGCGTAGTGTTCTGGTGAATATAGAAGCAAACCCTACCCCCTCCAATTCCTACTAGCTCGGCAACGATGAATAGGTACGTGGGTTCGCTTACCCACGGCAGTATGAAAAGTTAAAATACATATTTCGGACTGGTGACTCATACGTTATATGGGTAGTTATTGGGGTATTATTCCAATCCTGCTTTCTTTTTTATTCTAAAATATTCATATATATGTTAGACATGCACCATATATGGTTCTTGTTGCATGTCATAGACAAGAATCTTTAGGAATGGTCGATGAACATTAATGCATAAACAAACGGAAAATACCCCAATGTGTTAGCTGCCCAAAGTTTTTAATTTAATGAATCTTCCCACTGAAATAATCATGCAAAGAACCTTCTTCATTCGTGCACGCCGTGTCAGCATAGGGGGGCGGGGGGAATATTTTATAAAACATTTTCTTCAACGATATTTTATGAAATCATTTTGAATGGTAGATATTATTTCTCACCCTCTAAATAAAAATTTATGTTTGTTCTAAGTGACACGAGTCCTGAAGGCCCAGACTTAAGGTGGGGTCTTACACGCCATGTTAATTTATTTTATTTTCTGGTCTCTACTATAAGTTAAGGGCTATTTATGTAAATTTAGCACAATGTTTTTCTGTCACAGATATTTTGAAAACGTGTCATTAAAATTCGACCTTGAAGTTTTACCCCCATCGCGCCCAAAAAGGTTCACTTCAAAAAAACAGCATGGCTTGTGATAAATTGATCGATCGATTCCCTGTATCTTGGCATGGTAAGTAACGAAAATCACTTAACTATATAGCATAGTGTGCGTGTATGTTGTATTATTTTATTATATTCTATTATATGTTTTCACAAATGTTAATCAAAGACTAAAAAGAGTGGAGAAAATTTTTTTCAATGTGCATTATATTCAATGTGAATTTAATTTGAAACTTTTGCATACATAGATCTAATTTTATTAAAATAATATATATAAAAAATATTTACTTGAATAAAATTGATAATATTCCACCTATATATCACCACAGTGAGGTTATAGTGTTATAGTATTATTTTTATCCCAGGGAGATCTATGCCCATGACACCCTACATTAGATTAGGTCAGTTACTTGTGATAGTGTGAAAATAAGTAACTGAACTGAAAAAAAAAAAATGCCGACTGACGCACCGCTGTGAAATAAGTTTACTAAAAAAAAAATTTCGTTTTACATTTTTCGTCCTGTTATCAAGATGATAATTTCAAAAACTATGATCAGAACACAGAATGTAATGAACAACCCACGTTACTTACAAAATACTGACAACCCATGGAAAAGTGACAAGCACGAAATTCTTCGCTCCGCAGAAAGAAACAGGCGAGTTGACTGCAAAACTTGACGAACTAGCGTGACTCTTTTCGGAAATCCGAACAACGCTCAATGCTATGGTTACCCATGCAAAACGCAAATATAAGGTTTTCCATCGTATTCCATGTCTCTGTAGGCCGGGACCTTGCAGGCCACATCGAGCCTTAGACATTGTGGGGCACTGGACTATTTGCTTTTTTGGAGGCCCTCTTCTGGACAGTTGGGAAAAAATATAATAATCTTTCAAACAAAATTTTAAGCCAACTTTGAACTTGTTTCGACAATGTTTTCACTAATTTGTCATAAATAATTTTGATATTCTTTCCTGATAAACCATCCTTGTGTCAGTTCTATAAATGCTTACGATAAAGGTCCGGAGGAATCGCGTAGTTATACCTGACAATAAAATATTTGAAAGCTTTCCTAAAATAAAATCATTGGGTGAAATCGGTATTGAACAATGAACAGTACTTTAATTTACATGCTAGTAAAACTTTAATTTTCCTTTTACCATTAATGGCCCTATTTTTAACAGAAAACTAGACGCACAAGTGAAACCAAAATGAAGAACGCTGCGGGGCGCTGCCCTGGCCTGGACTCGATTAGCAATGTTCACCTTCAATTTACGAAAAAAAGCTGGTTACAAATTATCCAAAGGAGTCTTCGTAATTTTACGGCTACCTTCGTGAACTTACGGACACTGAGTTCACTTGCTTTGGACATGGGTGCAAAACAATATTCTCGGTACATTTACAAAAAAAAAAAACAATATATTAATAAACGGTTTAAGTATACAGTAAGAGCAATCGTGTCTTTTGTCCACGCGCGCGTGTGTTTACCTTGGTTTAGAACGAAAGATGCAACGCGGAAGTCGAAATAAGGGGTAGTTTCCACGAAGATACTGTTGTTTGAAATTACGAAGAACTCTTGGTTTATTCGAGTGGGCGGGAATGTTGGTCGAAGAGTGGGTAAGCCGGCTCGCAGCTCGCACACTCGACTCGCGTGGACCTGCGACCCGCCGCCGCGCCCTGCGAGCGGGAAGCCACAGGCATCGCCGCCTCCAAACACCGCGTCCCTGCGAGAGTCCCACGGTTTATATACGCTGTTAAACACCCTCACCCCCCACACACAATTCCGTCAACCCTTTCCTAACCGAAATTTTTTCCAAATTGACAGCTAATGTCTTAAGGCTCTGTTTCACCATGTCTCTCGTCGTTAATTTTTAAGGCTCGTTTCTAAGATTTTTAGTCGATACCTACCTTGCATTTGTGGTGCTGTCATTAATATTTTCAGCAGTTATTCACTAGGTGTAATATCATGGGTGTAATAAATGTTAGTGACAAAACCCTTTAATAAATGTAAAACAAGGGGAAATACTGAAAAAAAAAAAAAAAAATCATGACAGTACTTTCGAACGTACATTCCGAGTATTCAGCTACTGTAAAGTTAGTTTTTTTTTTTTGTTTCGTGGCCAATATCACGGTGTTATTCCGCTCGGGACTAAGCGACCCTTGGCAACAGCTCGTTTCATGCCGGTTGGTCGCGTGCTGCCGGCAAACACCACATCGTCGACACCGGCTTTTTTTTTTTTTTTTTTTTTTTTTGACGGTGTAGGCCGCGGAAACCGGCAGATTAGTCGTGCTCTTGTTAAGTGCCGGGAGTCAAAACTCTGGGAAAGCCTTTTAGCCGCCGCCGCTGTTTGCCTTTTGTGCCCCCGACGGGGCCATTTGTGGGTCTCTTGTAGGGCTAGGGGCGCCCTCCCCTTTTTCCACCCCGCTGGGGGGGGGAGCAGGAGGGGGGGGGGAAGGGTGTCGCACGCGGCCCTTTCTTCCGCGAGGCGAGGACACGCTGTTGCCAAATCAACCGTTATATTGCATTAGCCAGCTGGCCGCGTGCGTCGCGTCCCTGGGAAGCTGCGCGGAGAGGCACCCTCCCCCCTCCACCCTGCTGCCGCGCTAATGAGACCGGCCATTACAGCCGGGAGCCCGACCGCACGCTCCCGTTTCACACGATCAGACATCGATTGATCCCGAGCCCTTCCACGCCGTACCAGCGCCACTGGGCAACTCCACGCCGTCGCCATCTTGCCACACACAGAAACATCGCTCACAAACTGTGCTTCAACTAGCCTTCATCGTCTTTGGACAACACAGTCCTTTTAAAAACCCGTATTACACAGCGCAGACACCCATGTTTTTTGGGTGTTACGCAAACATGGCGCAGATAATCAGCTCGAATAAAAGCGGCCTCGTGTATTAGGACCTATGCGAGGCCACGCTTTTAAAAAAAGGTTGGGCTTCAGACACAGTATATATATTTTTTTCAACCTGCGAGTTTTTATACCATGCGTATAAAAACTCGCAAGTTGAAAAAAAAAATATATACTGTGTCTGAAGCCAAACCTTTTTTTTAAAGAAAACATTTTATATTTTGCTTTGGTTAAAATATAACTTGTCGTATTATGTGACAGGTGCCAGTGGTTACTCACTTGGCAACTGTCACTTGCAAATCAATGCATGATGTTCGTTCTACGAATATTGACAATCCCATGAAGTTGTTTTAGAATTGTTGTTGACAGAACAACAGCGGCACGATGATATGTAGATCAGATTTACTGCTTTTGAGAACTATAGAACTTCTGACAAGTTGCACATAATTTAGTATAGAAGTCGGCACCGAAAATATTTGTTTCGCGTGTTTGCTACATCTCGAGCATCTTGTCGCTAACGTTTGAGTATAATGCAACATTTGGCTTATTAGATATATTTTACAACTGCAATGCGAAATACTAAATATAAATCTGTTTTCTTTTTTTAAAGAAGTGAAATGAAAGTAACAATGAAATATATTAACGAAAATATTTTGGACTAATACCAGAATACAAAATGATTTTTCATCATAGACAAATAAGCGAATTTCCGTCCCTAGCACTAACTAATAATAATTCAAAAATTAAAATAGAATAAATTCAGCAGGCTAGAAAACAATTTTCTTTGATTTGGAAGTTCAAAATCATAGTGCGAAAACACAAAATACACCGTAGCACTCCGATACAAGACAAACGAAATGTTATATTTTTGGCAAGGAGTGATTTATGGTTAATGCACATTAAAAATGAAATATAGTATATTCTCTCGCTCTCTCCCACACTTACTTGCAGAATTATTACATGAATTATATGAAGCTTACGATTACGCTCGATTTTACCATAAGAATTTTTTTTTTTTTAGAAAGAAATATTCCTAAGTTTTGACAAATGTCTGCAAATACTAATAATCTCGGATATATTCAGAGTTTTGATCTTGCTTGGTGTGCAGAAGGTCTACAACTAAGAACCAATTAAATGTTTTAAAGAAGAAAAAAATATGTTTAGCTTATTTGAAACACTCCTTACGAAATGTAAGAAGTTGTTATACATTTACTCGGTATTGGCGAACGCAGTTCCACCGCACAGACGTAAGTCGACAACAACCTGAAGGCATGCTGGGGCCCGGATTCAACTGACACTCGCATACCTACTCGATCTCGCCTGTAAAACAGCACTATCTGATGTTACTTCGGAATGTGAGCTGCTTTAGTGATTGGCTTACATTTATTTTTATCGCACCCGCTACGCACCGAAGCCGTAATTTGGCCCGTCAATTACGATCCACTTAAAACATACGAGTTTTCTCACCAAAAAAAAATTGGCAAAAAAGGGTCCTGCCTACATGTGAAAATATAGTGCAGAGCTTCAGGAGAACCCATGGAATATTAAAATAGCTCAATATATCACAGTGATATCTGTTTACGATAAAGTATCTACGAATATTTTAAGGTCGGAATAGTACCTCTCTTTCCTGATTCTGTTTTTCAATCGTACTGTTCATAAAGTGAATATAGCATATAAAAAAATTGGTGTTTTTGGGACATGTTACTGGTATCAAATTTTCAGAACTGTTTCTTGAAAAAAAACCATACATACTTGAATGAAACTTTAATCCTTGTTTCTAAGTCATAAAATAATTGGATCATCTCTTAAAGCCTCGCAGTTGCCCTGTGCGCCAGTTCAGAGCCTTGCGCTTAGAGGCGAAACCACACTAGAAGAACGAACGAGAGTCGCTCTTATCACTACACACACACACACACACATCATGCTAGACGGACCCCTGGAGAAGGAAACGTGGCGCCAGTATACTGCACACGTAAAACTGAGGCTTGCGTCGAAGAACTTCGTAACACTGTCGAGTCCCGAACTATTTGCTCGAGCCTTTTATATAGTAGACACAGCTGACTGCACTTCAGGGAAATAAAAATAAAATTTGTCAGTGATGTTGAAAAGTATTTCATGAAGTAGCCTACATACTGACAGACAGTGGCGTAGCCAGGATTTGTGTATGGGGGGTGTTAAGAAGCATGCCCCCCCCCCCCGTATTAAAGCGGGGGGTCCGGGGGTCCTCCCCCGGGAAAATTTGGATTTTAAGGTGTAAAATAGTGGTGTTTTAGCAGTTTTCGGTACTTAAATTTAAAAATTGTAATGGTAAAAATTTTATTAATTTTAATATGAAATTTGTTTGAGTGATGAATAAGAAATTAATTAAAGATTTCATGCTAGGGGGGGGGGGGGGGTTGAACCCCTAAACACCCCCCCCCCCCTGGCTACGCCCCTGCTGACAGATAAATTATAAATGTTTGTATAGACGATGGATAGTTAAGGAAAATAAAGACAGTTTTATTTAAAAAGCTATATATGTATTTTTTTACTCTTGTGATTTCTTTAAACTTGGTTAATTTTTTAGTTTTTCAGGTGCTGCAGAAATCTCCATTGTGTAGTTCAGAATCACTTAAGGAAAACAATCAGATACTGTTCGGTATTCGACTGTTTTCTCTCGAAGCACTGTTCAGTCGTTTGCACAGAACCACCCTGCTCATAGCAACGTCCGCCACGTTTACCAATAGAAAATGAATACCTACCGTAACGCCTTGGGAGCTATTTTGGTTAAAAATACTTGGCTCAACAAACATTCCCTTTATTTATTTGTTACTGACAGTTTGTTTTGACAGTTTCACTTACTTTGACTATTTTTTATAATCAATTTATTCGATAATTTCACAACTATGTCTTACGCGGGACTCGAACCCAGGACCATCTGTGTAGAAAGCCAGCGTGCATCTGACTGAGCTACGGTGTTCGGCTAGTTGGGCTGTTCCATAACTTAGCGGAAATATCCCCAGTGAAGCACAGTTTGCTAGTTTTCTCCTAGATATTTTTCCCCCCATTAGAAACACTAACCTTGGGGTGTGAAAACATTATGGTTGTAAATAGGACGCGATTGTTAAACTTGCGGTTCCATGATTATAGGTTCCAGCAAATACAGTAGAGGGAGAATACAGGACAGCTCGCTCGTTTTCGCGAGAAACCGACGGTGCTGCGCTCTCGCGGCTCGGCGTGATGACTAGCCCTAGCTGCCGCGACCACGGCCGCGCCATACGAAAACCTCTGAAACTAAACTCGCTGAATTACAAAGAGTAACCGTCAGAATTGAAAGGAATTATTATTAAATATTTTTTTTTAAAATTCTATTGCCTTATAGAACGTAAAATTTTTCCCCAAGTCAAAATATTTCTTTTAGAAAAACATACTATCGTGAGTTGTAATATTTCCCACTTCCCGCTTTCATTGTTAACTAAATATGCCTTATTTCTTGGTTTGTTGATATTATAGTGATTTTATGCATTGTTTTTTTCTTCTTATTTTCACACAATTCCTTTTCAGATAATGTATTTCATCGCAAAAGCATCGTACACACCTCTTTTATAAAACAATTGATTATGACATTAAAATATTTGTTTTACGATGAATGTGGGAGAACCCGGAGTAAAGAAAACAAAAAAAGCAAAAAAGTCATGCACATGTAAATTGTATGGAATATCTAGCATAGCAGTGGTTATAAGGTATGATCGGGGAAAATAAACTTCTTGCTACCTATTTAGGTACAGCTGGATAAAATTTTACAAGCATATTCGTCTTTTGTATATGATTTGCCTTTTTCATTTACAATGGAAGTGAATCTTGTAAAACTTGTTCTAGCTCTGGTACCATTGTAATAATGCATTTATTTAAATATTATTATTTTAAAGTAACGCGGTATTAATACATATTTAATATTTATGGTAGCTTAAGATGGTGCAATTGTAACTTCTAATTTAAGGATTATATTGTTTATTTACATTGTGTCAAACGCTATGTACTTCTACATATTTATGTCATACTGAAATTATGTATTTTTTCATTTCCCTTTAATTTTCAATATTATTTAAATGTCCATGTTATTTAATTTTAGAGGTGTAAAAGTAACGAAAAAAGCGTACCCGTATGTATTCGTTACTATAACAATTAGTACTCGTTACTATCGTATCGTTACTTCTGATACCGCATAACATGCTATGTTATGTTGCAGCAACAAATCGAGTCGTATTGCGTACGCGTACAGTATGACGTCGCGTAAATAATAATAAATAGAATATAAACAATTAACAATATTTGATAATTAACCGTTTTTGTTAACCAAGAAACAATTAAATCTCATTAGAGCGGCTTTATTATATTATCTCTTTTAAGATAATAAAAAAACCGTGAAAATTCGCGATAATAAAAAACAAAAACATACATATTTCTTATTTGTAAAAAATACTTTCTTACGTTGTTTTTGTTCCTATCTCAAACTTTGTCTACACACACAATACCTTTAATAAACAGTAAAAAAACTTGGACGACGAATTTCCAAATTATACTTTACTTAATAAACAAACATCGTTCTTTGTAACGTAAATTCATCGAATATGCGCGCGCATGCGTGAAACATACGAAAAATGCGAGTAACGAAATGCAGCCGTGTGTAACGTTTCGTTACTCGTATATAGACGGCGCACCCGTGACTCAGTAACGAATACATACATACAGTTTGCTACAGCTCTATTTAATTTCATAATATCGTGCTGAAATCTCTGTTAACTGTACATATAATTATTATATACGTATTATACACTATATATATGAATAACTGTACTCATTATATTGCACATATTCATAAAAAAACTTATTTTAATCAATAGGCTGTTGAACGATAGCAAATCAATAGTATTTAGTGGCTAAAAAATTTGGATAATTTAATTAATTCATTAGAAAATTTCCTAAATGAACAATGATTAGCAATAGAATTCTTTGAAAATTTTTACTTCAATTTTCCTTGAAAATATGCTGTTCATTATTAACTATTTTTTACATCGAAAGCAACTAACTTTTCAGCAAATAAATTTACATCTGCATGGCCGCAAAGAATACGAGGGTCAACACAATTTTTTTCAAAGGAATCTGTTGATTAGTCTAGGTGCAATGACGAGTTGAATATAATACATTTTAGGCTTGGAATGCATGGCCGTGGGTACTGTTATCACGCCGAGCCGCTAGGTAGCAGCACTGACGCTCTTCGCCCGCGCGGCTGTGCTATTAGTATAGAGCTGTCCTGTATTCTCCTCTACAGTATTTGGTTCCAGGTACGGTAAGGGTCACGTGTACTCTCGCCTGTACTTCCTGGAGTAGGACATCTTGGGCACGCAAGTCCTTACAATCCTGCTATTGCATTTGCAAAGTGTAACAAAGTCGTCATGGAAGAGTAACTGAAGATAAAAGGTATACACTGTAAAAAATATTACTCACGTTTACCTTGTATGGGGAATCTCCGAAGACAACCGAATGGTAATTAAGATGTTGGATTTTTTGAGTAATACACTTCATACTATAGTGGGAAAGTTTATATGAATATATGTTGGTGAGTCAATTGCGTACTATTACTATTGAACCAATTTTTATGACTTTTGAAACATTGGATTAATATATATGGTACTTTTCATCTCTTAAAATTTTAATTTCTTTAAGGAAAAGCAATTCAATTGAATGCTTAATTTAGAGTTACTAATGAATTAGTTTGCTGTTTATTTTTTATCTTTGAACATTTAGTTAACATTCAAGTTATATCATGGGTAGTACTTGATCAACAAATGTATTTTTGTTTTGCTCCGTTGTTTTCTTTTATAAAACCTAATGTTACTGTAGAGCATCTTTAAATGTGGTAACAGTAAATAAACGCGAATCGGCTTAATTTCGCCACTAATTAAGACATCAAATAAATAAACTCACAGTGGCAGGGGTCATAAGGAGTAGCCTACTGCATTTGTTTGTATTTTCACTGAAAATTACGTTTCAATTTTTATTTCCTTTAAAACATTTTAATGAAATAAATGCTATAGGGTAGAGAGGGGCAATTCCAATCACTTCAAATTGTGTTGTGAAAATAAATTGTTGAAAATAAGATTAGGTTAATGAAAATACATGAGCATAAACTTCAATATGTATACTTAATATACCTTGAATGAAAAAGGTAATTAATGGCACATATAAATTTACAAAACAATTATTCTTTAAAAGGTGATATCACAGGATTCACAAAACAAGTGGGGTAATTGCGATCACACACGGGGTAAATCCGATCATAGTGGGGCAATCATGATCACACACATTTACCGCATCTGAATTGTTTCTTTCCTTTGGCACCCACACAGATTTCATGATACCAGCTTCTACATTTCTGACACTTGATCCAGTCCCCTCTGTTGGCAGACTGGCTCCATCTTCGGTTGCAAAATCCACATGGTGCGTCTCTCGAATCTTTCATGATGAGGATTTCTTCTCCACTAGAGTCCATTTCATTTTCTGCAAACAGTCTTCGTCTCTTCACTATGCAATATATCTGTTTCTTTTTTAATGTGGCAATTTTAACTTTTTCTGCTGTTGCCTTGATGTTTCCTACCGATGTCAGATGTCGAGATTTCTGCTTTCTGGTTTGTTTCGATGCATTTCTATTTGTAGATGATTTGTTTGGGGTTGGAATGATGTCATTAAATCCAATGAGTTTCTGTTCACTGGGAGACTTGAACGTAGAAGCTGATATGGACATGGTGGATGAAGCTTGGGAACTGGAGCAAACTGTGTGTTTGGACGGGGAATGTTGGCTGTGTGACTTATTTTGAACATGATCAAGAGAAACATCAGATGAAGGACCTGAAGTTTGCATGGTGGATGATTTTGTTGATGTAGAAGGAGATTCAGCTCGGAAAGCTACAGATGGTAGAAATTTATCCATCGAGATAGCCTTAGGGTTAAATGGGTAGAGACCAGTACACTGAATCCCTTTAGTATCATTCCCATGGGATGCAGCTTTGTTCCACGCAGCTGTGAAAATCTTTCCAAAGTCAAACTTGGTGATCGATTGTGTTGGGTTGTTGTGAAAGAATGTGGTTGCTTCTTGATGGTAGAAAGTTTTTAATGGTTTGAATAGTGTGCGATCTAGAGGCTGAAGGACATTAGTGGTATGAGGTGGTAAACAGAGAAGTTCAAATACATTTTCTCTGCAGTAGTTCAGGCATTTAAGCGAACAATGTGATGTGTGTCCATCCAAAATAAGGCATTTCCCTGGGAGTCTGTGCTTTTGAAAATGTTGCAACCATCTGAGAAATAGATCCTCATTTATATATCCAGATTCAGACATTGCTGCTACAGATCCAGATGGCAAATTAGCACAGTATGACTCTCGATACTGCACACCCTTGAAAATCACGAATGGTGGTATGTACACCCCACTAGCACTGAAACAAGCTACTACTGACACATTTTCCCCACGTTCTACACTTGTCAATTTAATTACTTCTCTTTGGCCTTTTTCACAAATGATTTTTGATGGCTTATTGTTTAAAGGAAATCCAGACTCATCAACATTATAAATTCTCTCTGGCTTCTCCCTGAGTTCTAATTCATTCGTCAAATCACCAAAGAGGTCATAAAAGTCGTAAAAATCTTTTTCATCCATGGCAGCTGCCCTCATTTTTGACAAACCTTCCGGTTTCCTCAAAGAGAGTTGAGGATGTCTGGCCATGAACTTGCCAAGCCAATCTTTACCAGCCAATTTATCGGTATTGCTCCATGGAATTTTTAGACCCTTCTTTTCAGCATACATGTATGCTGCATTTCTTACCTGAATTGTGGTCAAACCAAAGCCTCTTTTCGACAGGTTGAGCAGTCTGTCACACAGTTCATCTTCCTCCTCAGCATTTAGTACAGGTGGGTGACCAACTTTATGTTTGCACTCTTTCCCTTTGTCTCCTAATAACTGCTGTAGTTTTACTTTTTGGATCCTGTTCTGAAGTGTGGTGAATGGCACCTGATGTAAGTTAGCAGCTGCTCTGATGGTTGTTTCTCCATGGAGGACACTGCTGATAGCATTTGACATAGACTCCTCGGACCACTGAAGAGTGGTGTTCTTTATTTTGTAGTTTCTGACCATCTGAAATTCACAACCATAGTACATATTAGTGTTGATTTACATTTGAGATATTTCAAATTCATGCAATACTTCAGTAAAATGCATCAAAATGTTTATCTCGGTTATAACTTGGGTAGTGTGGAATTCTGTTATCGTCTCGTATTCCAGAAAGGATTTGGAGATTAAATAAATTATTAATAACAATATTAGATTTCAGTATCAAGATGTTTAAGAAAATCCGTAATTAACTAAACTTTGTTGCGAGAAATCTTATGCTGCTATGGTCCCCGAAGACCCATTTCGAAAGTTGTTAGATTTCAGCACACAGCGGATGGTACTAAGAACCAGTAAAATTTGTGGATGGCAAACACTCTGACAGTATTTAACCAATGGTCATATTTCAAGGTACAAACTTGACACTTTTTCGTTTTATATTATGTCAAGTTGGTAATGCCTTTATTTTATGGCATCGAGATGAAAAAATGTGTGCGAGTTATTTAAAGTGTGGCCAACATGGAGTGCGACCAGCCAACTCTTTCTTGAGTAATAAAGGGTGCGAAACGCCAAGCATCGGCAGTGAAACCAATCACCGCAACGGAATGTGCGGTAGTCGAAAAGATAAACATCAGTATCTACAAACTGGCGACAGCTAGGTCTCTAACTGTCCCCTCAGCTATCCTTGAAACATTAAGATAATACTTTTTTCTGTCAGCTACGTGCACCGTGACAATAGAGCTGTGTCGAGTAATCGCTTTTA
The DNA here is from genome assembly GCF_032445375.1 of Bacillus rossius redtenbacheri. Classification (NCBI taxonomy): domain Eukaryota; kingdom Metazoa; phylum Arthropoda; class Insecta; order Phasmatodea; family Bacillidae; genus Bacillus; species Bacillus rossius. The sequence goes on from NC_086332.1 coordinate 78,004,454, forward strand.
AGATTAGTTGATAAATACGATCCTTTCTGTGCTGTATTCTCCAGAGCAATAAATTATATCCTGTGATCGAAATAGCCCCAATAGCATGATCGGATTTGCCCCATTTTGTCGACTTTTACCTTTGCCGTCCAAACTGTAAGAGGAAACTGGTTTTTATCAGAACTGATACAAGGATATTGTTTTCCAGTAAATATGCTACGTGAAGAAACCAAAGTACTAAAAGATATCTGGTTTCTGTAATTGTAGCTTCTTATTTTGGAACGTGAGATTTTATATAGAGTGATAAAAATGCATGGCGTGACTTACCTTGGTGTTGAATCGCTTCCTTACACACAGCAAAGTTTAGAATAACAACGGAAATTTTTTACCACGTGAACACCAACACTCCCAACTTGCGACTGATGGGATGATATTGTTTCCTTTCGGCTCATGGCTTGCTGTGTTGCCAATTCTCTTATTATGATCGGATTTACCCCGTGATCAGAATAGCCCCGCTCTACCCTAAGTTTACGACTCTGAGAGTAATAGTGAAGTAAAAAAAAAAGACGGAGCTGAGTGTATCATAGCGCTTGTGTTGAAACGGAAAACAAATCCTTCAACGACAACTTGTTTAATATAAAATTAAGGTAAATTTCTTAATAAAATTTTTTCCCTCTAAGCAAATGCAGTATAAGTAACATATATAAGTACCATAGGTTAACTTGAAATATCTTTTCCATTCGGGATTTATTATAATGTCCATGCATTAAGTAGGTTAACTATTCAGTCATTTCTTACAGTGATGTAGAAACAACGAGAACTACAAAGAGACACTCCAAATACCATAAAATTCAAAGCTATGTAAATACCATTTCGCATATTCAGTTTGTTTCATACGAGGAACGAAGACGAAAATTGTCTGATGTTACCTAAGTGCATATACAGAACGTCAATAAATAAGGGCCAAAGTTTGTGTGTCAAAAGCGATGTCCAGTGGACATCGCATCGCCTCGCTTTGGTTGGAGATTTTACCCGTTCCCTTCCGAAGGCAGATAAAGAGCTCGATAAATCAGATGCCTCTGCCTTTCAGCGGGGGCAGAATCAAGACTTGAGACTTGTAAGGCGTTCCTGTGGACGACGATCGTGCCAGAGTCCAGCAAACAACTCGCATTGAAATTCCGCAACTAAAGGAGAATATAGATGTTTTTGTTCACAACACACAAATCATATAGGACACAAATATGTGTACTGTAGTACTGACGATAGCTTGGAAGCGGAACTAAAAAAAAAAAAAAAAAAAAAAAAAAAAAAATCAAGAGTTGTGTAAACAAAAAAAAAGTTCTTATGTCACGGCCCGTGTTTGCATCGCGTTCGAGATGGTGAACCTGGAATATGTGTTTATCCCAGATTTACACGAACACACCGGAAACATCTCACTTTTAACGTTATAGAAACTGATAATATTGCCACATATCGTTTTACAAAATAACATGTTCCAAGTATCGGTGGGTCTTGAGGGGCAAGTTCATTTGAAATTTCTGTTTCTATCAAAAGGTCATCTATGCTTATCTATGAGATCAGAAGAAATTATTAGATATCCCACGCCATAAACTTTCAAGGAACAACATTGTGTTAACCTAAGTGACCGTGCACAGAACATAAGCAACAATATCCACTATCATAACAAAATAATATAAATTTTAATTAAATGTTTCCCCATAGATTTTTTTTAAATTGAGTGCTATACCGTGTACCATAAAAATGCACTCACTTGTTACAGTTATGGTAATGAATGAGAAAATTTATTCACTAAGTAAACCGTACAGTGAATATAGGGTGGAGAGCACAGACTGGGCAGAACGAATTTTTGTAGTCAAAATTGACGATGTCCATAAACAGGTGACACGTTCACTTGAGCAATCAGCATCAAGATCACTTACCGAAATTGGAAACTGATATATATTTTTTGATAAAAATAGCCATATTGACGCAATAAACATGGACATTTAGAAACAAAACAAAACAAATTTTGTCATATTCTTTTCAAATTAAATCACAACAAAATATACTACAAACATCAAAACATAAAAAAAAAAATAGTGTCACAAGTTTTGAAAATACCCTAATTTCTCATACTGAGATGGGATTTTATTATTGCCATAATATGAAGTGTGTGACCAATGTTTTGCCTACAATGTGCCAAAGATATTAGAAAGGTACACAAAGTAAAAACTCGTTCTTTGTCCTTATTCACTCTACAAGGAACAAAGATAAATCGATCTTACGGCTATGCTTGCACTTGTAGGAAAACAATGATGAGGGATATCTTTTTTTTTTTTTTTTTTTACATATTTACGACGCGTGTGACGTCATCCAACTGTTGGGAGGCCTTGGACTGGGTTTATAAACCACGCGAGAAATGCAAGGACACAATAAACGCAAGATGCAAAAACGCGATGCAAGCATCAACCAACTTAACCTTTTTGCGTTTTGGCTAGCGTTTCCACCTTCCATGTTGAAAGTGAAGGAAGGGTTTTGAAAACTTTTAAAGAAGCAGACGGTATGAGCTTAGAATGCCACGATGATATTTTCATTATATACATCATTTATTCACTAGCTAAACCTTTATACAGTCAAAGAAAATAAACAATTTAAATCAAATTTTCGACAGTGTAAAAAGATTGCACGATAAACATGAATCGTCAGATGAATCCCGTGGAATAAATTTGTTTTCTACTGTTTTACAGTTTCAAGTTAAGGGTTGGTAACGTCTTGAGAGTTGCGTGCTTTATAAACGAACATGATTTTCTAGCGTTGCTGTGTCGTTGCGTTATTTGGATAGTTCTTAAACCCGGCCATATCGTATATATCAGCGGTGTCCTCCAAGCAGCTTGATTATGAACAGGATTTTTGTGTCAAATACTACATTTTCCCAGCTTAATGATATTATGTATTGCATGTTTGCTAAATGGGACACAGAACAATAATCACGTAATATCTTTCATAAAAAATAGCTACGCAAATATTATACGCTCTTCGTGTCTCCCATTTCGGTGCGAACTGGTGTATTTTTTTTCTGACAGATCCAAAAAACAGGGCACCATAAAGGTGTGCTAGAATACTATTTTGTCCTTCAAGGTTTAATCCTCTTGCTGCTGGGCTAGCATGGCATGAAGTAAGCAGTCCGCAAATAGCATTATACCAACTAAAACATGGACGGAAAGAATTTGTCTGTACCTGTTAAGGGTGATGATGTAGTCGATGAAATTTATATGTACATACATATATATATATAACGCTACGGTTCTTACGCGGATTCTTTCAGATGCTCATCTGTTCTGTACATGTACATAACTGTACCACTGACCACTGAAATGAGGTTTTCTTATGATTGGCCAAAACTTGCTCTCCTTTTTTATCGATGCCTCAGGGTCGTCCAGGTAATGTCGAGACACTGTGGTCTCAATCGTTGCAGTGAAGATATTGAAGATCTACATGAGTCTTAATGAGGGGTGTCCATGCATGCGTTACTACTTACATGGACAATGCGTTCATCCGCTTCATGCCCAGCTGATGCTCTGCACCACGTCTGCAGGACACCTAAAACACTGCGTGAAGTATAGGGTTTGCGTAGTGCAAACGGATTCAAACGGATTTATTTTACGGAATTTGCTGTGTTAAATGACGGAAAATATAATTAATACTCATGAATCATGAAGCGTGGTCGGCCTCCGTAGCGCAGGCGGCAGGGTATAACAGGGTCTCGGTGCGGGGTTTCTGGGTTCGAAAACCGAGTGAGACATGGATGTAATTTGTGTTGTCCTGATCGTCTCCTTGGCTCTTCACATGCACCAACAACTACAACAACCACCACATTTAAATAACTACTCAGGGTTGCAAAACAAATACAACATTAAGGGGGGAGGATGGTTGGCTGACTATCGAATGCCAATCTTGCCAGTGTGCCACTCAAATTTTTTAATTGAAAAAATAAAAACAAGTGGTTAGAGCACGCGCCTCACACCCGCATGAGTCGATCACGGGGTGTTTTCGCAAGTGGGAAACGCAGGTTTCCTCGGGTTACTCCCGTTTCTCCCCCACCAATTCATTCCAACGCTGTTTCACATCCCACCTCACCTCACGTACTCTCAGGCTGGCCGGAACGACAGGTCTGTACCTCGGGCAGGGCAGCGGCTCCTGTGAAGGTCCACCCCGTCCATCCACGTAGACCATGCCTCGGGCGTGAGACCACATGCTGGTCTTCATTTTAACTCATGAATCATCATAAGGTTTTGTAACGCGACATTTCCGCAATGTTTTTGTAGTTGCAAATTTGGCGACGGTGGTGTAGAAAGTGACTTCAACTACGCCGCAAATGCCAACTTCTGACAATTTCTAACTCCGTGACCTCAGTTTTACTTTTGCCAAATCCTAGAGCCTCTAAATCCTCACTTAGTCTAGAAATGTAAGCGTACTAAGAAACACGAGTGTTCGATGTTTTTGTCGCATTGTGATGCTCTGTAAACACGTTGTCTAGTATAATTTCGGGCGATACAAATCGTCTCGTTTTTATTCTAAAGGCCTGAGTGTCCTTCGTCACTATCTGTCCTAGAAGCATCCGACTATTTGCCTTAATCAGGTAGTCTCTTCAAAGTCACTGCCGAAAAGTTTCTGATTCGAGTTGCAAAGCTGTGTAATCCCCTAACCTCGCCTATTGCAAGGGGCTCCAGGAAGACTTCTAAGGAGGGGCTATCGTAAAAGAAGGATGGAGATGCAAAATGGCTTACTTATAATAAGTCAGAGATTGGCTATGTAATATCAAACATTAATCTTTGGTACTTCTATCAAATTTCTAATGAAATCAAAGTTTATTCCATGTATTTGAGTATTAACTGAACATAAATGTATCCTATAAAAGAATTTTTATCTGAGCTCGGCCGCTACTAAAAGCCGCTCTTGGCTTGTTACAATTTAAACTCGTGCTGTGAAATTTCCTGAAGAAAAAAAAAACTTTCGAAATATAGAGTTCGCATACAGTAAAACCATTTATTTGTTGACATGAATTTTGAAAATATTTTAAAACCTGATAATGGAAAATCAAATATAATAGAAATAATTTTTTTACGCGTCTTGGTCCATTTGTTGATTCGATGTGTCAGTGAGTCAAATAATTAAGACAAAAGGTGTCTTCTCTCCTTTGCTGGTGTATGAATGAGTACTGCTTAACTTGAATTTTTTTTAAGCTTAAACTTGAATTTTTATGACATTATGTACTAAATGTTTTTTTACTAAGATAATATGAATGCCAAAATGATAAATTATCACCATGTAACAAAAGTAGGTAAGTTTAATTAAAATTTTAAAAAAATTTTACATGTTAATCTTGGTTTAGTTTCATGGTAATTGATATAATTTTCAACTAATTCAAGTATCTAGGTCTAAAGTAGTTGCATTGTTGCAATTATGGAGAAATTTTTTTAAAGGAAATATAAATTTAAAAAGTAATGGCTGAACTTTGCTCAGAATAATAAACTTTAATTACAAGTGAGTATAATAATTATGTACTGTTGCATTTTAAATTTAAAAAGTAACCATTTTAACTGAAGAATAATGTAAATAAATATCAACTTTAAAAACACCGACCCCGGTTGTAGTCATTTGCTAGTAGGTTGGTTGTTGCTGTATTGCAAGATTTTTCCTCCGAATCATGCAAATGGTAGTTAGTAATGGCTAACAAAACTAAGTGAAAAAGTAGACATTATATATTCTTTTGCGCTTGCAGAAACTAACGCTCAGCCTATAATTAAAGAATAATAAAGGATAAGTGTTTTTACTATGATGGCTATTGAAAATTAATAATGTTTTTTATCAATGTTTCTTTCAAGTTTTAGAGTTAACTTTTTTTAGAAATTATACTAAAGAAAGCTTTATTTTATTCAACTGCACCAGTTAGAATGATAAACAAAAATTCACTTAAGTCGTTTCATTCAACCGGATGTGCCTACTGTGCAAAAACTAATTTTAAGATTTAGCTTGTAAAGTGCATGGAAATATGCATGCAATTTAATGTCTTAGGTGCTTAAAGTTTGTTAAAGGATAATATGGATAAAAGTGTAGATGAATGCTCAATGTATGCGTGAAAATTATGATAAAATTGTGATGGTAAAGAAAACAATGGAAAAGTATTTTCTGTAGCAATAAAAAAGTTCAATTTTTCCTGTGGCCACAATATTCCATGATTTATGAGCTGCCAAAGTAAAAATGAATGTCAACTTTATTATCGAAGATTGTTATTTATGGGCAAATTAATGAACAATAACGAAAATTATTTTCTGTACTTGTAAAAATTGTGTGTGTGCAGTTCAACATTAATATGGCATGATGTACTAGCTACAAACGCGGATACAAATTATAATATTATATTATGGAATACTGTAATTTAAGGCAAAAGTAATCGAAAGTAACGAAAATGTATTTACTGTGGGTTGATTTTTTATATAACCTTAATTACATGCCATACTTTGTAAGCTTTTAAATTACCATATATTTTAAATAAATTGAGGTCTATTGTAAATTGACACACAAATATATTCTGAAAGAAAAAGTTTATAGCTTTCTCTCATCAATTATCAAGCTATAAACAACATTTATTTGAAGGTTAGTTTTTAAATATACTGAGAAATATAAGCTAGTGTTAAATGCGATTTGTTTCATTCAAGCACACTGGTGTACTTAACACCGGATTGTGTTGACAAGCACAGATTTTCTTAAACTAGCCACAGGTGTAAAAGTTTAAAGAAACGAATCTAAATTGTAGCTATTTGTACATAACTGTGAAGATTTACAGCGTAAAGCTATACATCTTTATTTATGTACGTAGCGACTATAGCACGTTAAAATTTTGTATCAAATTATATTCAATAGCAAGAAGGTTGACTGAAAATGGTATCCTCCATTTATAATGCAGCAGTATGAACCAAATATTGAAGGTGTGTTCCATCAGTATAGCTGTATTTCATTAGTTAAGATGACACACGACCTCATTTTATCTTAGAACTTCCATATGTCTTTGGTGTAACATTTGCTCTTCCAGGACATATGATATACATATTTCTTTGGTATAATATTTGTTAAGGCCTACTGTTGCGTTGAGGTACTTTGAAATTTAAAAAAAAAAAGTAAGTGTAGTACTAAAACTATAGGAAAATGTTTGAAAGATAACTCAACAAGTTATGAGCGTGTGTTTTTTCTTCAACATGTTTATTAATATTTACAATAATTAATTACTTACATAGCAATTCAACTCTTTACACTGAATAAATAACACGATCCTTAGACAAATGTAAAAATTGCACAATTTCCTTCTCACTTGATAGCTGGGTGTGTACCCGATATCAGTGTTCTCTTACACACAAATAGTGTTTTTGTCATACACGACACTTGTAGTAACGACAATTATTAACTTACTTTCTTTATCACATATGGGAAATTCCAGAGCATTTGAAAACGAAATCTTACACACCATTCAGTGGTCGCAGATCCCAAAGTAAACCATGTCCCTTAGCCTATGTTAGGTCACTGTTAGCACCGGTAGTGATGAAATAAACATACACCTGTGTTGCAGTCGGTTTTTCATCGCACTTTGTATTCCTTGAGGATAGAGGTGAATGAACCTGTTTGGAGAGGACTGAAGTGAAATTCCAACCACCCGTCAGGACACTGGACATTTTGATTCATGCTTTGAGTTTGGCTCCAGCTACTTGCAGCTACTGGCAGTTCTACATACTCGCTGTATTACGGCGCCTTGCGATCATGGTCTCCAAGTAGCTGTCCATGATCTTGCGGAATAGTGTCTTTACTGCGTGCACATTGTTGTGTTGAAATTTAGCATGAACGGAGAGGGTGTGGTATTGCAAATTATATTTCAAAATGTTTTTAGTTCAAACAAAGTATTTAACGTAGTCAAGAAAAAGTTAAACCTGAATTTTGGTTTCAGGAAAACAGGCATTTATTGATGATATTCAATCGAAAAACACCACAAATCAGAAACAAAATATTGAGAAGACAATGTGCGTGCCAGTAGTGTATCTTTCTTATCGGTCAATATGACTCATATTCAAGGAGTTAATGGTGGCATTAAAATAATTTCAGATTATTGCAGTTTACAATATCTGTAATGCAAAGAAACATTCATAACAATTCTCAGGTGCATCCTTGTGAACATACGTGATTTGTTATGAATTATGGACGCAGATTGTATCCTGAAATCAAGCAAATGTAGAAGTACCTGCACAGTTGGATAGCACCGGTTCGGCTGAAGTAACCCTAAATCTCCATTCCAGCAATTTTTTCTTGTCACCTCGTTCGTTTGTTTGGATCAATGGGATGTAGAGTTCCAACTGTGACCGGAAAATATTGCTGGCCAACTTAGCCTATGCTTTAATAACTAATTGTGCTAATAGAGAGGGATAAGCTGCCTCTGCCACTTGTGGCGGTGAAGTCACTGCTGGAATTGCTGGCGAGGGAAGTGATCAGTCCGTGAATGTGGACCAGTTCTTATCTATATTTCTCCCGCTGCTAGTTATGGCAGGGAAATATTAGCTGCTTTGGCCACTCTCGTCGGTGAAGTTCCTGGTGGGGTGACTGGCGAGGGAGGTTATCAACCTGTGGATGTGGACCAGTCCTTATCCGCACTTCTCCAACTGCTGGTGCTGCTAGGGAGAGATTATCTGCTCTTGCAACTCAAATCGTTGAAGCTGCTGGTGGGGTGGGAACTGAGAGAGGTTATCAGCCCGTTTAGGTGGACAAGTCCTGGTCCGGACATTCCCAGCTTCTGTTGCTGGCAGTGAGGTATTAGCTGCTCTTGCCACTGACGTCGGTGAAGTTCCTGGTGGGGTGACTGGCGAGGGAGGTTATCAGCCCGTGGAGGTAGACAATTCCTGGCCCGCACTTTCCCAGCTGCTGGTGCTGGCAGGGAGAGATTAGCTGCTCTTGCCACTGACGTCGGTGAAGTTGCTGGCAGGGTGGCTGCTGAGGGAAGTTCGCAGCCCGTGGAGGTGCACAAGGCCTGGCCCGCACTTCTCCAGCTGCTGGTGCTGGCTGCGCACGGCGAAGCGGTTCACGTGCACAGGGATGGGCACGACTATCTTCGTGCCTCCAGATCCTCCTTGCCCGGAGCCTCCCTGCCCGGAGCCTCGGCCGCCTGAGCCGGAAGAGGTCAGGCCAGCCTTCACCCGCTTCCACTTGGCACGTCTGTTCTGGAACCATATCTTCACCTGCCACCAGCACAAACATTTGTGTCAGTATAAACAACACTTTGTTATTGCTTTAAACACTGAAGTAAATGTTAGCATATGAGCCTATTTTAATGACATTGGCTTAAAATCACAAATAAGAACGAAATTTTTGCTTCAAATACAATTTTGAACAAATACATGTTACAATATTATGGATTTAAACCTGGGTAGTTTTAATACATAAATAATTTTAGATTAGCTTGGCTATAGGTGTGAATGGATGTGTTAATTGACAATGAAATTAAACTACATACGTATTATATATTGAATGCTAATATATCAGTTAGCATGTGTTAACAATAGTTTTAAATTCTAAAACAATATCCAAAACAATTAAATTGTTTAGTATAATGGGATGTCAAGTGTCATTACAAATTAGAAATAAATGTAAAGTATGTTTGTGTAGAAAGTCTCAACAAATTAATGTCACTAAAAGGTCTATACTTATACATTTAATTTAAAATTAACTTATATTATATAGTGAGTAAATTAATTTGTATTTATTTCGGTTATAGGCTTTAAATTTTAAGATGGTTGTAATTTAAACAAAGAGTAATAATTATTTATATGTAAAAAATTAAAAGATTCGTCATTGAAGGTCCAGAAAAACTTTCTGGGTAAATTATATGACTGTAGTTAAAGTGTATGTGGCCACAAACAAATATTTGTATGTTGATCAAAATCTACTTAACTTCTTAGCTAAGCATAATTCTGCATGTTACTGGCCCCAATCTTTAAATTACCCATTCTCACTCAACTGACAGCTCTCCTGGGCCAAATGTGGATTGCCCCTTGGTAGAGATAAATGTTTTCTTCATGACATAAATGATTATAAAATGTATATTTAATCCTAAAACTCTAATCAAGACACGAAAACTTGGTTAAATAGTCATGTGTATTTTGTGGTATGCATATTATTTATGTAACTTGAGTCTCTGTAAGTAACGAGAACTCGAAATTCCTCCCATATTTCATCTTCCGCTATTTCCGTAGCAGAACTTCTTACCACTTTTCAGGTCTATTTTCCAGAAAGAGTGATTAATGGGATGTCTGGTGATATTCATTGCATTATCTTTGCATCATATATCCCAAAGGTTTTATCTCTTTGGTTTTTTCTCAGTTACAGTTTATTAACAGTGAATCTTTGGCTAAAGTCCTCATTATCACTAAGGCAAGAATAACTCTTGGCACATTTGGCACTAAATCCATGGAAGATGGAAAAACCATCTGATGCATGATTTGCCAATCTAACGGATCCAGAGATGATAACACAGACCTATACCAAATGTACACACATTTAGACTTGACTTAGCATTTTTTTTCCTCGACGGCTGTATTATCAAAAACCTTTGTACGAGGAGTATCGCCCAAACTACCCATATATTGTAACATCTGTGGTTCTTGCTGTTTTGTCCATAAGGGAAGGCCATAACACCACCGAATCGACAGAGCATCTAAATTTTCGCTTGCCGTCTGCAATGGGACTTCGATAGTTATAATCGCTAACCTGTCCAGTTTATGTTTTCGATGGTCGTAGATTCTATTCTATATCTCTGAATGACTCGTGTCTATGAACACCGGCTCAGTACAGTGCCCAGTGTACTGGTGGACTGGTCTCTCTCTCACTCTTATTCCAAAACACGATCTTCTACCGTTAGTGCTGTACTTGTTTCGGCACATGATGTTGAAAAATATCCTCTAACTTTCTTAATAATACTGGTCGTAATACAGTTTCGTGTCTTAAACAGCTTCCGATGAAATTTATTTCACACTTAAAGAAAATCCAAAGGCTTTAAATATTAAAGAAAATAAATAAACATTTATTTTTGATATAGCCGAGGATACACCACGCCGTAGCTTGTTAACCTAGGCACAAGCGGTCGAGTTTTAGCTGCCAAACGGTTCCACCATATTTAATAACAAAACTGGTGTACTTACTACGAAGTAGGTTATAAATAGCAACAAGCAGTTAAATAAAGGGAAACCATTTCATCTCTAGAAAGGAACAAGAATACAGCCGTAAACTTAAATAAATCCTGCAAAATAAAAATAAAAATAATATACATTTTTTTTTAATAATTGCCAAAATTTAAACGTTATTTTTACCTAATTCTCACTGCTAGATTTAATTTTTAAATCCAATTAGTGCCACATTTATTTAACAATAATGATACAAATATGCCGTGAAGAACTATTTAAAGAGTTTTGTAATTTTACTGTTCGTAGATAATAAATATTTCATTTAAAAGTGTAAATACATTTCGTATATGTGTGTGGAAATATCCGAGGTTGAGATATACTATAAAGGTTTTTTTAGTTCTTATGAAAATATAATTTCTTTTTTCTGTATATTTTTATAGTTATTTATGTTTTAATAAGTCAATGATGAATGACTGTAAGAACAAACCCTGGCTGTATAATTTCTTTGATTCAGTATTAATTTCTAATGAGTGGTGTTTATCTTAAGAATGATTTTTCTTTCAGTATCTGTGCCCTACCCATCCTGCATAAGATTACAGAATTTATTTTTGTGTCCCTAGTTACCTTGTCTACCTTATCACCAATAACAATTATTTCTCAGCCAAGCACACCTCCGTTACAATAGTGTTTATTTTGTAAAATTATATATTATAACCTAATTTATGTTCATAATTTTTTTATGATCTATGTTTATTAGAAACGTAGGCCTACATACAACATAAAACATGCATGATTATTTTAAGATTCTTAGAATTATTACAACTGAATATTATGAGAAATATTTTTGTTGTTAGTAAAACTAACAATGGGTTGTTTCCATTACTTCAGAATATGAAGCACAGCTATGAAAGTCACCGCGCTAATTCGATCTGGTGACAAATCTGCGCGCTCTATTAAATTCGCGCTGTCATCTTAAAGAGATGCGCTCTATAAATCTTTTGCATTAGTGCACACGACAGCCATAAAGCTACCAAACAAGCAATAAACCTTATATATGTTTGTCTCTTTAGCTAAAATTATAAAATAAATATGCAAGGAATAAAGATTTCGTCTAGTTTATTTTTTGATAGGTTTACTGTTTAGGTTTTGAAATTACATTAAAAAAGTTTTAAGAACTGAATATATATTGAAATAATTAAATCGATTTTTTTTGCTTCACATGGGAACCAGTGAAAAAAAAGTTGTGTCCAAACTAAATAATAGCTCTCGTCAATAGATAGGTTATTTAAGATTCTTTATTTTAATATTACTGACGCTTTAGATTCATCCCGTCAGAATCCTTCTTGGACTGTTGAATTCAATCCAGAGAGTTATGTAAGTAGTTAGGAATAGGGGCTCCGAGCGCAGTGGCTGGTGGCAAAGGATTCAGGATTCATGACCTTTGACCCCTGACGTCACTGTTATGACCTTTGACCGATGACATCATCACCGATTTCCTGGAAATTTCCCGATTTTCCGCCAATTTTCCTCAAAATTTCCCTTTTTCCCCTATAAATTTTCCCTTTTCCTACAAAATTTCCCTACAAAATTTCCCCATTCCCCCAAAATTCTAACTACCCACCCATATCCCCATAGTGGGTTGGTATCCCCCTTACCTACCCACCCATCTCCGGATAGCGGCTTGGTATCCCCCTTACCTACCCACCCATAGATGACATCACCGCACCCCCATCTTGGATTACGTCATATCCGGTCACCATCATTTCCGACCGCTATTTTGGATTCAATTTTCGCATGCTCTATCATTCCATTATTATTATGCAATCATATAGTATTACATCATATCTGACCGCCATCTTGGATGACCCAGCTACCATATAGTATTACGTCATTTCCGGCTGCCATCTTGGATTACATCATTTCCATTCACCATTTTTGATTTCTAGAACTTTCTACTGTCTCGATTACATCACCACTGATAAGACTTAGGGTTTCGGATTGAAGATTTTCACAATAATATTATACAATCACCAATTTGTTTTATAGAAACACCCGCCATTTTTAATCATGAAATCACACCTACCGCCACTGAATTGAGTGCCCCGCTCCTATGTTGTACTTTTCGTTACGACGACATCATACCATTTACATGCATTACACTTTTCTTTACGGTCACATAACCATCGTCATATTGTATGACCTTGACCCCAACTGACATTTATAATTCTACCATCTTAGATTCAACCATTTTGAATTATGTAATCACACCTTACACCCCAAAATCGAGCACCCTACTCCCATGTGTTGATATTTTCATTATACAGTCATAGTAATTTTATCTTCTGAAAACAACCATATTGGTTTTTTTAATCCTCATCGTTGACCTATGACATCATGAACATCATATTGGACTACGTCATCATCACCAGCTCCAAAGCCATCTCGGACTCTAGAACTTTCGATCATTTTTTTGAATTATGACATCACACCTATCTCGTAATCTAGTTCCCCACTCCTACATATTGCAGTTGTTGTTAAGACACCAAGCACCCGTATGATTATATCATTATATATATCATCTTCTGTAGGCAGACATATTGTATTGCCATCACTGTAGCCCCTTTCGAACGACATCTTGGACTATATCGTCTTCACTTGACCTATAACATCTTAAATATGTTCCTCACCTCGAACTTTCCACTATATTGGATTACATCATTTATGTTCACCTTCTTGTCGCCAACCCTATCTTAACCTTTGGCATCTTGTACATCGCACTTCACATTACTGTCGACACCCTGAACTTCCCGCCATCTTGGACCATATCATCACATTTGACTTATAACACATCCACCACCACTTTCTTAGATTTTGTTATCACCCACTTTAATCTTGACAACCAACATATTGTATTATCATCTCATGTATGCACCCACCATACTTGATTATATAATCATACTAACTTTCATCCTCTGCTAGAGTATGCAGATGAATTATTCGTAATGAGCATCACGTGATCATACCAAATACTAAGATTAAAAAAATTATTGCCATTAAACTTATCACGGTCCATATACCAAAGTCATACTGCAGACTTGTGCACTGTAGCACTCTACTCAAATTGACTTACATAGCTAATGTTTTCTTTACATGCTTTCATTTGCGGTTACAATTTCTTTGAGGGCTTTCATTTGCGCTTACATTTTCCTTGAGGGCTTTCATTGGCGCCTACAATTTCTTTGAGGGCTTTCATTTGCGCTTACAATTTCTATGAGGGCTTTCATTTGCGCTTACAATTTCTTTGAGGGCTTTCATTTGCGCTTACAATTTCTATGAGGGCTTTCATTTGCGCTTACAATTTCTTTGAGGGCTTTCATTTGCGCTTACAATTTCTATGAGGGCTTTCATTTGCGCTTACAATTTCTATGAGGGCTTTCATTTGCGGTTACAATTTCTTTGAGGGCTTTCATTTGCGCTTACATTTTCCTTGAGGGCTTTCATTGGCGCCTACAATTTCTTTGAGGGCTTTCATTTGCGCTTACAATTTCTATGAGGGCTTTCATTTGCGCTTACAATTTCTTTGAGGGCTTTCATTTGCGCTTACAATTTCTATGAGGGCTTTCATTTGCGACTACAAGTTCTTTTAGGACTTTCCTTTACACTTATGTTTTCTTTGAGTGTTTTAAGTTTCGCTTATGTTTTCTTTACATGCCTTCCTTTGCGATTACATATTCTTTATATTGTAACTCAGTATCTCATGTAAACAATATTTAAGTATCCATATAAATATCATTAATCGTAATAACATATTTATTGGAAATTATTTCATTATATTTATAATTTTTACCATAAATTAAGCAGGATAAATTCAGGGAATAACAAAACATAGTATACATGACACTTTTATTTTATTTACAAAGTTTATTATGCATAGTTCTACACAAAGATATATACATCTATTTATCTAGTGGGTCGAAATGGCTAATTCTCAGCTCCAGACGGTTCACCGAATTCAGCGTCCAACCAGATCCTTTACCCATATATTCTTCTTCCTTGCAGAGTTTTTCAATACTCTGTTTAACTGACTGCTTCACGTCGTTTGAAGTATAAATTACAGCAGCCGATGTCTTGAAAGCACGCTTGCTCACTCGATTCTCGTGCGGCTCCGGTTTACCATATAGACAATCCAACCATAAGTTATATTTTAAAGACCCATGCTATGCTGTATCGTCCATAAGTTGTTGTATTATATTCTGCTCAATATCACTCAGAAAAGTGCAAATATCTTTGGCCTCACTAAAAGTATTTAGATAATAATAGTCTTTCAGAACTCCTCCAAATGCAGATTGCGCCAAGTAAAATCCATTATCAGTTGTCTGTAACTGACCAAGCATAGTGTTAGATTTATGTCCAGATGACGATATGGGTGGTTGTTGCTGCTGATCTCCTTGAATGCCGGAGCCTGTGCACATGGGTACCTCTAGTTTAAATTGAGGAGTCGTGACGTTCACATGCTGTTCTACAGGCAAGCGAACTGCACCTCTACAAATCTTCATATGTCTTTTCAAATTATCTTTGCGAGTAAACCATTGATTGCACTTAACACACTGAATCTTTATACGAGTGGGACTCTTCATACATTTACTTCTATCATGCCTTCTTGTATCATGAGCAAATGCAAACATCATGTCGCAGTAGTTGCATGGATGTCTATTTGATGTGCCTTCCATGTCTCGGTTAGCTGTGTCCAAGACCGATGGTGCTTCACTTAAGCTTGGTGTGCTATTTTCAAAATCAATGTAACGCTGTTGTGCTGATGTCCTCACTTTCGACCGCTTAGCTCTTCCTTTGCATATATTCAGGTGTATTTTCAAGTCATCATTGCGAGTAAACTTCTTCCTACATTCATTACAGAAAAAAATAGTACGAGATGGATTCTTCAGGCAATTACTCTTCTCATGACGTCTCATGTTAAAACTTGTTGAGAACATCATATTGCAGTGCTGGCACTGATGCTTCATTGGTGGTGATGGCTCCATGCAGGATTCCGAAGAACTAGGGGTAGGATCCATACTCTCCCCAGATGTCTTTGTAGTTAAACAAGAAAGAGAGCTCCCAAGCGATGTTCACTCTTCGGAGTCAGGATGACAACTAAGCTACTAATTCCGTCCACATCCCTACATATAAAGCCAACCCCTACCCCCACAACGACACTCTTCACATCATCAACATGTTTACTTAGGACTCAGCTTACATAGGGTCTCTCTCTCTTCTACTCCAAATCATTCTACTATCCTAGAAGTCTTGAAAGTATACAGATGATGCAGATTCATAACCTGATAATGTAATCACAAGATCATTCTTTATATGGTAAACACAAATAAAAATAAATCTTCTCCAACTGCCATGATCTATTATTAATAAAAAGCCTAGCATCCTCTTAAATATTAACATCCGTATAGGACTTTGCACACCTCATTTAACCATAAATCATTAATACTATTTCAAATCACAGTCTTAAGCCGACATATTTGTGTAATATTATCATCTGTATTATTTCGTATAATTGCCATTCCCACCTAACCTACTGACATAATACTTACATATATATAGTGTTATGTAGCATTCCATCCCATCATATGAGTAAAAGTCGTAATCGTACATAAATAATTGTATCCTCGCTTACCATTATTCCAAAGCATCCAGAATTTAATACTATCAGTCCATCATCATCATACTACTTAATATAATTCCATAAATATTTACCATACACAAACATTAACTACATCATAGTAAATATACAACATAGGTCCACCCAACAATCCAACATGAACAGCAGTCAAAAGACATTTTTAAATCTACGAGCCATAACATACAATCCTATTCCTCAGCCCGCAGTACCCAACATTCATCAGCTTACAAACTCTTTAAATTAAACATTTAATTATGTATTTTCTTTCATGCTTTGAATGTTTCTTGCAGTAAAGAATTTTTTTTGAGTCAAATACCACTTACAGACATAACCAGTCACATCCTGCCATACAAAAAATAAGAGCACATCTCGACTTAACCACAGGATAAACCAATATAACATTTTCTACTAAATAGATAATACTTAAGATATGAACAAAGTCCGATCTAACATTCTGGTCGAGTCATTGCATATGAATACAAATATGAGGAGGAGGGACCATAACATATGCATACAAATATGAGGAGGAGGGATCGTAGCTTATGGATACAAATATGAGGAGGAGGGATCGTAGCATACATAAATTACACCAAACTTTACTCAAATACCAACTATATCAACCAGAAAAGTAAATTGTAAGAGGTATGTTTCCAATTTAAATTACTTTCCGATCGATCATTCAGAAACCTAGGCATAAAAACACATAAATATCGTCTAAGATCAAAAGAACTGCAGAGTCAACATATAATACTAATGTCACAGTCGAAGACATAAGATCTATGTACATCGCATTTATATCAGCCTTTTCCCTTATCCACCTAAAGTGTATGAAATGTAAGGCCAGCAAAAAGAAATACTTGATACATATCACCCATTTTAATTGTCCTTTTTCACAATGAAAATACTTGTAATGATTATGCGTAGAGATTCCGAAACCAATTTCTTAGTTAAATAACAACTACTATGCCACCAATTCATATTATAAGTACTGATAATAACTCTCCTTACCCACATAATATGAACGTAAAGACAAAAATTACTCAACATGTTAGTAGATCTACACAACAACAATATATAAAGTCATATGTATAAGCATTTACAAAACTTGCACGAATCGAGAAGTTAAAGCATACAGGCTAAACATTACTTTAAACCTTAAATATGTAGATCATAAATATATTATTTTCCGAAGGATTGAACATGTATTTGGCATAAGCATTGCCGCTAAGCTACATACATACAAGTTAATAGCATTAGAACTCATACGATTATTGAGTAACAATATTGAAGCAACATCTATAATGTAATGTTAGAAAAAAGGAGAAGTAAATGAAATGAGAAGGATCTAGAATTCACAACAAATGCTGGAATTTGGCTCACAGCTTTATTTTACTATATATATATATCACTGATACAGCTAGGTAAATTATACCAGGATCAAGTTTTACACTTTCAATTACGTCCAACAATATTCGGTGATTCTGGATTCAGCTGCGAAAACATATCATGAAAGAAAATGTTCTTTATCAGGTTCTTGTAGTCGGACATTACGCCATGCGGTATATCCTCAAGTTAAATCTCTTTAGGTGAATATCTATTACACACCGTTAGTGAACAATCATTTCCAAATGCTTCACTTAAAAATCACATCAACATCCCGAAGCTGGTGATATCATGTAAACTGGAGGCCAGTCCCATAGTAGTTTGTGCTGGGCTGGATGCTTTCATAAGAATGAAATTATATGCTGCAGCGACTCATGTGCACATTCAAACTATCGCCTCGCGAAATCAACTTTCCACACCTCACACTGATGTGACTTGGAGGTAGGATTCACAAGGCAATGATGTTGTTCATGTCGCCGAGCACTACTGCTGCTTGCAAACTTCTGCTTACAATATCTACACAAAATTTCGGATTTGCATTTAGTTTTCCCGTTACACTTCACAATATGGAAGTTAAAATTTTCTCGCCCCGCCAAAAACTTTCCACATTTGTCACACAGAAGTATTGTATCGGAGGAATTATTTATACACCCATGTTTTCCAGCACGTGATGATTCTGGTGACACTATAGGTGATGCAGGCGTTGGTGATGGCGGGTGCGATGACTTCGACTTAATTTCCTGTGTAGTAGAATGATTCACCGTTAGTGATCTACCACTGAATATTTGACCCATTGCAGGAGAAAAAATAACCTGGAAAGGCTATCCCAAAGAGTCTCCGCTATTTAAAGTCCAGAAACCAACTGATGGATTGCTATTTACTTCGCGCCTTATATACTCTTGAAACCATGATCACATCATATTAACCAATTAAAAGAAGCCGAGTTCTCTTACATACATAAATATGTATTCACATGGACATGCACAGCACTCACTGAATACACACAGTGGCCACACATGTGACTAAAACTAGCTCCAACTGGATCCAAATACCTTCAGTAGCTATAATAGCTCCAACTGCTACCATAGCTCAACTATCTCCAATAGCCCAAATAAGTTCATTAGCTCCAACTAGCTCCAATAGTCCAACTAACTTCATTAACTTCAAACTAGCTCCAATAGTCCAACTAACTTCATTAGCTCCACCTAGCCGCAATAGTCCAACTATCTCCAACTAGCTCCAATATAAACAACTGCTACAATATCTCCAACTAGCTCCAAAAGTTCCAACTAGCTCCAATAGTTCCAAATAGCTCCAATAGTTCCAACTATCTCCAATAGTTCCAACTATCTCCAATAGTTACAACTATCTCCAATAGTTACAACTTCTATAATAATAGTCCAACTGCTGCAATGACTCAAAATGAATCCAACTGCTAAAATAGCTGCAAACGGCTCCAACTATCCAAATAAATCCAATAGCTCCAACTAGCTCTAATAGCTACAATAGCTTTAACTAGCTTCAGTACTTACAATTAGCTCCAACCTCATCTGAATCTAGCGCCTCAATTGCCCCATAGACTCCAAAGCACCAACCGATTTCAGATATAAGATTACACGAAATAAAAAGTTTATATTCATATTAAAAATTTATTTCACAATTTTATACACGTTTCGGTAAAACATATTATTGTATGTAGCCTGCTCTCCTTAGTTAACGAAGTATAGTCAATGTTTCTTTGGTGATGGATACTTTTTCAGCATTTTTGAAAAGCAAGTAGAAGCCTTAACCTATCGACCAATACATTAGGATCAGCCCATGATGTTTAATCTATCTCGCCTGCTGCTGCAATCTTCCTAACATGTTTGTTATTAATATTTTTAAGCTATCTGAAGTCTTCTGTTTTAACAACCATCTCATTGTCTTCCACGCAGTGATCATCATAAGAATGACCAGGTTTATTTATTTTAACACGGCGTTTCCATCGTTTAGGTCTCACCGCTTCAACATATTCTTTAATAGTTTTATCTTCGGGTGCTTCATCAAAGTCTTTGATGTTTTCAGTAACTCAACACTTCCCTTGTTTAGATCTCACAACTTCATCACATTCTTCAATCTTGACAGTTTCGGGCACTTCATCACATTCTTCAATCTTGTCAGTTTCGGGCACTTCATCAAAATCTTCGATACCTACGGTTCCATCGTTTAGGTCTCAAAACTTCATCACAGTTCATAATCTTGTGAGCTTTAGGAGCCGCATTACAGTCTTCGATATTGCCAGCTTCGAGTGCTTCATCGAAATGTTTGAAGTTGTCAGCTTGCATATTTGTATTAGATATATTTAAAACATATGCTGAAGCGGATATATATATATGTTAACATATCTAAAATTAAAATTAATTTATGTTTAAGCATATTATATGCTTTAGCATAAGTTATATATACTATATATATATACATTTATATTTATATATATATATATGGGGCCCACCTACATGAGAAAAGAAATTGGCCGTCGTGGGAGATAATTTATTTTATTATAACTTGATTTTTCTTTAGCTGACTGCAGGCAGTTGTTATAAAAAAATTAAAATGTTAAAATCTGTCAACACACATTCATCCGAAACGACATATTCTAATATTAAAATACATTGATACATCTCCTTCTCCAGTTTATGATTTTATTTATCTAAGTAGAAACATTTATTCCTGGTGTTGGAATTTTATAAGTCTACTATTAAAATAATATATAAGTTGTATTGGCTGTAGAAGCTAACATGGATTATTTATCGCTACCAGCATCAGTTCGGTATGTTACCTGATCTTTTCCTTGAGAAAGAATTCTTCCCCCCTAGAGGTCTAGCGAATCTCTCTCCATCTCTTGTGACTGTGAGAGAGCATCAGTTCGGTATGTTACCTGATCTTTTCCTTGAGAAAGAATTCTTCCCCCCTAGCGGTCTAGCGAATCTCTCTCCATCTCTTGTGACTGTGAGAGAGCATCCTACATAATTATATGCAAACTTTACTTTGACGCAGCATGTGGTGATATATGTTAGCATGAAGCGAAACTACTTGAAACTTACATATTTTAAAAAAAGGAAAATTAGTTACCGCTGATGGCATGTTTAAAAAATAATATTTAAGTATTTGTTACAAATTAAAACTCCCAATATGCATCTCGTATTAGCCGTAGAAGCTAATATGATTGTATTCTGAGTCGTTGCCAGCAATGTTATCGAAAGGACACAGGTGTGTATATTGCGACAAGGAGTTCACCTTGAGAAAAAAAATGCGAAGCGACATGAGAGAGCAGAGTGTACATTAAGTCCTTACCAAAAGCCTTTTAGTTGCAATCTGTGTCAGAAATACTTTGGTCGAAGATATTTGTTGAATAAACATCACAAGATCTGTGCAACCAGGCTATCTAATGATAACGAGGTCTGGTCTACAGCAGCATAGAAGAGGACAGAAGATAAATTATTAAAAATTATTATGAACTCGAAGTTGAAAATGCTGGTTCTACCAACTCTAACCTAGATATCACTAATGAAATAGAATTGAAATCTAATGAAGAAAGTAGTGTCTTCATTGGAAATAAAAAAATTATTTACACCAAATTTAAGTTGCCTTCACTAAATTATGAACAACATAGAACAGGCTGAAGCTGACAACTTCAAATATTTCGATGAAGCACTCGAAGCTGGCAATATCGAAGACTGTAATGCGGCTCCTAAAGCTCACAAGATTATGAACTGTGATGAAGTTTTGAGACCTAAACGATGGAACCGTAGGTATCGAAGATTTTGATGAAGTGCCCGAAACTGACAAGATTGAAGAATGTGATGAAGTGCCCGAAACTGTCAAGATTGAAGAATGTGATGAAGTTGTGAGATCTAAACAAGGGAAGTGTTGAGTTACTGAAAACATCAAAGACTTTGATGAAGCACCCGAAGATAAAACTATTAAAGAATATGTTGAAGCGGTGAGACCTAAACGATGGAAACGCCGTGTTAAAATAAATAAACCTGGTCATTCTTATGATGATCACTGCGTGGAAGACAATGAGATGGTTGTTAAAACAGAAGACTTCAGATAGCTTAAAAATATTAATAACAAACATGTTAGGAAGATTGCAGCAGCAGGCGAGATAGATTAAACATCATGGGCTGATCCTAATGTATTGGTCGATAGGTTAAGGGGATTGGTGCACCAGCATCGTATTAAAAAAACAATATATTTGTTAATGATTCAGCTGCTAGAGAAGATTTGAACCATTCTGGTGTAAAATTTATTTTTTTATTTTTTTATTTTAATTAAGTTATTGCTGATTTTCGGGAATTTTTTAAATTCAAGCTTTATTAAAAAACTATAAAGAATTCAGTGGTAAAACTTTGGCAGATAAATTTTCAGACACGGGAGATATGATTGTGACCATTATTTTATCTGTAATCATTATTAATTTAACGTATTTACAATTTGAATTTTAATAAATGAGCTGCTACGAAATTGCGTGATATTCATTTGCGAATTTAATAACATTCGCGTTTTCATTTGTAATTCAAACGCCTACATATATGTCGGCTGAATGATTGACTTTATATTAGTCTTTAGCTTATTGCAGTCGGACCTAAAGTAAAAACGTAGCTGTAGAAATTTGAGCAGCGTGCAAGCTCGGATACGAGGAATTATGGAGCGCGCTGGACAGTAGTGACACCTTGCGACAGTTTCCCAAACTTTTTGCAGCCTGCCACAGCTGTCTGCTGTTTACGAAGGGGAGACGGGATTTCGCGGGAAACTGATATGAAGGCCAACGTACTCATTTTCAGTATATAAGAGAACGTGTTTGGTCTAGCTCGGCGTATAATTGAATGGTTATTCTCTGTTATTATTTAGCACAGTGATTTAGCTAGATGTTTTTTGTTGTAAACGTGAGATTTATTCAGGAATAAAATGCCGAAGAAACCTCCACCAAGCAGAGTACACAAAAAAACAAAACTTTCGAAAGCCATTAGCGCTTAGAAAAAAGAATAAAGAAAGATAAGATATTATTTGATTATAGCTTTTTTTACCATACATTTATTTTTCAGAGTTGCGTATGTACAACGCGATGGACGCGATGCGACAACAAAAAGATGTGTAAAATTGTAAACAAGTTTTTTTTTCCAGCAATGCGTGAACCATTCTTAAACTATACTCAACATGTATCCGTATAATTACGTTTGAATTTCTTTTTATGACAGGCATCAATGTTAACAAGTTTATTAAGCCACGATAGACATTTTTTCAGAAAAATGAGTGTAGCAGAAAACACTCAACATAGTCTCACACAAAATCAGTTTACATGAATGCAGTTTTAAGAAGTAAGCTACGTGAATAATAGTTAAACATTATTTAATATCTGCTGGTAACGTTTCCAAAGTATCAGCTTCGCCTTCATTCACGAACAATATTCGTGAGCTTATTTATTTATTTTCCTGGCGTTTCGTTGGTGACTGTTAGGACTGCAAAATTAGTAAACATTTTTCACCCTATCCTGAGTTAAATCTAAGTGTGCGCGGTTAGATGAGGACCTAGATGTGTCTCAGGCTTACGCCTTTACACTCTACTCAGGGCGCGTTGCCATTGACCTGTAGGATAGTCTCAACAATCCTCTACGGACTCGAAAAATGTCACCTGCTCATTGGCTACTTGACTTGTGACAAATGTTTGTTGTAATGCCTGTGATTCGTCGTTGATTTTGTTGAGGAGTTTTCAATGATTCAGAGCCTCCCATTTAACTGTGGCCGAATTGAAGAAGCAGTACACATGTTACATGCTTGAATTCATAGCGAATGGAAACCACAAATATTTACTGATGTAGTGGTTGGTAAAAAAAATATTATTCGTATCGAGTCCATCGCTTCGCGCCATGATGGCTCCTATATTATATGTATATACAAAATATAACGATTCATTCACGACACTTAAGATAAGGTGTGTAGGATTTTAAGAATTCACTTGAATTAATATTTAAGAACATATTTCAGGATAACTTGTGAAGACGCTCGTACAGACGGCACCGGTTGTGATGACTCAATGTTACCAGAGCAGGGGCCATCTCGTGTACACGAAGTGGCATGCGAAACCTCAACACAACTCGAAAATCACTGAAATGTGTCCGCTACAAATGTTCAGGAATTATAATTTTGAAATCGAGTAGAAATATTCCTGCAATTATCATTAGGTATATTTTAATATACATTGAAAGCGAATCATTAAGTAGCTTCAAAATCCAAATACCGGAATACAGATAGTCTGTAACAATACAGACCTCACCGACTAGATATGGTCCAGATTGTTAATACTAACACATTTTAAGAAAACTGACTAGTTACTGAATATGTTGAAATTTTGTAAACCTGTTACTTTAGATGATTGGTGATGTAATAATGTCTCTTGGAAACTACATAAGATTTTAACTGCTTTTATTTCTCCATAAATTCGCAAATCACCATGGCGGCCATTTTACGATCACGATTTAGTTCTTAAATTTTAAATTAGTTTATTTGTTGAGAGCCTGGTACAATGTGTCTGACCACTAAAGCGATCCGAGTCGCGTAGTGTATACTACTGCGAGGTTGCCGAAGTAGGCTTGGGTCGGGACGAATTTCGCTGTGAAGAAACAAAGGTTTTAATACATGGAAAATTATCCCAAAGCCGAAAATTTGTACAGTAGTAGAATGAACATTTCTTAGTAACACGTC